>NW_026017110.1:5122891-5127702 GCF_020466585.1 Dendroctonus ponderosae | reverse complement strand
ATTTAACCGGCTTCTTATTTACCCAACATAGATAATGAAATGCTGTTAAAAGTAAACGTTGGCCAAGTACCTGTTCAGCTGAGGAGAGTTCTGGACGAGTGCTTGCTTGTTCAGAGAGCTTGTTGAGGCACTCCTGCATGTTCGTCTCGTTGATGGAGGGATCGGTGATGAAGTCAAACAGCTCCCTGACAATCAGTGTGGCGACGCCTTTCTTTCGAAAATAGGTCGTAATGTTGGTGCAATCCAACCGCAGAAAGTTTAATGCCAGAGGATGATCGTGCTCGACGCTTTGGGACACATCGATGATGTATACCATCCCATTGTAGTAGAGCATGTTGTACTCCGAGAGATCTGCATGAACCAGCTTGCATTTGTTGTACATTTTCCACATGATAATGACGACTTCTCGATAGATTTCTCTGATTTTCGAGTCTGAGAGATCAGCGTCTTTCAACTTGGGTGCCGGCCAGCCGTTTTCGCCGATAAACGACATGAAGAGCACGTGCGAGCGCAGCAAGACCGGTTCAGGCACATTGAGCCCGTTTGAGTGCATTCGAGACAGGTTGCGCATTTCCTTCTCAGCCCACGTGCGGACCTTTTTGAAGTTGTTGTGCTGGGAGTAGCCGCGTCTGAACCGAAACTCCCCAGTTACGTACTTGTCCCGATCTTTAAACACCAATATTGCCGTCTTGTAGATTTTGATTGCAAAGTCCCGGCCTTTATCTGACGACGCGTGATACACATTGGCCTCCTTGCCGGTTGAGATGCATCCGTTTACTTCTGTGATAAAATCGTTGTTGATTAGTTTGTAGAGAATGGTGCGCGTCCGGAAGTCCATGACTTGTTCCACTGTAGCCCTATCGCTTTTGTCCTTGAGTCTACTCCGTGAGTCCTCCACCTTTTTCTGACCCGTTATTAGGTGGCTCACTGTGTGACTGGGCAGTTCGGGCCCCTCGTATTTGTCCACGTTGATTTTGCTCGCATGCTTTTTCAACAGATTCTCCGTGGGCTGGTAGTTGCTCATTTTGCTGGATTTTTGCTGCTGGTTGTTGTGCGAGCCGGGCTTGCTGTATTCGTCCTCGTAGTCTAGAAAATCATCATCACTGTCGAACCAGTCTGTCTCTTGGATATGCATCTTTTCAACATTTTTCCATAGGTGTCTTTCATCTTCTACGTCGGCAAACATTTGCTCTTCCTTCAGGTACGCGCTGTCCATGTTGGTCAGCAAAAGCTTTTCGGAACACTAACACACAAGCGATCAAACAGGAACTTAGCACGTATAAACACTACGACTGTTCGGTCTAAGCTCATCTATGTTTTTGAGAGACTCGCAAATGCTGGCATTAGCTGGCATGTTGGAGACCATAGAGGTTAGCTCCATTTCCTCTGCTATCTGTGTGTTTGGAAAAGTTTAGGGTTATGCTGTTTGGACGTTTCAATCTGGCAACGCGGGTTGAAGTCGAGAGCAAATGAACAAATGCGAATGAGCGTTCTGTTTACCATGTTCACTATGGTATGATACTCGGTCAAAATATCGCAAAATCCAGATAAATTTTCGTATTGAGAAATTATTGCTCTCGTTGTGTGTGTTTATAATCGTGATATTAAGCAAGAAAACTGATTTTTTCGTTATACATCTTTACTGATAAACTGTACAGCCCTCTTGTTACAGAGTTGAAAAATAAATGTAAATGATTGAATCAAATAAATGAAAAGAAAAAACAAAAATTAAAAGCTTGCTATTGGATCAAAACGATGTTCAAATGTTCATTGGATAGGTAAACCCCAATGTCAACCAAACAGGTGTCAAATTACTAATTAATTTTAGTTATAATTTTAGCCACCAGGCAGCGTTTGGACTTTTGAACTCGCGAATACGGTGTCGAGTGACAGTTGACACTTGCACACTTTTCGATCTGTTTCTTTAAAAGCTTGCAAAAGCTGATTAGAATAAAACAAATCACAATCAGATGTACTTAAACACCATTTTTTTCTTTTTTTCTTTCCTGGGTTTCAGTCAAAATGTGAAATAAAAATGTTGAAAAATGTTGAAATGTTGAAAAAAAAAGAACCTAATGTTTACCAATTATGAGTTTGTAGGAATTTTAAATCTGATGATGGCGCTGTTGTCTCGCCGAAACGTTATGAAATAAACGATATAAAAACATTTATTTCACACTTTGGCTGAAACCCAAGAAGGAAAAGAATATAATTAAACACCAATAAAACCAGTCAATAAAACAAGTGTCAAATTACTACTTAACTTGTATTTGTAATTTTAGCCACCAGGGGGCGTCTGGACTTTTGAATTTGCGAATGGAAACTTTTTATGGAACACCCTATATGAATTTTTTTGAAGTGATTTCTAAATCGATCGAGCGAGCATCGAAATGCGTTACGATGCCGTTATGTCTAGATAGAGAAATCCAAGTACGCAGTTCTCCCTCGCACTTTCACGCCAAAAGTGTTTTGACTATCTCGTTTTAAACATCCAGTAATAATTGCATATACAATGTGGTCTTCGTACCTCTCTTTCGTGTTTTTCAAGTCCCATTTAAAAGCCCAAAATAACCCTTGGAACGATTATAGCCCCATGTTGCATGTTTAAATATATTTCTGCATAAATATTATATGCATTATATTATATATACAGGGTGTTCCGTAAATATGTTAAAATATTTTAACAGCGTGTTCTTCAAGTCATTTTAGAAGGGGGTTTTCCTGAGATTTTTTTAAATTTGAGGTTTCATTGTTGAGATATTTGATTTTCAAAATGGCGGAAAACATTAGTTTTTGTTGTGTTTCTTTAAAACGGTTAAACGTGTAAACTTCAATTTTGGTATACATGGTAATCTGATTGAGTGCCATTCTATGGTAGTGTTTTGTGGTTCTGTTTACTTTTATACAGGGTAGAAATGTGGAACCCCGACTTTTGTTTTGATCAGAACTTTTTTGTATGCACTTAAACTTTTATCAGCATGATTTTTTTAGTTACTACAAATTATTTACCTACTTTTTTATATCTTATTGTTTTTTCCTAAGACCACTAGTTTGCCCGCAAAAAAAAGAAAATCGTTTTATTTGCCGCTCTCAAAATGTGTAAGTACGTAACTAAGGGATTTTTATTTAATAACGTTTGAATACAAAAAGTGCAATAAACAAAGGAGGCTGTGTCTATGACAGTTAAATATCGTTTAGTTTTCATTGTCAAAAATGTTACAGCGGCTGCTGACAGTTTTCAAGTTAAGTAAGTTTAGTTAAATTTATTAAAACTTAATAATTGTAATTTGAACCGAAATACACATTTTCGAAAAATAATTTAGGTTGTTAGTAATTCACTAATAATGCGTAGCAAAATTGTCATATAAAAACGTTATTAGATTTTAAAAACAAACTTAATTACTTACACATTTTGAGAACGCAAAGAAAACGATTTTATTTTTTGCGGCCAAGTAGTGGTCTTATGAAAAAACAATAAGAGATAAAAGAGTAGGAAAATAATTTGTGGTATTTAAAAAATATATGCGGATCTAAGTCTATATGCACACAAAAAAGTTCTAATCAAAATAAAAGTAGGGGTTCCACATGTCTACCCTGTATAAAAGTAAACTGAACCACAAAACAGTACGATAGAATGGCACTCAATTAGATTATAATGTATACCCAAATTGAAGTTTATTTGTTTAACCGTTTTAAAGAAACACAACCAAAACTAATATTTTCCGCCATTTTGGAAGTCAAATATCTCAACAATGAAACCTCAAATTGAAAAAATTCTCAGGAAAACCTCCCTCTAAAATGACTAGAAGAACACGCTGCTAAAATATTTTAACATATTTAGGAATGTTTTCCGGGCTTTGAAGCATTTTTTTTATTATTTCATTTATTTTAACATATTTACGGAACACCCTGTATGTTATATACATTATATTATATGCATGAACATATTTATATTATAATGATTAAAGTCGCAGGACATTCATATTTTATCTGAGGTTTAAACCGTGAGGCAATTATGGCATAATGATAAAAACGTCTGGTAGTAATTTGATTCGGCCGACATGAAAGGTTGAATGAAGACTTTGCTTTCTTCAAGAACGCCAACAATGCTTGGGTTGCAACAACAGCGGGCGGCTGCGGAAAAACTTGTTTTTGCCATCGAATATGTCAAGGAGAACATAAAGCGCCATTATTCAATAACTGGCTTGATTTAGGACTCATTAATTATCAACTACTTTCATCCCCAATCATTGTTCAATGGGGAATTATTGCTCTAATAGTTGAAAAAAAAAGAAACGTACCTGTTGAGCTTGTTACTTGCTGTATTCTGGCGAAAAGTTCTTGATTTATTTGACTTGCGACCGTATGTATGCAACTGAATACAATATTGGCAAACTGGCTAAATGACGATATCGCCTGGAAACTTTACTGCCCCAACCCGTAACCGGGTTTGATTGATTCTCTCCACTAAACTATTCAGTTCTAGCATATAACGATAATTTATTATTGGAGCCAACAATATGTAGCGTGCCGGCAAATACTTTAATGAATGATAGAATAAATACTATTTTAGGTCACGAAGCCATTTTTTCCAATGTGGAACAACATGTACAGGGGGTTAATTTATCCAGCGATTCTGAGAATTATTCGAATTTCGAAAGTCCGTTATTAATATAATCATACAAATAATTTTTGTGACAAAAAATTAATATCAGACAAGGTCCAGCTGGAAAATGTTGCTGAGGTTCCAACTTTAAGAAAATAAAAGCGATGTAAACTCGAAAACACTGGAAATGGGGATGCGGTGTAGG
>NW_026017110.1:5113725-5122401 GCF_020466585.1 Dendroctonus ponderosae | reverse complement strand
TTAATTTCGATAAAATGAAAATATCTATATTTAAAAATCAATCTTTGCAATATTATTTTTTTAAATATAATTGCATCTAAATTTTTTGAAGACTGGAAGATTGTAATTAGTAACTTTTCTACACGACATAGCGCGCACTATTCAATGAATGAATTCATTCGAATGATTTGATTCGATAGTTGCAATCATTCATTTAGTAATTATTCGATAGTCCAAATCATTCGATAGTGCCCATCACTAATGAAAACGGTTTTTTGTGATTTGCGGCGAAACTTGAACTCCTAGCGGAAAACGTTCAATGGAAAAGTTGTAGATAATAACAAGATCTAAAACTTTTAAAAATAACCCTCAAAATGGCAAAAATCCGACTTTTCCGTGGTATTTATTTTTTTTTCTCGCACATGATTAAGTTGATAATTTCAAACATAATAATTATTTATGTGAAGGAATGAAATTTAAACCAGTCTGAATAAGCCATTAAGCTGCTGGTATTGATTAGGAAATGCCTGAAATTTGACTGATTATAAACAAAATGTTGAAATTGCATTGGCATATTAAATACTGCTAATTCGTTTTCTACTATTAAATCCGCTAAAAGCTAATTCAGAGAAGTGTCTGATGAATATCTCGCGCCCAAAAATCGGATCACTTATCCATTACATAAGAGCCGTTGTTGCCTATTGATGATATCACTGCTCAACCGGTCAAATGTGAGCTTTCTCCTTGATTAATTCGAATGAAAAGTCGAATTTTTGCCCTTACCAGCAGATGGGACTTTCCGCCCAAAACCATTGTGGCAAATTCAAATTACACTTCGGCTGTACATGCATACATTAGCATTAAAATGCGCGTCCACTTGTCCGCACCTAACAATCGAAACGCGTTTTGTCTCATGAAGGCGCGTTACGCAACTCTGCACCGATTTTTGATTGCCCACGGGTGCTTCTAGGCTGGTTTGTCTGGTCCAGATTTGCACACAATTGCCCCACTTTTTTCGGCTATATAAAGATCAATCACGGTCAGGATCAACAATTACAGTCGAAGACCCATCCAAACCTACCACATCTCATCTACCATGGCTTTCAAGGTACGTACCTACATAAGAGTTCTTTTCACATAATTCGCTCGAGACAAGTTCTGACCGGTTTGATTGTAGTTTGTTGTATTTGCCACCCTTCTGGCTCATGCGCTCGCTGGGGTCATCCCCGGGGCTCCGCTGGCTTACGCCGCTGGCCCAGTTTACTCGGCCCCAATTGCTAAAGCAGTTGTTGCCGCCCCAGCTGAAGATTACGACCCAAACCCCCAATACAGCTACGGCTACGACATCCAAGACGGCTTGACTGGTGACAGCAAGAGCCACAGCGAGACCAGAAGTGGGGATGTCGTGCAGGGCAGCTACTCTCTTGTGGACCCTGATGGTAACTCAAATTTCTGAACGCATAAGGGAAAAAACGCTAACCAGCGAATTACAGGTCTCAGGAGAACTGTGGAATACACTGCTGATCCAGTGCACGGATTCAACGCAGTGGTGCGCAGAGAGCCATTAGCTGTCAAGGCCGCCCCAGCTATTGCCAAGGTGGCTGCGCCAGTCGCCTACGCCGCTCCTGCTCACTACGCTCAACCTGCGCCGTTGGCTTACGCAGCTGGACCAACCAGAGTAGCATACGCACAACCTGCCATCGCCTACCACCACTAAGATATCCTAGCAGTATTGTATATAGTTATTATTTATTTGGACCTAACGAAATAGAGTCGATAAAAAAGATTTTTCGGTGTTTTTTTTGGAGGTTTTGACGAAAATCGAAAATCGTTGCTAATTTATGAAAAACTTTCCCTAGTTTATAAAAGCATTACACATTATTTCCGATTATGATTGTTCCATCTTGATGATTTTCGCATGCGTGCCAGCAGAGACAAGTTATCCGTTTGTCTCTGCGTGCCAGCGAAACGCCAAGAACAAGTTTCTGTCCACCACGGCCTAATCATGCGAAGATCAGCTAAATGCAAATATTTCCTAGTGGAACATTTCGATGTGATAGTTGCAATCGTTTTCACAATGCTTTTTATTTGTGCATATGTAAAACAGAAACATTTAACTTGGAGTAGCATGTTTATTTGCAGAAACGTCAAAAAAAGTGTCACCAGTACTCATACATCATACTTGGAATGGAGATTCTTGAAGTAAAAGCTCGTTCACACGGTCAACAATGTCATTTTCTGAATAGTTAAATGTCACGGTGTCGTGACGTTAGTGTCACATATCAAAATTGTTCGATATATGTCAGCGTGACACTGGCGGCTATCACGGAATTAGGTGTTACGACGGTATCTCTATTTATCAATCAAAATACGTTTCAGTGTATTTTTCCCCATCATCAGTTTTTAAGTGTAGCGTTGTTGCTGCTTTAAGCCTTGGCATGCATTTTCTGCAAAAAATTGATAGAGACAATAAATGACTGAAACCCAGAAATAAATTTGATTTGGAATTAATCTCACCGTGTAAAGGAGTGAAAGTTTATGAATGAGTTAAGTGAAATACAAAGTAACATTAAAAAGACAAAAGCAATAAAATAAAGGTGTGGGTACATATTGCTGATCTGGCTCGAAGGACCGAAAAATGTTGGGGAAATTTGTGATACTCGAAGGACCAAAGCGAGTGATGTAGTGTATGGTGGATGAAGTTGGGAGCAGCTGCAGGATAAGTCAGATTTTGCGACGTTGTATTTGTCCAACTAGCACTAGTTGAGACTGTTTAATCAAAATAGTCACTCAACTATTGAACTGGGCAGTATGAACGTACACTGATAGATATTCAGAGAAAGTCTTTAGTAAAGTTGAAGGCAAACTGTCCGATAGAGTCCTTTGGGAGATTTAGAGGGTATATTTCCCGAGAGAGAGAACCTTTAAAAAATGTGGCGGTAACAAGTCCGAGAGAGTACATAATGCGACTGCATATATAAGCATATATAAAACGAACAGAATAAGCGAAAGTTTATAACAGATTATTCGGAAATCTCGTCACCTCCATTCCTCTGAAGACTGTAGAATTTGTTAAAAAATGTGGTTTTTTAGTTTTCAGTKATTTCTTTTGCTTTACTTTCTACTCAAAAACGCTCTATTTTGTAGAGTTTCACTTAAGWATACTGACGATYTGGASGACTTTTACASGAAAAATTACAAGATAAATTTATAGCTTTGTAAAAAATTTASAWAAACTTTTTTCAGTGTCGAATTCGGGACAGAAACGAAAATAAATCCCTACCGTTTTTTCCSGAAAACCATTAAGATTTTCTACAAAATCGATCACAAAACTAAAAGTTTTTAATCGAAAACKCAAAAAAGCATTATTTTCTGATRATTTTCTTCTTTTTWGRTAATAATTTTTTTTCAGATAAAAATGACAAAATTGATTTTGCTAGAAAACTCGCCCCATTCATCGGGATTCAGGGAACTTTAGAAAATAAAAGAAATAATAGGGCTATCTTAAAAAAACGACCAGAGTGCAAAAGTTTACAAAAAATTATTGAAAAAATTCGCCGCTCTCATCGCTCTGAAGCTTTATAAAGTTCTTTTAAATTTTCAGGTCATTCCAGTTTTAACAAAGTTTCTATTAAATTTCTAGGCAAAAATCGCGTTATTTTTTAGTTTTACTTACAATACTAGAAATCTTCAGGTATTTCCTGTGAAAAATGATAAGATAAATTTTATTGGAACACTCGCCTCCTTAACCGTTTTACAAAAATGTTTGGAAAACTTTTTGCAGCATCGAATTATGGACAAAACCCTAATAATAACTTTTCCAAAAATATTTCCCCGAACTGAAAACGCGAAAGTTTCTAATCATTTATTTGGAAAACTATTGGAAACTGGAGTTTCTTCACTTTTAGGTCAAAATTTCTAAACAACACTGTCTCTAAACAGAAAAACCGCGTTTTTCCTAACGTTTTACTGTAAAATACTGGCAAACTGAATCTTTTATGCAAAAAATGAAGAGATCGATTTTACAAGAAAACTCTTCGACATTTTTGGACTCAGTTCTGTTGCTGGGAAAATCTAGATTACTTTTTTTTAGTCGTTTTACCAAAGTAGTAACGTTTTGCCCTTCAAGAAAAATATTCATCCGTCGGGTACAAACCGACATTCAAACGAAAGAATATAACCATGAACTGCTGAATTTATTCAGAATGTCTCCTAAACTCACTCTCTCACTCAGTCGAATCTTACATGAAATGATTGAAGAACGATCAATTGGACGAGGCGGATCAGCATCTAGGCCTCGACCACCTCATCTAACCAATCGGGAGTTTTAACTTCAAAAACTCAGGATTTTCGAAAAATATACTCCAGTTGGGCTTAAACATCCAATTTGAGTTAAAACCCAGGAAAAATTTCAACACCATGAGCCTCAAATGTCTCGATAAATCAGTTGAAATCGCTACACGAAGTTTTGTTGGTTCCGATTTGTGCTGCCGCGCCGGTTAAAATTCTAATTTTATTTAAAATTTCTCCCAAACAGATCATTCATGCCCATAAAAGGGCCCCGCCTTATTTCAGCCCAATTTACATAAAACGAGTACATACAGATCAATTGGAAGAGGTGGAGCAAAAATAGACCACCTCGATCACCTGACCTAAACAATCGGGACTTTAAACCAGTGAGCAGAAGCAAAAGGAGGAGTCGCTTTTAACCCACTGAAACCTGTTCCTGAATGTTTTCCAGTTAGAACTTACAGTGCCACGACTGTTCAAAGCTGATTTATGACGAGGGTCAATCGCCCAATAAATGAACACTACCCAGTGAATGAACACCGCTCAACACTAAAATGAAAAATAAGAATATATTATTTGGGAGAGTACAGTTATCTCTTTCTAAAATTTCATGCACATGTCCCCTAAACAGTTCATTCATTACTCATTGGCTTATTTAAAAACCGTTTCTTTTGTTTGATACAAGTGGAAGACAGCACTGCCGACAGCGGACGTAAAAGATGCCATTCTTATTTAGCATTTGGTGAAAAGCCTGGCTGTTGAAAGTATTTTATCTTAAAAAGTGTTGACATCAGTTGTATAAACTTGACGTTTTATGCATGTAAAGATATGCATTTAAACATTCTTAATACTTTTTCCTTCAAATCTCCATATTTTGCATAAAGTCTAAGGTGTTTATCGACTGGCTAATGTTTTCATCATCAACCCAATGAACGAACATGGGGTTCATTCACTGGATTTTTTGCCTAAATTTAAAAATATGCAAAATCAACCTTAAAAGTATCTTATAGTAGTACAAGTTTGCTATATTCGAGATATTCTGATGTGGTTTCACCGTTCACTCACTGGAGTTTATTCACTGGAACGCAATTAATTTCTAGATGAGTTCGAACTACGCACGCTTTAAATACACAGAAAAGTATTTATCCACTGCGTAAAGTTTAATTAATGCTGGACAAATAAGTTTAAATAACGCACATTTACAATATGGAATCCCAAAGTCAACTTTACCCAATAAATTAAAGAAAAAGTTCCCTATCGAGCGAAAAATGGACCCTCCGACCACATTAACTACCGGAGAAAAACAAAAACTTGCTAACTGGCTTCTGGCCAAAGCCAAACTAGGTTTTCCCACGCATCCGGAAGAAGCTAAATCCGCGGTTCAAAAAGTATGAAAGGCCTCTCCTAGAGAAAATAAATTTGTAGATGATAAGCCGGTGGAGAAGTGGCTACAATTGTTTCTCCGAAGACACACCGAAATTGCTAAACGAAATACAGAAATAATTTCAAAAAGTACAGCTTCAGTAACCGAAGTGGCAATTCGGAAATGATTTGAAGACCTACGAGAGTTTTTAAAAACCGAGAATTTGTTGGAAATTATTAATGATTCTTCACGCATATCCAACGCCGATGAGACAGGGGTTAGAACATCAACCCAATCGGGACTAGTTCTGCCGCCTGCAAGAAAAAACTTTCGAAGTCTCTATGAAATTGCACCAGGGAATGAAAAATAATCAATTACTATTCTTTGCAATTATGCAGCAAGTGGAACGGTAGTTCCTCCGATGTTCGTTTTCCCTTATAAACGAATACCCAAGGAACTAGCTCTTTGTGTACCAGAAAGATGGTCAATTGGACGAGCTGACTCTGGTTGGATGTCCAGTCCAATATTTTTTGAATATATCGCCGTCTTTTATCCTTGGCTTATTAAAGAGGGCACTAAAGTTCCAGTAATTCTGTTCACTGATAGACATAAATCTCATTATAACTTAAAGCTACTTGAATTTTGCAATCTTGCAACAAAGTAGAAAGAGGAAACACCTGTGAAAGAACAGGAGAAAATGAAAAAGGAAAGTCGAAAATCAATATCAGGAATTCCAATGGTTTCAAAAGACGAACCACTTCCGAATGTTGAAGCAGAAATGGGTACATCAACACCAAATAGAATACCTGTGTAAAAAATACTTCTTAGAAAAAGATATCCACTAATTTTTAGGTTTTACGCTTGGAGATTACGTTCTGGTTCTTTACGGTAACAAAAAATATCTAGGAGTAATAAAAGATATGGATAGAGAGAACGAAGAATACGAATTTAGTGTCATGCAGAGAAAAAGTGGAAACAATTGAATATGGCCTAAGACAAATGATCAAATTTGGTATAAGAAGAAACAAGTTTTATAGAAAATACTCTAGCCAAAATACGATACAAATTCGGCGGTTTATAAACTGGTTGAATAGTAGGTGCTTATGTAAGGACCAGCACCTATAACTAGTTTACACTGAAAATATAATACTGTTCATTAACTGGAATTTGTCTGTTCTTTTATTAGCATTACCTGTTCATTCACTAGGTTTTTGGACACCTTCTGAACTAAACGCGGAAATAACAAAATCCGTTTTTAGTAGGTTGTTATTTCATAGTTCTTAACTAAGTTAAATAACCAAATAAAGATTTACTGCAGTTTTAACCCTTGTGCTCTTATTGTTCCAGTGTGATAAAAGTGTGAATCTAAAACTTGTCTTATTTGTTAATTCACTGGGCAATTGACCCTATAAGAATTCATAGTGCGTGACCTGTAGAAAAATTAATAAATAGTCTGTAATCGGAGGAAACTGCTGAAATTACAATGATAAAGGAAAGTAGAACAAAAAGTTCGTTTTATGCGATTTAAATAAGACAGACAATTCACAAAAGAAAGCTGACAAAATTTAATGACAAACGGAGAGGAACTAGAAAACAGGAATGAATAAAAAAGATAAATTTGCATTAAAAGTTATTGATATTTAATGAAACGAAAACATTTTACGGGTTTTAAATGGCCACCATGCAAATTTTTAAGATGTTACAGGAGATTGATGAGAACTTGAAACTCCTTTTGCTCGACGGAGCAGGCCACCTCTGAAAATACAAGCCCCTTGTGCTTGCGAAACGTCGGGAATAAATTATTTTTCACACTGGCCGAAACGCCTGGAAAACTCGGCAGTTTCAGACACTTTTTTTTGAACGAATGCAACCGAATATACAGAGCGTCCTATTTGAAAATAGACATACACAAATGAACTAATTTGAATTGCACTTCTTGCTTTTGCTTTAATTATTTTTGGCACATCTGTTGCGCCAACCGTAACCGCAACCTTGACAACAAATGCCTCTTGTACTGGCGCGTACCTTCTTAATCGCGAATTCAGCAGGACCTACCGGTTTTCGGTTGGCCCAGGCCATGTACTTTGCTCCACATTTCGCATATAAAAGACCAATTCACAAGCAAAGCAAATCAATGCAGTTTCAGTTACGAACCGAGATGGCTTTTAGAGTAAGTTGATCCAGACTACGCCCTTATTGGCGCCAACTGATTTAAAATTTCATTTTTAATATAGTTTGTTGCTTTGGTTGCCTGTTTGTCTTGCGTGTCGGCCGGCATTTTGCAGGCTGCGCCACTTGCTATCGCCCCCAAAGCAGTTGAAGACTACGACCCCAACCCCCAGTACAGCTACGGATATGATATCCAGGATAGTTTGACTGGGGACAGCAAGAGCCAGAGTGAGACTAGAAATGGGGATGTCGTGCAGGGCAGCTACTCCCTAGTGGACCCTGATGGTAATTGAAGCTTGTGAGCCCTCAAGGGTGAAACTGATAAGGGAATTGCAGGTCTGAGGAGGACCGTGGACTACACTGCGGATCCAGTCAACGGTTTCAACGCAGTGGTGCGCAGAGAGCCATTGGCAGTCAAAGTGGCCCATGCCCCCGCCCCTGTCGCTTACGCTGCCGCCCCTCAGATAGCCCGCGTTTCATACGCAGCCGCCCCATCAGTCGCATACCCCACCCCTATTGGCTACTCAGCAGCGCCAGCTGTCGCTAAGATAGCTTACTCTTCCCCAGCCGTTTCTTACCACATTTAAGTAGTCCATGTTGATATTTATTAAATTTTAGCCAAATAATCTACGGGTCGTTTCACTGAGCGGTAACTAGTTGCCTTACCTGGTTAGCGCTGTAATTTTTTGACATACTCAGTAATCCTGTTAGGGCTCTCAGTGCAGGCGCTGATGTGCGATAAAACCTCATGTTTGCCTTAGGCCATTGTATGGGGTTGAGCCCTGCAGAAGCAGAAAATTGACGTTTTAGTGCTACTCAATGCAGAAGGACTAAGAAGTGCTTTTAAGTGAGGTAATGAACAGTTTTTACCGAAG
>NW_026017110.1:5099000-5112726 GCF_020466585.1 Dendroctonus ponderosae | reverse complement strand
TATTTCATTTAGAAAAACACAACTTTGATACTTTTGGGGCTTTTGGGACACTGTACATTACAAAAATATTTTTAAAATGTGCACCCGATAAGCGTCTGTGGATTCATCAAATAATACTTTGCAAAAAGCAAACGGGCTAGCCGCAAACGTCCGTGCCGTATAACGTGAATAACCCTGTATAGAGAAGTTTACGTGGTGTTTCAGTCACATCAGAAGCAAAATCGCGAAAACAAGGGCGGGAAGGACGACCCTGCAACCCTCCTCAATCGATCCAGGAACCTAAAGAAACGAATGTAAATTACGACTTTTAACACCCTGCATCTCCGGGAGATGTCAACTCTCGGGTAAGGCTTTGACGTGTAGTATCTTCAGTGTTCGCATTTCCCGTTCTTAAGGAATCGCCCTGTATACTAAAATAATTTTGGAGTTTTTACATCTTCCTAGTCCAAAGTGTACAGGGTGATTCAAAATTGGCGCCATTCCTATTAAGGAGTAATAGTAATAGTAATTTGGCTCACTCGAAGAGTACGAGAAATATATAAAAAAAATTTTTTTCGATAATTTGGAGAATATATTAACAGTTGAAGATCCAATTTCAACTTTGTTAGTAAGCATTGTTTTGAAATTGCCCCATGTTTAATTTGTAGCATATTGGAATACGTAATCATTCAAAAAGAAAAATTACGATGTTTGCTTCAAATTGAGAAAATTTTTAATATCAAAAAAGTTCTCTTCTATATACAATTTTTTGATGAAAAGTCAAGACGGCATTGATGTTTGTCATTAACAGATCATTATTTCACTGGCACTAAATAAATACCGAGAAAGGGCTGCATTCCTACCACGTATGTAAGATACGCACAGCACAAAGACACATTGAACCATTGGCTTACTGAACACCGGTACAAATTGAGCAGGAGTTAATTAATCGAATACGAGAAGCTGCTCGATAAGAGTGGAAAATAAGGTTATGTTATGTTTATTTTTAAACATAAATTCGAGGTTATGAGAACAATAATTGACATTTCGAAAAAGTACGTTCGACATTCAACGAATCCTGTTGAATTTACGGTTTATCCTTGTCTATTTTATTGTCACTTTCTGTATAATTCTATGGTTACCGGAGTTTTTAATAATTACGAAGCAACAGGTATTATCGAGAAATACACGGATTACCGTGAAAACCATTGTTGCCGTCTTTCTGATATAGTTTTTTGAAAATTTCTCAGTTTTTAATAACAATTAATTTTTTTTTACTATTTTTTCTGTACTCCTAAAACACCGCCAGACAACACCTCCAGAGGAATGACGCCGATTTTAGATCACTCTGAATAATTATCTTGTTGATTTTACCGCTGCGCGACTTGTGGCTACATGCAGACTATGAGTCACTCTGTATATGCGAAATTTCTATACTTAAAGTACTGAAGAAGTTGTGTTGTTTGAAAGTACCTAAGTTAAAGAACTAATGTTCAGTTTACTTACCTGAGATTCGGTTTTTTCGCGTTTTCACATACTTTGCTAACTACACTACCAGAAAAGCGGTTGATGAACCAAAAGTTTCAGCTTTTCCATGACTTCGGCCACATTTTCCTCCCTAAAATTCAACACAAATCCAGCACTAAATTAGCCCTATCGACGACTCCAGTTACCATTAGGTAACAAACAGCTCTTGTTTGGCTGGATATCCTAGACAACTGGAGTGTTTAAGTATTGAAATATGGAGTAGGGTCAAATGTGCTGGAAATAGCCGATACAAGGTACGACAAGCTTCGGATTGGGAAAAGTCTGTGGCCCAAAGCTGAAACTTTTGATTTATGCGAAAAATGTCCGGAAAGTTGCACAACTCAATGGCATTAACATCGCTCATTTATTGATTATTTTCCGAAATAACTTTCACATAGTTCAGGGGATATCGTTGAATGCTCCACATGTATCAGCGATTAAGGGAAGGCGGCAATACAGGGTCATTCAAAATAATCGTTCATCCTTCAGAAGCTTGAAATTCAATGTGTAGTTTGTTAATACCGATTGTTGCTAAATACATAGTTCAATGCGGCATTGAATGGCAGGGTTTTATCTAATCTGTCTAAACGTTCCAGTGAAAAAAATGAGTTTGCTTCTTGAGGAATTCGGTTTAGAATCAGCGCAAAATATACAGGGTGAATTTTTTTCGATGACCAGTATAGGGATTTTTGAAACTATAGCAGTTGCGGAAAAGGTTAAATGGCCAAAGAATTATAGTTTTGAATGCTCTACTCGAAACCAATTTTATTTTTCTAAAATTTGACAGCTGTCAAGAGATATTTGGGAAAAACTTATTTATGGTAAATTTTTAAATTACTCCTAGTTCCGTTGACATTAATTTGACAGGAAAACATTAAATGGAAAACTTGTAGGAAATTGAATTCCAAACAAAATGGCATAAGACATTTCTAGAAAATAACTGTCATTTTTGACATATGACACAAATTTGAGTTTGTTTAAACGGCAACTATACTTGATTATTGCTTTACCCAATAGAGCATTTTATTACGATTTCTGTGATATCGTTAGGGTTTTTCCGAAAATAAAGTGTCTGCGAGCAATTTATACTTTTGCAATTTAGTTGAACTAACTTAGTCATGGAAAATAGTATAATGCATAGCATTGCTTCCATAGCAACAAATAATATCAACAATTTGCGTACTTATTGAAGTTTTACGTAGCCAAAAAATTAAGATAAAATAATAAATGAAACTGTGCGGAGGTTAATGTAATTTTCCATTGTAAGCCAGAATCCACAGATTTCAACCAGAGAGATCGCATGAGAATCCGGGACTTTCCAAAGCACCGTGATGAGACTTTATAAAAACACAAATTCCATCCGTATATATTATCAATATTGCAAACTTTACATCCAGGCATTGGCGTAATTCGGGGGTGGCAAGGGGTGGCGGCTGCCACCCCAGAATTGTCAAGAGCAATCATTTGCCACCCCAGAATTTTAAAGTAAGTGTCAATAATTAACATATCCCTAAAAAATAACTGAAAAAACTGAAAAATACAAATCTGCAACTGGGATTGTTCTTTAACTTGTGTGTAAATGTGCTCTTAAACCTCGCTACTCAGGAGATGTATATCACATTAATGTGCAGTGTGATGTGAAGGTTCATACGTACATATTGCACGTGTTGTACATATTGTACATATCTACATAATGACATATGGTAAGTACATTTCAGTTATTTCATAGATTCCATTTATTGGTCGGTTTCAGGAGTTTCCTCAACTTAAACCTTTTCAATTCCCTATCGAATGGTATAACTGTTTTTTTTTGTCAGGCTGAAAATAATAAAAGCGCAAAATTTGTTGTTCTCCTACTTTACGTCAGGCCGAGCAAGCAAAAAGAAACAGAAAATGAACCGCCAGACGAAGTTGCTTAGGAGCATAAACCAGAACCTGATGTAGTAGATGTGTTGGGCCCGTCATTCGCTCAGCCAGCTACAACTACGAAGGAGTCCACTCCTGCAGAGGAAGTACAGAGGCCCAGCTGTTCCTCTAGTTCTATTGAGAAATCGACAAATGGTCTAATCAGTAAACGTGATCCTGCTTATGGTCCAGGTTTGGCTAAGGCGTGTTTTAGGGAAGGCTCCTTTCAACCAATTAAATTAAATTTTGCTAAAACGAATGGTAGCAAATTTTGGAGAGTGGTATAAAATGTTTTCTTGGCTGGAATACATCTCCTTAACCGATAAAGCATTCTGTTTTGTCGTTCGTTTTACAATCCGGAAGAAAAAAACAATGCAGAAGATGTATTTATACTCAGTGTATTGCTCAAGTATATAAGAATCAAAAAACAAAACTTTTCAAGAAAGGGCTGACGTTTTTGTATAAAAATCTTTGAAAAGTGTGTTTCCTTTTTGAAGTTTTTCGTGTGTTTTTACGATTTCAATAAACTCTGCATCCCTATCTGAGAGGTTATCTTCGTGCTTACGACGGTTAAAAACATACGCCAGAAGCAAGATTGTCCTCGTTAGCCCCTTTGGCTATTGAAACGAGTGTTGTAATAAACATTTCCAAAGTTATTGATGCCTTTAATTCAAGTCAAGAATAAAGACTATGTATGATGGCAATTGAGTATAAGATTGTTTTGCATATTGTTTACTAAATATGTATGTTTACTTAATACGTATAATTATATTTATTAACTACATATCTTGAGTTAATAACTCAAGTGATTAAAAATTATTGTTTAATCGACAAAATGAACACTTTTGGAATCAAACAAATCCCCACCACGTTGAGCAAAGGGGACCACAAACTAGATTTGGGTTTTACGTTTGAAGCGGAATGGTAGGTTCAAAAATTCTTAGACCATTTATTTTTGATGGCACCTTAAATAGGAGTCGGTATATTCAATTCCTTCGGAATAACTTTGATTTTATGTTGGACGAATTAGGCTTAGAAACATGGCGTAAGGTGCAACGGTTTCAACATGATGGCGCTCCTCCGCAATTTCTCCCAAGTGGGAATCACCTGGACGTAACATTTCCTGGGGCTTGGATTGGACGAAACGGCCCTATTTTATGGCCATCTCGATCACCGGATCTTTCACCTTTGGATTTCTTTTTGTGGGGAGCCGTAAAAAAACACAGTTTACAAAAACAAATATTCCAATTTAAATGCACTTAAAGAAGCTGTTGTTAGAGCATTTGAAAATATTGATGGTCGATCCGCAAGAAAAGCAACTTATTCAGTTTTAAAGCGTTGCAATGTTTGCATTGATAAGAATGGTGGACTTTTTTCTGATGGTTTCTAGAGTTAAATTTTAATTATTATTGGTATGATTTGATTTGTATAATAAACACTTTAAATGAGCAGCGGTCTTAATTAAAATAAGGTTATTGCCAACTTTAAGCGTTAAGCATACTGTTACTATTTGTTGCTATAGAAACAATGCTGTATGTCTGATACTATTTTCCATGGCCAACTGAGAACAACTAAATTGAACAAGTAGAAATTGTTCGCAGACACTTTATTTTCGAAAAAAACCTAACAATGTGATATATCACAGAAATCGTAGCAAAATGCTCTATTCGGTGAAGAAATAATCAAGCATGGTTGCCATTAAAAAAAAATAAAATTTGTATAAAAAATACAGCTATTTTGGAGAATCTTATGCCATTTTATTTGGAATTCAATTTCCTACAAGTTTTCTATTAAATGTTTTCCTGTCAATTTAATATCAACGGAACTAGGAGTAATTTACAAATTTACCATAATTAAGTTTTTCCCAAATATCTCTTGACAGCAGTCAAATTTTAGAAAAATTAAATTGGTTTCGAGTAGAGCATTCAAAACCACAATTCTTTGTTCATTTGACTTTCTTCGTAACTGCTCTAGTTCCGAAGATCCCTGTACTAGTCATCGAAAGAAACTCACCCTGTAGGTACATTGCTTAACACCCACTCTTTGGTTGAAATTAACTCACGACCAGTTGGGTTTTAATTTTTACTTTATCTGGTTTTATTGGTCCTGAAGATTACCGATTAAGTCGAAAGTGCCTTTCCGACGTATTTTTTATAATAATTTTTCTCACTTTATTTTTCTTCTTTGTGATCTATTTCTATCATTAATTTGCTTTATTCAATGAATAGAACTTTCTCTGTCAAAACCAATGCATCAGAAACATTCAAACAAAAAATACCAAAGAATGGTAAAAATTAACGTTATGGAACACCCTAGAAAATATCTCTCTGTAGGAATCTAGGCTACGCCACTGTATTATTACCTCATGAACTCGACTGTTTGACAGTGACAATCCATCAATACGTGTCATTAATTACAATAGGCCGAACAAATGCAGCTTTCAGTTGGATTTCTAACAAAAATGTTGTCAAAACCCGGACAATGAGTGAATTCTCCAGTCAGTGGCGGACAAAATAAAATAAACTAATAAAAGAACTTTCGCAATTTTATTAATGCCATTTTTACAATAAAGTATCAATTAACGTTAATATCAAGGGCTGATTAGTGCTTACTTGTAGTACAACATCAAGTTCAACCAATCATCTGCCTACTTTTATGGATAATACTAATATATAGGGGTGGGAATCCAGCATCCAGACTTGTTCTAAACTAAACTTGCTTAATATATCCCGGTAGTTAACCAAGCATTGAGCCAAATACATAAAAAATAAACACTAAAGATACGAGTTGTAAGCCCCCAGGTATACGTCCGGCTAAAGCGCTCCCCCATGCACGTCCCAAGACCCTTTGCAAAGGGTTCCAGCCGCTTAGAACGAACATGGGGAGGCAATTTTATCGAAAAAATCAGTCAAAATTGGAGATT
Source organism: Dendroctonus ponderosae (assembly GCF_020466585.1). Classification (NCBI taxonomy): domain Eukaryota; kingdom Metazoa; phylum Arthropoda; class Insecta; order Coleoptera; family Curculionidae; genus Dendroctonus; species Dendroctonus ponderosae. Next base: position 5,106,392 of record NW_026017110.1, on the reverse strand, counting down.
TAATTTAGATGGCTAATCCTGCCATCTGATTGTCGTAGAAGCGATTTCAAGTAGTCTAGTAAGTGCCTGTTGCGGGACTCCAAACTGGGCCTTATTAGCTCCTCTTCGGAAAGACCGCCCTGCGCACCCAAGTTGCGTCCAAAGCGCATAAAGTTGGAGCTGGCGGTTCTGCCAAAGCGCAGGTAGTTCTCATGGCGCTTCAGAGCATCTGCGCTGGCTGCTGCCTGCCGTTTGTCGCGCTTCTTCTTGCTGCCCTCACTTATGCTTCTGCCAAACCGCAGGAAGCTGGATTTGTCCCTGGCCGAGCGTTGCTGAGGATTGTCTGGAAGACTGTTTAAAAAACGCATTTTTCTAATATCTGTAAAACCGTCTGGGGGGTTTAGGCCTGGGTAACACTGTGTTGAGCGCTATTGAGTTGTTGCCACTCTCTGAGTTAACGTGTTATAATTCATCGGTTAATGAGTTATAATTAATTTGTTAAAGCTTTACGAGACCCGAGACTAGAATTTTCACATCTAAAAAAGGAGGAAATTCACTCAAGATTTTTTTTTCTGACTAACGTTTTACTACTTTGTTCAAACAACTTAAAAAAAGTATTCTAGATTTTCCCAGCAACAGAAATGAGTCCGAAGAAGGTCGACGAGTTTACTTGTAAAACCGATTTCTTAATTTTTTTGCATAAGATATTCGGTTTGTCAGTATTTTACAGTAAAACGTTAGGAAAAACGCTGTTTTTCTGTTTAATGACAGTGTTGTTTAGAAATATTGACCTGAAAGGGAAGAAACCTCAGTTTTCAATAGTTTTCCAAATAAATGATCATAAACTTTCGCTTTTTCAGTTCGGGGAAATATTTTTTGGAAAAGAGCCAGAAATAATGATTAGGGTTCTGTCCATAATTCGAAGCTTCAAAAAGTTTTCCACAAATTTTTGCAAAGCGCTTAAAGAGGCGAGTGTTATAAATAATATAATAAATAAATATTTCCAATAAAATTTATCTCATAATTTTTCWTGGAAMATAMCYGAAGGTTTGTCAGTATTTTAAGTAAAGCTAAAAAGTAATGCGATTTTTGCGTCGAAAAAATTGTTTAATAGAAATTTTGTTAAAACTGGAATGACCTAAAAATTTAAAGGAACTAAAAATCTTCAGAGCAATGAGAGCGGAGATTTTTCAAATAATTTTTTGAAACTTTTGTACTCTGGTCGTTTTTCCAAGATAATCATAAATACTTTCGGTAAAAAACTAGATAAAATTATTTGGTTTTTGTGCCAAATTCGAAGCTGAAAAGGGTTTCCTAAAGTTCCCTGAAAACTGATGAAGGCGGCGAATTTTCTAGCAAAATTAATGTTCTCATTTTTGGCTGAACAGACCCGATTATTGTCAGAAAAGAAGTTTCATGATCAGTTTTGGAGAAAACCTTAATAGTTGTCGGGAAAAAACGGGAAGAATTTATTTTCGTTGTTGTCTCGAATTCGACGCTGAAAAAAGTTTTTTTAAAATTTGTACAAAGCTATACATTTATGATAGAATTTTTCAAGTAAAAGACTTCCAGACCGTCAGAATTTTTAAGTGAAACTCTACAAAATAGAGCGTTTTTGAGTAGAAAGTAAAGCAAAAAAAATAAAGCCAAAACTAAAATATTAAATTGTTTAACAAATTCAACAGTCTTCAGAGGAATGGAGGTGACGAGATTTCCAAATAATCTGTTTTAAACTTTCGCTTATTCTGTTCCTTTTTTTAATGCAAAATTATTTGATTTTTGTTCCAAATTCAATGCTGSAAAGGGATTTAAAAACTTTTTACAAAGCGACCAWGGCAGCATTTTTAAGTGAAACTTTAGAAAATTGACAATTTAGAAGAAAGAGTAACTTGGCTAAAACTGGAAAATTCTGAAATTTTGAARAAATTTAAAAAATKTAATTAATAAATGGCCCTTAAATTAAATCTAAAAGCAAGTAAAAAAAAGTGATCAACATTTTCGCAGCAACGGAGCTGAGTTACTGCGCCGGTGCGTTGAGTTGGCGCACCAAGCCATTTGCGTGGCACTGCGCCAACTCCAAAATCACTGAGTTACCCAGGCCTAGGGGGGTTCTTTTGTGGAAATGTATGTGGAAAAGTAATTAAGCTCGGTGCAAAAGTAAATTTCCAGTGTAATAATCGTGCAATTACTGCTTAAAATCCCAGCTAACGGTACACTTTGGTCCTTTTGACGTGCATTAGTATTAAAGTAGCCTTTAGCCCGATTTAGCAGTAGAAAACTTGTGAACTCGTACCGCCTAAAGTCCTGCTTACTACGACCGAACCTAATAAAGTGATCGTTTTTTCCTTGCCTTCCAGTTCTGGGGGGCCGTTGGTCCGCTTTGTCGCTGTATGGGGCCTCGTTGCCGCTCTCGTAGTCCCAAAAGGCTTTTCCAAACCGCAGGAATTTGTCGTTGCCTCTGGACTGTCGGTCCATGTAGGGCTCCATGTCGGCCTCCTCATCCGGCCCGAAGATCTCGTATCCCTCAAAAGAGTCGTCGGTTAGCGACAGCGCCGATTGAAGCAGAAGCAATGCCATCAAAATGACCGACAGCCCCATGGAAAAACAATTGTCTGCAACAAAACATGGAGGTACGTTCTTATACAGGGTGGGTGATTGAAACAGATGTTAAATATGAACAAAAACGTATTTTACAATCGAATTCGTGTCAATTGAGTGGACCTTAGAACCCAAAAACCCATTTCAAATATACAAGGTGGTCGGCAATAAATGCAACAAACATTTTATTGAAATTTAATTACCGACGTAAATACAGGGTGTCCCGTAAACACATAATCAAAAGGGTACCGCGATATTCTTTAAATCAAAAGATGCCGATCTGACCTAACTTTTATTAACAAAAAATGTCTGGATCCACGGCTATTGATGGTCAAAGTTCTTCAAAAAATTTATCTTTTTTGAAATATCGGGAGAATGGTACGATGTATTTTGGTGAAACTCGCTGTGAATACGTTTTTATGTCAGATTCATAGTTTGGTGAAACAAGCGAATTTAGCCGTTTTGGACAAGTAGTGAATTCTTGAGTGTCGTGATACAAAAACTAGAACCAGAACTTTTTATTTGGTGGATGGAATCAATTTTTTTTTGTTGATGCACTAATCATTTGTTCACAATTTTATCACAAATAAACGCGTACGCTTTCACGCAAGTTGTCTTCGGGAAACGCTAATACTTTGACCATGTCAGTCACTTCATTAGAAGAGGTTATTCAAAACGAATTTGTGAGATTGATTGATAATGATTTTATGCCTCGCATCACGATATTTGCAGTAAATATCTAACATTGCTAAGTGACAAGAAAACAGAAAGATATTTTTTTCGCAAAATCTATGAATGCTACAAGATTTTACAAAGAGCATAAGATTGTGAACAAATAATTAGTGTATCAACCAAAAAAAATTGAGTTTGATTTTATCCACCAAATAAAAAGTTCTGGTAGTTTTTGTACCACGACCCTCAAGAATTCTCCACTTGTCCAAAACGGCTAAATTCGCTTGTTTCACCAAACTATGAATCTGACATAAGAACAATTTCACAGCGAGTTTCACTTAAATAAATCGTATCATTTTCCCAATATTTCGAAAAAGATAATTTTTTTAAAGAGCTTTGACCATCAATAGCAGAGGAGCCAGACAGTTTTTGTTAATAAAAGTTAGGTCAGATCGTCTTCTTTCGGTGCAAAGAATACCGCATTATTATTTTGATCATGTGCTTACGGGACACCCTGTATATTCTACTCGTCTCAAATTATAAATTACTCTCCTCTACGTAATTTTGAAATCATTTTTAAAACAATCATATTAAAACCAGTTATTTTCTATATTACTATCTCTACAGGGTTATTCACGCTATACGGCACGGACGTTTGCGGGTAGCCCGTTTGTTTTTTGCAAAATCATATTTGATGAATCCACAGACGCTTCAAGAGTGCACATTTTAAAAATATTTTTGTAATGTACAGAGTGTCCCAAAAGCCCTAAAAGTATCAAAGTTGTGTTTTTCTAAATGAAATACCCTATTGCATTTTTGGATTCTCTGAGCAAAATAAGTTAAGTTATAAAAAAGGCGAAAACTTAGCTATTAACATCCTAATACCATTCGATAGGTAATTAAAAATTGCATTTCCTGGTAAGTTAAAAAATATGGGGTTGTATTTAAATTAATCAAGTTAGAGCCACTTTAAGTTCTTATTTGATTAGTTTAAATTTGTGGACACCCTGTATAACATGGTAAGTTTATTATCATTGGGATATAAAATATTATATCTTGTTACACTTCACTATAAATTACGCTTACATAACTTAAATACTTCTAAAGTATTTGACACGTGAAAATTAGATTTTGATTAAATTCGTATTATTTAAAAAACCTTAAGATTTAGGTGTTATAAACCTTATTAAAACAGACACTTATTTTGTTCAGCGAATCCAAAAATGCAATAATATACAGGACATTCTATTTAAAAAAACGCAACTTTGATACCTTTAGAACTTTTGGGACATCCTGTACACTGCGAAAATATTTTTAAAATGTGCGCTCAGTAGGCGTCGGACAATTCATAAAATAATACTTTTTAAAAATCAAACGGTTTAGCCGCAAACTTCCGTGCTATATAGCGTGAATAACCCTGTATATACATTTTTAAGAATCAATTTAAATTTTATCTGAGACGTTTTGAATATACAGGGTGTCCCGTAAGCACATGATCAAAAGTATACTGCAATATTCTTTGCATCCCGTCTTAGTTGCACCACTCTGTACATTACATGATGAGACTAAGACTTTCGGTCCAGGACCTCATTAAGACACATTATTCATTACTTCCTTTGCCCATGAGGCATCTACACGTTCTTTTTCAAATTTATCTTTAAAAAGCTTATGTTTATTTACAGCAAATCTCATTTCCTTCGTGTTTTCTAGTTTTTCACCGCAAATTTTTCGAGAAAAATGATAAAATGCAATCGAACCCATAGGTTCTCCATTCGAATGATGTTCCATGCCTTGATCGCGAGTTTCTGGCCTTTGGGACAAAAACCTCTATTTTCGTTTATACAACATGAATAAAAGCCCTGGGAAAGCCGATTCAATTTAGACAGTTTTTTTTGCTTCCTTGCAGTTTTTCGTTCTGTGCTATTTTAAGCAAAATCACATTTCCTATGGCGAACAAATTTTATTACATTCTGTATACAAATGTTTGAATATTTGAATGTCCCGCTAACATCAGTCAACGTCATGAGCGGTTTGATCTGTTACACGTGCATTGCTTTACTTGAGTAAAACAAGGACGAATATAGCCGCAGTCACTCCATTTTTGACTAACGTCAAAATTGCATTCAAAACTTGCAAACCTGATTAGTACTTGATAAAATTGATGTTTTTTTTTCGTGAAATGTGCCATTTTCAAACGGAAAATGTGCAGAAGTCACTATGTAAGTATTTACCTTTCACTGCTAATAATAGATTTATGTTTGGAGCCAAAAGAATGTATTATCTGTACTTCTAAAGCCTTCGGTTGCCCCTTAAGGAGGCGCACTTCGATATTCTGTTTGGACAGCATGTAAAACGCCCCATTTGGGCCAATTATGTGGCCCCAATTTGCATTGATTATACCTCCCTCCAAATTCAATTTTTACCGGAAAGTTGCAAGTGACCTTTAATGCTTGGCTCCCCTTTCAGTTCTATAATTAATCGTACAAGTATGAATATCTTAGTAGCAGCAGCAGCCCGATAGAGGTGGAAAACTTCAGACGGTCCCAACTAGCAACGAATAAAATAAAAGCAGCTGAATTAATTCCGCTAACGGTCAATGCTGAAGCCATTTTTTCAAATAAATCCCCCCAACCTACTTACTATACATATAGGGCATCATATTTTACCTTTTCATGTCTGATATACGGCGCGTTAAAGGGATGTAATGTTGATTGAAATAAATGAATCTGGTGAGAGCGTGCAAGAACTGAAAGAATGCTTTAATGACAGTGCTACGGGAATTTTTCTTTGTCCCTAATTAGCAACGTTATCTCTTAAGCAGGTGTACGTATTCAGCATTTAATCAGCAGCCATCGCAGTTGTCACTGTGAGCAACTAGCAGTGCATCGAACAATAGCTAAGATAGCTTAGGAAAACTTTTAATTGGTTTATTATAGCGAAGCTTCGGTGTGTGATAAATAATGCGTGCTAGCACTAGCAGTTTTCTCAGCACAAGACATTCAAGAGCTTCTAAATAAAATGTCCAGAATATCAGAGCCTGCAGTGTAAGATTTCGAAATACTTCTGCAATATATTGTTTGAAAAAAAAATGCGACTTTTTGGGTCTCTACTTTTCATTTTAACTGCAAAACAATGTAAGTTTCCGCGTCTTCGGAACGGTGAACTGTTCCTGAAGTAAGTGGGTACAGATTTCGGAAGGTGCTAGTCTTTACCGGTTTTGCGCCTAGGCCTGGGTAACACTCTCTTGAGTTGCGCTATTGAGTTGTTGCCGCTCACTGAGTTGACGAGTTATAACTCATCGGTTAATGATTCATTTGTTAATGCTTTACGAGACCCGAGACTGGAACTTTCATCATCATCTAAAAAAGGGTCATTAACATTTTTTCTGAGTAACGTTTTACTACTTTGTTCAAACAACTAAAAAAAAAGTCATCTGGATTTTCCCAGCAACAGAACTGAGTCCAAAGATTTTTGCAGATTGAGAGAAATTTTTTTGCATAAAAGATTCAGTTTGCCAGTATTTTACAGTAAAATGTTAAGAAAAACGCGGTTTTTTTGTTTAGAGACAGTGTTGTTTAGAAATATTGACCTACAAGTGAAGAAACTCCAGTTTCCAATACTTTTGCAAATAAATGATTATAAACTTTCGCTCTTTCAGTTCGAGTAAATATTTTTGGAAAAAGACCTACAAATAATTATTCGAGTTTTGTCCATAATTTGAAGCTGCAAAAAGTTTTCCAAACATTTTTGCAAAGCGGTTAAGGGGGCGAGTGTTGATCTTACAATTTTTAACAGAAAATACCTTAAAACTTGCCAGTATTTTGAGTAAAACTAAAAAATAATGCGTTTTTCGCGTAAAAAAATTGTTTAGTGTAAACTTTGTTAAAACTGGAATGATCTGAAAATTTAAAGAAACTTTAGAAATCTTCAGAGCCATGAAGGCGGCGAATTTTCCTAATAATTTTTCGTAAAGTTTTGCTTTCTGGTCATTTTTCTAAGATAGTTCTAATTACATTCGGTAAAAAACTGAATAAAATTATTCGGTTTCTGTGCCAAATTCGAAGCTGAAAAGGAAAACCGATGAAGGGGGCGAATTTTCTAGCAAAATTTGATTTACTTTGTCATTTTTGACTGAAAACACCC
>NW_026017110.1:5089534-5098349 GCF_020466585.1 Dendroctonus ponderosae | reverse complement strand
GGAATTTCAAAAGTTTTTGCAAAGCGACGAAGAATTCGAAATTTATTTCATAATTTTTCGCTGAAAATATCTTAAGATTGTCAGCAGTTTTAAGCGAAACTTTCGAAAATTGAGCATTTAGAAGAAAGAGTAACTTCTTCACATAAACCAAATTTCTTCAGGTTTTTCAACATTTTCAGTAACAAACTTCTTAACGAAGAATGTTTTCTTCCGAACATCTGATGATGGATGAAAACGCACTGGCAGCGACTACTTGGCCTTGCTCAAAAACCTTTTTAATTCCTTCAAAATTTCTTCAGAATTTATCTTGATTGAGTTTTTCTTCACAGTCAGTGAAATATTTTTTACTGCAACCAACTTTTCGCTTTGAAGTGGAGGAAACTGATGAATTTTTCCAGGCACAGTACTAATTGTAGAGGAACTAGACACTGTATTTTAATCAAATTTCAAATTCGCCTTTTCGAATAGTGGTGGCACAACTGTCGCCTTAAACTGTCGAATTTGCATCACTGAACTGAAAATCTGTTAATGTCGAAATTGTGCCGAGTTCTTCGAGCACGACACACGCCGTTGTAAAGCAACAAAACACTATTTTTAACTGAGTTGCCACTTTCTTCTTCAACCAGTGCTGTGACTGAGGGTTTTGGTACAACTTACGCGTTGCAGTGAAGTAATGATCTGTTAATGTCGAAGTTGTGCCCACTCGTCTTTATCTATGGTTGTGCCGAGCCCTTCGGGCACGACACTGTTTGTAAAGCAACAAAACGCTGTTTTTTTATTACCTACCATTTTCTTATTACCTACCATTTTACCAAACCGTACCGTGTCCTAAAGGCTCGGCACAACTTTCGCCTTAAACTCACGATTTTTAGACACTGAACCGACAATCTGTTAGTGTCGAAGTTGTGCTGTACTCTTGGAGCACGACACTGGTTGAAAAGCAACAAAACACTATTTTTAAATGATTTGCCACTTTCTTCTTCAACCAGTGCAGTGATTGAGGGTTTTGATACGACTTACGCCTTACAGTCAACTAATAATCTGTTAATGTCAAAGTTGTGCCAAGCCATTCGGGCCTGACACTGTTTGTAAAGCAGCAAAACGTTGATTTTTAATGATCTACCATTTTCTTCTTCTCAAACAGTGCCGTGTTCTAAAGGCTCGGCACAACTTTCGCCTTAAACTCACGATTTTTAATCACTGAACCGACAATCTGTTAGTGTCGAAGTTGTACCGCACCCTTCGAGCCCGACACTGGTTGTAAAGCAACAAAACACTATTTTTAAATGGTTTGCCACTTTCTTCTTCAACCAGTGCTGTGATTGAGGGTTTTGGTACAACATACGCGTTACAGTGAACTAATGATCTGTTAATGTCGAAGTTGTGCCGAGTACAAGAGTGCAAAAATACCTTTATTTAAAAAAAAACCTTTATTTCCGTTAATTTTTTCAATGCAATTTCTCAACTTTGACGTGGATTTTGAAAAAGTAGCGTTTGCGCACATATGTTTGCATTAACTTTTTCTTATTCTTGGACGTAAAGCAGGGCCCTAAAATTAATGCGCTGAATTTTTTTGAATGTCCATACACAACGATTGATAATAAATGAGTCGCAAATTCAGCAAAATTCGAAATCCCTTTGCTCAGTCTGCTTATTATGCAATTTCAAATGAAAAGAACCCGTTTAAGTTTAAACTCTTAGAAGCATTGCAGCAATGCTACACGCTTGATTAGTCACAGACTAGTTTATCGCTGTGCACTTTCAATTTAGCAATGTTGCATGCTTCAATATGCACTTCTAAGTAGGGATTTCCTAGAAACGATGTTTGGCCAATTTGCAATTGCAAGTCAATGCATTTGCTTTGTTCGAAAGTCTGAAATCGAATAAGGCGGCAGATTTGTCTTTATACAAGTGGCTGGCATAGTTTAGAACAAAAGCTAGTGTTTAATTGTGTGGAACCTAATCCTGGATACTTATTTTCAATTAAAAAGTTTCAATAGCTAGACGAATTAATAAATTTCCGGCTCCTAAATAGGCCGGTTATAGAAGCTTAATTTATGCGTTGTTTGTCTTTTTAAATATGATTAAAAGACAGTTTAAGGCGGCGGCTGTACCTGTTAATCTGTTCAGCGTTGCTCAACAGTGAGCATTTACAAACCGAAATTGCTAAGAAAATTAAACTTCTGCAGACTGAAAGAGAATACTGGCTCTCAGATTCTGTGATTAATTTAATCGCATTTGCACCCACCGAGCCACCCTCACATACGAGCACCTCCCTGTATAATTAGAATAATGCGCTATAGTGGTTTACACAAAGTCAGGCCCTTAAGCTTAACATAATTAGATGGTCGTTTTCTTCAACTAGACTATCAATCAAGATTCATATTTATAAATAGTCCAGATGCCTGGATACAGGGAGGGCTGAATTCCTGCGAATAAAGAAACTCTGTAGCAAAATGGACAACGAATGACTATTCCCTTTCTGGGTTTACGGCAGTATTAAGTGCCCCTTTAATACTTATTTGGAGGACATTTCCAGCTGCAAAGCCTCCTTTTGAATTTAAACGTATAATGCTCATCGTTAGTTTAAATTAGAAAATGTGGAGCAATATTTCCCTGAACAGTCCTGCTATTTGCCGATTCAACTGGCCAGAAGTTCGATTTGCATTCGTGAAATATTCCTATCTAAACAAGCAGAACTCAGACGTAACCAATTAGTTGAGTTTCAGGACAGTTCTGGTTTTGATTAGACGTTAGGGCCATGATTCACTTAGTGCAACTGTTTCTAAGAGTATTTTTTTCTTCGTCATACTGCACTGGTAAACAGACGAACGCAATTAGCACGTTCCCATCTTAACACTTCAATTCAAACCTTCCCACGTCCAAATGGAAACGATTTGCCAGAAAAAGTTGGTTGCTCACTGCTTCTGGCTGCCTAAATAAAGGTCTTTACAGTGTGGTCATAGTTCATAAAAAAAAGTTTTGCTAAATTTGTTAAATGACGCAAATGTTGGGTGTGTTAGTGAAACGGCTTTTTCATATCGGACGCAAATTCAACGAGTTTTAAGCAACAGAATGGATGGTAATTTTCAAACTTCGCTTTCAAAACCGTTGGTAAAGGTACAAAGTTGTTTGTTATTTGCTTTTTAAAAAACATCTTTTTATCAAATTCTCTTGCGGTACGCGAAGGAATACCATGTTAAGCGCTTTCAGGTCAAAGTTTTTTCAGTAAAAAAATGCGATTGAGGTAGCAACTTGAAGGACTCAAAACTTGCTTCCCGATCGGTTAACTCTCAACTTGCTTTCCATTTGATAGGTGACCGACTTCTTTTTATGTCTTTTTTGAATTTCAAAAAGCCCTTTTTAGAACGACGAGTTCTGAGCAAATGAATGGCTGAAGACACGGCGAAAGCTGCAAATTCGAAGACGGCTCTAAATTCTAAAGAAATGATCATTAGTATTGAACTTATCTCGAGTAGTTGAAAGTGTTGAAACAATTAAAGAGCCCAACATAGAAACAATGATTCTTAGAAATTATTTTCCGTCATTACTCGTCAAATATTGTCGTGCCTCCCCCTTGACACGTAAATCCGATCAGAAACGCACGAGTTATTGAGATAATCGGTCCTGGATTAATCGAGTTTTCCCGGTGGGCTTTCTCGCTAAGGGACTTTTTAAACTCAACTTCCACAACTCTGCAGATAATTTTTTGATAAACCGCCTACTTAGCGACGCCTCAGGTGCCGACCATCTTGACTCTTTACCGAATACTTCTTGAATATGCTCTCGGTGATTATTAATGGAAAGTGGATAGATGCATTTAGTAAGCGCTTTAGCCAGCCATCCAGAGTTTTTCTGATGGACGACACGGCAACCCTGCAACTAACCACGTGGCATTCAAATGTAAAATTTTGACGATTGGGTTGAGTAAATAACGAGTAAATGCATTAAACAAGTAATAAAGTAAATGTGCATTTGAATATAGCCAACACGAACAATAGAGCTTTTCAATTTAATTGATTGTCGATTGTTTGTAGTTTTGGCAGGGTTGAAATTATCGGCAAAAGTAATAGTTTTTATTGAAAAATTATGATTACAATATGTGGCTTCGCGACTCGAAACTCCAAAATGAAATCCGAGCACGAAAAACGAGGAAAATTTGCGAGCGCATTAATTATAAATGAAATATTGAAATACCTTACTCCCGCCTAACTGTTCTTCTTGGATTACCTATTTGTGGATACAGTACACGCTTTTATGACCGAAGCTTAATTTTACGTACAATTTCGGCGGTTACGTTTACATGCGATAAATTGAACTTTGGAATTTGTCGAAAGATTTTCAAGTGGGAAACAGGCCTTTCAACTGACTGAATTTTAACATTTACGGACAACTTTGTACAATTCATAAAAACTATTATTTACATTCTTTTTACGGTTCAAGACTCTCTTTCTTAACATCAGAATGATTGACCTTTACATATTAACTGAATTTTAGGCCTGGGTAACTCTCTGTATTAGGCCTGGGTGAACTCAGTGAATTTTTAAGTGTTGGCGCAGTGCTACGCGAATGGCTTGGTGCGCCAACCCAACGCACTGGCGCAGTAACTCAGTTCCGTTGCTGAGAAAATGTTGATGACTTTTTGTTACTTGTTTTTAGATTTCTTTTAAGGGCCATTTATCAATAATATTTTTGACATTTCTTCAAAAATTTCAGAATTTTACAGTTTTAGCAAAGTTACTCTTTTTTCTAAATGCTCAATTTTCAAAAAATTCACTTAAAAATATTGACAATCTTAAGGTATTTTCCGCGAAAAATTATGAACTAAATTTCGAATCCTTCGTCGCTGCTTTGTAAAAAGTTTTGAATTTGAAACAAAAATCAAATAATTTTCTATCAAAAAACGAACAGAATAAGCGAAAGTTAGATTGAACTTGGACTTGGAAATCTCGTCACCTCCATACCTCTAAAGAAAGTATAGTTTGTTTAAAAAATGTGGTTTTTTAGTTTTGAATTTTTTCTAGTCAAAAACGCTTTAGTTTACGTCTTTACGCGAAAAATTACAAGATAAATTTATAGCTTTCTATAAATTTTGCAAAAACTTTTTTCATCGTCGAATTCGGGACACAAACGAAAATAAGTTCCTACCGTTTTTTTTTCACCATTAAGATTATCTTCAAAACCGAAAACGAGCAAAGAACAAAAGTTTAAAAAATATATTTGGAAAATTCGCCGCCCATCGCTCATCGCTCTGAAGATTTTTAAAGTTCCTTTCTATTAAGCAATTCTTTCTACGCAAAAATCAAATTATTTTTTAATTTTACTTAAAATACTGAGACTTTTCAGGTATTTTCTGTGAAAAATTTTAAGATATTTTTTTTAGAAAATTTTAGATATATTCCGAAAATATTTCCCCGAACTAAAAATTCGAAAGTTTATAATCATTTATTTGGAAAACGCTTGGAAACTGGGGTTTCTTTACTTTTAGGTCAATATTTCTAGACAACACTGTCTCTAAATAGAAAAACCGAGTTTTTTCCTAACGTTTTACTGTAAAATACTGGCCAACTGAATCTTTTAGGCAAAAAAATGAATAGATGGATTTTACAAGAAAACTCGTCGACTTTATTTGGACTCAGTTCTGTTGCTGGGAACATCTAGATGACTTTTTTTCAGTTGTTTGAACAAAGTAGTGAAACGTGACCCAGAAAAAATATTAATGATTTTTTTTAGATGTGAAAATTTTAGTCTCGGGTATCGTATAGCTTCAATAAATGACTTATAACTCATGAACCGATGAGTTATAACTCGTTAACTTAACGGCAACAACTCAATAGCGCAACTCACCACAGTGTTACCCGGGCCTACTCTGTATAAATGCAAAGTCCAAGTTTTTCCAGATAAAGACTATACCGGGTATTATGTTCTAAAGCCGTTAAAGCCCTATTATCTTTTTAACGCCCATGAGCGAATGTTTATAAAGGTTCCCACTCGAATTTATTGTTTTCGATGTACATTCGTTCAAGCAGCCAAAGTGTCCAGCCTCTGTCTTCTCCAATCGCTGAGTTGTTCACGTTTATAAATTTGCCATCTTAAATGAAATCTTGTATATCTTAATATAATAAGTAGGTATACTTTAAAAATTATTCCTATATATTTGCAAACTCGATTGAAAAACTACCGTCCGTTTCCTGATTTGATAAAATTTACGGTTTTATAAGGGTTGATAGAAACGCCCACTCTATTGATTTGTATTGATTCTTATTGTACTTTTGTAAATCGCAAATTTATCCAGTTGACATGGTAGCCGTTTTCTCGTTTCGAATGCACATTTTAAGCGTCTATTTTATCTAATCGCTGAGTTGTTGGTGCACGTTTATAAAATTGCAATGTTGGCTGAATTGATTTTTTTTTTTAATTTACCCGGTATATTATTAATCAAGTTGAAATTTTCTCACGTGAAGGAATTCAGTACATTTTAAGTTCTGGCAAAATTTTAAAGCCATATCGGTTCCTAAAACTGATTTGTGAGTGTTTATAAAAGTGCCCACACTACGTGATTTCCAAGTCCACTTCAAACATGCCCAACTACTGGAGTAAATTTTATTGAATATATCAAACTCCATCTTTCCTAATAGGTACCTGAGTTGTAAACATTTATAAAGTATCCAGTACACTAAACGGCAATCTTAGTTCATGTAAAAGCGTTTATGCGAAGTTCTATCATACTTTTTCCGTATATATACGTGCACTCTACGCAGAGACAAGTCTGGTACTTGTCTCTGAAATATGAACGTTTATAAAGGCGCCCACTACTACCGGCGCTTTAAAAATATTTCTTGATCTTTTAAATATTTTTTTGACATTTGCGACATGTGCTGTGTGACTGTCTGAGACTGAAGTGTCAATCGTAAATTAGCAATGACATCGTTGTAAAGGTGTCGGTAAAAGAACCGTATCGATATGTCATTAAGCAAATCCTCAAATGCCTCCTGTAAGTATCAAGGCAGTTGTGAGGAATTAGTTCTTTAAACGATTACGACACATCGGAGACATGTAGGAATTTGCCGGTATGATGGATTGCAGACGAAACAAATTCACGAGTTTGCTAATGTTAATTAAAACTTCTGGACTGGCTTAATATTGAATAATTATTTAATTGTGCGTTGAAACGACATTCTCACTGAATCCGGTCAAAGCTTGCTATTGTTATCTTCAAATTGAGTGTTAAAAATATAAGGGGGACATTTTTTGTTCTTTTTCTTTGCAATTTAGTGTATACAGGCCCTTAGATGAAATCGAATTGCATTTTTAAACTTAGATTTGCATTTCGTTCCGGTTTCCTAGCTAAGAAGATCAATTTAACTCATAAAAAATTTTAGGGGACGATTTTCACTTGCCTTAAGGACCCTGTTTTCCTTTAGAGTTCTTATGGCAAGTGCTTATTGGTGTGCAAGTCGATATGGTCGAATTCAGTTTAATTAATGATTTTTAAAATAGATAATTCTGTTATCAAACGGATGACGAAAGCAGGTGGGCTTTTAATATTAATCTGCACTATTGCGTATGTCGGCCCTAATGTCAAATTTATTCTTCATTGACGGTTCTGAAGCTAGTTGATTTTGACTAATATGTCAAAGTTTGTAATGACGGATGTTGGATGATGGATGTCACGTTGGCAGTTTATTCGCAAATGTGCATTTTTAATTTTGTGTTTTTTTACAGTGTACCATCACAAAATATCCCCCCTGTGGGTATGTTCTGTGTGTACCATTTGAAGAAAATACTAGATTTGCGCGTGGAACTCAGCAGGAGACATATCAGTTCGTATAGTTTGTGAGTTCGGGTTCATCAATGACTTCAGACAGTGTTGGAAAGTGCGTTTAGTGCTGAAAGCATGATTTGAGGGTAAGTAAATTATAATTTCTAAACGGAGCATTTTGCATTTGAGGTTATATGTTAAAAAGTGTCAAAACGTTTGATATATCAAACAATGACTTTTTGATATTGCTGTCATTTTTGAGCGGTATATCGTTGAATGTTTGAAAGAAGCGTCTTTTCGTTATCTCTCAGTATTTTTGTAGGTACCTACTTATGCAATTTTGACTTTAAAACCGCGATTTTCTCGTTTGCTGTTTTCTTTTCTCTCTGGAAAAAGGAAACCGTTTGCTGTTTGCTGTCTAGTGTAGGTGGCCATTTTGACAGACATCATGTTTAAGCATATTTGACAATAAGAAGTCATGATTGGTCGGTAGTTGAAGTTTCGAAGAATTTGAATGTTCAACTGATCGTTAAAACCGGTGAGTTTTTCTTGCCAGATGCTTGCTCGCATCTGGCAGCAGCATCTACTTCTGAAGATGGAAAACACTAGTGCTTCCGAAACGTTAGGAACTAAATATTTTTCACGATGGGCTAAAATCCCGAAAAATTCACTAATTTTCAGCTACGCGCTCGGAAATTTAACTCTTTTGATCCAGGGCTTATTACAAACTTTCTTGAAAAACTGTTGCAACCGCTGTTAGTGTTTTAAAATATTTACAGTATGTTTCATTTAAATACAAATTTTCAAATTTTATCCAGACTTAAAATTTGGCATGATTGCACCATAAACGCAGTTTTTAAACTTTATGGAACTCGAAGGAAAAATTACTAAATGGCATGAGGCTATTTTATGTCCACATTTGTGTAACAACAGAGTTAAAATGCAAATTTTTATAGTCAGGTCTCCTCAAAACTGACTATCCTTTGGATAAAAATATGCAAAATTGGTATTAAGAAAATGTTTAAGGTTGTGGTAGCAGGGTGCTTTAAAGCG
>NW_026017110.1:5078595-5089290 GCF_020466585.1 Dendroctonus ponderosae | reverse complement strand
GCAGTTCTTAAACACAACTAGCAGTAGCACAGCGACGGCAGCGACGATCAACAGGCGGGCAACGGGACAAGATGAGGACACAGCGATGTTTCGGATAACTAGGATTTTATCCTCCCTGGGGCGCCTACATAGGCTACATTAAACTGGTAGAGGGGGTGAATTATAGTTTAAACCGTATACGTATACGTAAATCAACCACCGGAAAAACTGTGCTTGATGGACGATCTCCACACCCACAGCGTCGATTTCAAAAAAAAAATGACCTTTAAGTTAGTGCTGAGTGAATGGGGCTGGTTTCGAAAAATTTTAAACACTTTGAAGTGAGTGATGGATTTTTCCATTCAATTGAGTTAATAATAAATAATAATTCCCGTGCGTTTGATGTTGACAAAACAAACAGCATGATGATTTAATATGGAAGATAGGAATGTATTTTAAATATTAATATCCGCTATATTGGCCACTAATGCAAATGAGCAAAGTCTAATTGCCAATAATAGACAAAATAGCGTTTTTGCGGAAATTTTTATTTCGCTATTCAGCAACTTTTGCGTGCTTTAATGGTGGGAATTAAAAAGGGGAATTCGTGCATCATTAACATAAACGAGGAACATGTAAAACACGCGGAATAAAAACGTTAAAACGCCATTAAAATACGAGCATAAATTATAATTTAATAGGGGGGTATTTAAATCGGCCACTTTATAGCCGAATTTACATCAATGCAATTTATACCAAAAGAGTCTTAGGCTCGACTGAATAAATTCACATTAACCGCATTGGAATAAACGTGCTGGCCTGCAAATGACCATTTTGGTCAGTGATTATTAAATTGAATTTTCACTGTCTTTTCAAGGGGCCACCGATTTGGTCCCAAACCGCCTGGTAATTAGCCAGTTTTTTGCACATTACAGATTCACACCCTCATATTAGTGAAGAACCAAAGAAGGGCGACAAGAAGTTTTCCTGTGTAACATTGCGCATTTATCGCCGATCCTTATAAGAAATGGTATCTAGACAAAGAGTGGGCCAAAGTTTCGAATCGCACATTATAGTGGGCCCCACAGAAGCGTATTTGAATATTTCGCTACACTTCTTGCAAGCAAATGGATAACTTTCATTGTAAATACGCAAACAGTTTCCGACAGTTTCACTGTGCTTTAAACGACTTAATTTTTTTTTAAATTAACAGCGGATTTTCTTGCTTATCTGAAACTTTCACTGACCGCAAATAAATAAAGATCTGTTTAAAAAAATTGAATTATTAGTGCCCGATTCAAGATGGAAAAGAGCGATTTTACTATTTTACATGAACAACATCACAAAAGCATCACAAATTCGTTTAGTGCTTTATCAGTTTAACACAAATTGGTGGACTTAGAGTTTTGCCGAGTTTTATCGTTGATTTCTAGCGTTGCAACTTTTTTAAATGCACTGTGGGTTTGTAAATTTGTAAACCTTTAAAATGTTTGCATTCAAATTTGCTGTAAATGCGCGCCATGGAGGTTTTACAAATACCAATGCAAGTTTATGAACATTAAATTTCTGAAGTTTATGGATGAATTCGATTTTAGTAGGTTTTCAAGATTTGCAAATTTTATGAGCTTGACAAAGTGCACTTCTTGCATGAAGTCGGATTGAAATTCAGCCATTTTTTTAAAGTCGCTTGTAAGTTTGCAAACTTTATGGTCGATTTTTTGCGATTTTTACATCCTAACGTAAAAAGTAATTATTTTTCAAATCTCGACTCTCTTGGATCGAGTGCATCCAAATACTCATTTTTAGACCTCATAGTTTAAAAGAATATCGAGAAAATTTACTTTCCGAAAAACGCTAAATATATCGAAAACTATAGCAGCTGGGTAAGATCTAATCATCATCATCACCAGTCGATCGATCTAATAAAGCTGCGCAAAATAGGGTTTGTTAATAATAAGCTAATTTCGTGAAAATGTTTTGGGAAAATTTTTGAAAATTTGGCTAGTTGCTTACTTGATGTGACTCATTCACACGACGCGTTTGAGACAACTTATATGTGTCTTTTCCATGGTCGACTTCAAAGTCCCCGCCGCCCTAAAAAGGGCATCTACCCAATTTGTTAGCAAAATTGCTCATTTTGCTTCCGAGAAATGAGCAAAAATGGGACGGAAAACATGAATATTTGGTATAATTTTGCACCTAAGTGTGTAATAATTCAAATTTCGCTTTCTTGATCAAAACTGCTCGAATTTCTCCACTCATGTTGTTATCACTCAATCGAGTTTTCATTTCTTTATCCAGCGATGCCAAAACAAATTATGTGGCACAAATGTTTCTTGAGAAACTTCAACAAAAGCGGCGTCATGTTTGAGTCGATGTTGCAATGCAAATCTAAAGCTTCTTGAAATCAACACTTTTTTGAGAAAACTGCCAATATTTCGTTATCGATGATGGTTCACTTTCTAAAAATGCCATTTATTTCTGTAATTATTTGATATTCAAATTTCGCTTTCTGGGTCAAAACTACTCGAATATCCTCACTCGTGTTGTTATGAATGAATCGAATTTTCAATTCTCTATCAAACGATGCCAAAACGAATTCTGTGGCTCAATGTACCATAATTTTCAGGATTTAGGTCCGCCTAATTCCTCATTTAGTCAATTATAAGGCGAATGATTCTTTCCTAATTGTCTAAAAAATTTGACCAATTGCTGAATTAATAATTATAGTGGCAAGTGCTCCTTTGTACTGTTATATTTTTATTAGAATTAAAGAAAATCAGCCTTCAAACGCTAGACCAATACGGACCGAATGATCATGTTTTAAACAACAATACATTTTGGTTTGACGTTTTAATTAATTTAAATATAATTCAAATTTAATGCTTTTTTTGGCTGTTAACGCTGCCATTGGCTAACGAATGCTAATTTGACCCAAACAAACGCTGATTTAAATGTGCATTTGTTACACTGTGTTGTTGCAATGGAGCCTAGAAAAAACTGGTAAACAAATAGCTAGTATTTACTATAAATATCGATAATTTATTTGAATGTATTTTCTTTAATACTATATTTGGTTTAAAAAATTGAAATGCCATTTCAATAATTAGTACAGTTATGCAAATACTTAAAAAACGAATAGTTTCTGATCAAATGGCGAATGAGCCGCTTAAGTACATTCAAGTACTCAAAAGCACCAATTAAGCTAGTTATTCTAGTTTTTCTATTGGCATAAGTACACCTGATACATGGAAGAAGCGGCCTGTATAATAAAGGGCCATCGGAGCTGTGTGTGGATAAATAACAAGTGAATATTTATCATCACAGATGAGCCAGCTCAGGTTCCTAATTCGAGCCCAAAGCCACTAAATCTCCCCCCGACGGTCAATTAAACCACTTAGCCGGAATATTTATGGGACTTTTAATAAGCAGGTATATTTCCGTAAATTATCGCGAATCGAAACATTTTAACTAGATGCCATTGGAGACTATCAGTATTCGGCCAGCGCCACAGCACATAATGATTTAATATTTTAACAACTTGAAGAAATGCAACCCGTAAAATATACGTCGGCAAAAGGAGTAGCTGATGGCAGCTTACGGAGCTTCTCCGGCTTTTATTGTTCCGGGACACACGATACACAATGAATTTCTTTATAACTTAATCCTTATTTATTGTCGGTATAAGGCTTGGTAGCGTGCCAGGATTTTTAATCGGCATATCATTTTCCAGGAATCCGTTCCAATGTTCTGGATCGGATAATTAGGGGTTTGGCAAATTATTAATTTGGATGGCAACAGTCCTAAAATTCTTTATCTAATGGTGGATGCAGTATTAGGTCATTTATTGTTTAATCACGAGTCTTAAAATTTACTTGACTTTCAATTCAGTCACTAATATCACAATAATTCGAAATTTTCTCAGGCATTAGATGGCGGCGTTTGGTTGAAGTTCAACTCCTGCGGTGACGGCAAAGCGGGCTTTGCATGCGGGAATGTCTCGATATCGCTCCAGCAACCCTTTAACGATATTTGCATAATTTTTTTCATTTTCTTCAATGAAACTCTCACGCCATCCCTCATTCTGCGCTGTTTTGATCCCCGGCCAGTGGCAAAGAAACGCGTTGTCCAGGGTCGTGTAACTGTAGTCTTCCAGACACATTTCCAATGACTATAAAAACCGATTTGATTGAGGACTACCTGCTAAAAAGCAAACAATTACCTGCGCCATTTTGTCCTGAAGCCCCTCCCACGACAATTGCTCACTGTATAGGGGCTCCAGATTAGTGCCGATGAAAATCGGCTCCCATCTATGGAAGGGATCATGCCGCTTGACTGTCTGAAACGGCTGCAATTCAACAGTTCCAGCACTTTTAAGTTACAACTCCAGAATACTAACCTTGACTTCATTGAAGCTTGCGCTGCTGATCCACTGGTCAATGTTTGGAAACTTCTGGCAATGCTCGCAAGTGGTTTGATGGAAATACACCGCCTGTTTGGTCTGGATCAACTGAACCAAAGATGACTTATCTTCAGGCACAACAGTGCCTTCCGCCACCTCAAAGATTGGAACGTGGAACACTTCTTTGGTGATGGTTCTGTTCACGCGGTGCACCATCTGGAGAAAACCGCTGGCCAGACCTGGAGCACAGAATTGAAAACACGGAAAATGGGAGGACGAATAGTACCTTTGCTGGGGATTAGTTCACTGTCGGATAGAAGAATGTACTTGGTCAGAGCTGATGTTCGGGCTGCGTTTCTGACCACGTTGATTGGATAGAATATTGTTTCGTCGTAGTCGCTGAAAATGGGAACAGCCGAAGAGTCCTGGAATGCGAAAGTATAGAACGTGGAAATATTCAATTTGATCAGTGTGCGAGAGCAAGAGGGTTTATTAGGCTCCTAACTTAAGTGAAGCCGGACGTTTTGGTGGATGCGAAATCAAAGGAAATTTAGCCTGAAAACTGCCTCATTATTGTTGGCACTTGCATTCTTATTAGGCAAAAGTAGGGAATGCTGATCCGCTTTTTGCACAGCTGAATTACTTGTACGTATTTTAGGGTCTTAATAGTGTGGGCTGCCTAGGCCTTAATGTAGATTAGTCATGAATACGACAGGGTTGCGTCCTGTCTCCGCTCCTCTTTTACTTGTACTCCGAGTCCATATTCAGAGAAGCATCAGACGAGACCTAGGCAGGAATCAAGATCAACTAAACCACGATAAGTACATCAGTTATGCTGACGACACGGTCCTAATAGCAAACAACGACAAGATATCCAAAATATTATCAAAGTAGTAGTGCGTCACAGCGCAATGTTCGGATTATTTGTGCATGTTTCAAACACCAAAATAATATTCGTTACAGATGAAGTTCGTCCTGCAGTTTCCAAAGCTGCAATCACCATTCGGATCGTGAAGCTTCGGAAGCGGATGATCAAACAGCCGTAAATGCAGGAGGAGTTTCATTGCAGTCGACTGCTTGCTGTAGTCAAATCATCAGATTGAAAATCAAAAGACTCACCTCAGGCACACAATCTTGCGGCCTATCAAAGTAGATGTCCTTCTTAGAGAAGGGTAGCATCTTGTGAGTAACGATATGAATGGAAACGCGATGCATTTCCGGCTCACAATAGCAAAATTGGTTGATTTGCTCGATAAAAAAGGCCACATCCAGGTCCGGGACAAAGGCCGCAACCGTTACCAAACCGTCCCAATGTCTGGAAACTACCAAGATATTACCCGCTTTCGAGTAGCTGATTATCTTACTTTAGCAATTCCGGAATGAAATGTGCAAAATTGGCAGTCATGTGTGTGGCGTAGGTGATTGGAGGTACATCCATCAGATTGTAGGCCTCAGTAACGTTGTAAATTATTCGGTAGGGTGAGCTGTTGCCCTGTTCCGGCGGAAACAGGTAGTTCTTGCTGGTATAAACCAGGTCATACGGGAGATCGTAGTTGTATTTGCAGTGCGACTGATTGGTAGGGGCTGGTTGATAGTATTTCAAGTAGGCTAAAAGACAAACCAGACCAGTCAAACAGGTTTATTTAGATAACAGAGAACATTTGTCAATCGTAGGTTAGTAGAGACTGGGTACCTCCAGGTAGGCTGTCGTCTGGAGGCTCGTCAGGGTCCTCCTTTTGCTCCACCTCGTTCGCCTGTTCTTCTCCACCGTCTTCGGCTTGCACTTCTGCAATATCCTCTGCTTGTTCATCTTCAATTTCTTCCTCCTGTCGCAGCTCTTCGTTGCCTTGAAGTTCCTTCGCTTCGGATTCCGCCGTTCCACTGTCCACTATTGCCTATCAGGGTGAAAATTAAAATAGTAACTTGCCAAACTGGTGAATGCGCCACAAATCATTTAAAAATAAGGTCATTTGAATGTCCGTGACTCATTGAACAACAAACCTGAATGTTGTCGTCAAATGAGGTCTCGCTTTTAAAGTTGATCAGTTGGGACGTTTCGTAAATGCGGTTCCTTGTGACCAACAGCAGGCAGATGACTGCCAGAAAGGCGATCAGAGCAAATTTGAAGAAACGCGGTGTGCGGGACATCGCGCTCAAACAGCTGTACCTGTAATACGGGTCTCCTTCCATAGTTATTGTCCCCATTCTAGACGAAATAATATGGCTCTACTCACTTATGTGACTATTTAAATGCACAAATTCCCAATTGATTGACACGAGGACTAGCCACGTCGTTGTTTTCGAAAAAAGTCTGCTAATTGATTACTAACATCATCAAATACTGGCCGTATTTTGCTCGGTAAAAGTTTTACTTGTTCCAAATATTAGCTATCTTAAGCTCCCGCAAACAATCGCGGGATTATTAGATGAATTACATAGTAGTTATGGGTGATACCGCTTTCCTGATTAAATGAAAAAGATTCTAGCAAAGCGATTAAGGAGCCAGGTGAAGTTTTATCAGTCTGCCTGCATTATCAAATCCGCTATAATAGACTTGGCCTTAGTCAGTTATGGGACCCACTTGGGAAAACTCTCCTAATGGAAAGCCGCACCTCGAATGGAAACAGTCAGGGGTTTAATTCCACCACTGTTTTTCCATGTTCAATCAGTCAAGAAAGTGAAGCGATGCGACGTCGTAACGTCCAGCGCCGCTTCATTGACGTGTTCACCCGCAAAGAACTAAAAAACATGCAACGTTTCGTCTTTTGGTTACCTCTTTAGGTGTCATCGGTGAAGTCGAGGGAAGAACCAGTGAAGGACTTTATTCAACTTAATTGTGATATACCGGGTGTAAATTAAGGGTAAAAGAAGATTTTTAATTTAAGAACCTTTCTGAATGTTTTTTTATATTTGTGGTGAGAGTCGATCGTTGGTAAAGTACTATATACAGTGTGGTCAAGAGCGGAGTCAAGTCATGGAGGTCATGACCCCTCTTGCGCTGGGTTTATGTCGACTAACTATAATTATTATTCTAATTTTATACACAAGAAAATCCTTTTCTTTTCTACTACATGACCCCCCTGACTGGAAAGCTGGATCCGCACTGCATGATAAAAAAATTTTGCTTTCTCGTTCAAAACTACTCGAATTTCCTCACTCATGTTGTTATGCCTGAATCGAATTTTCAATTTGCTATCCAACGATACCAAAACGAATTCTGTGGCTCAAATGTTCTTGCGAAACTTCGAAAAAGCAGCGTTTTGTTTGAGTCGACTTTGCAACTCAAAAAAAAACACGCAGGTCTAAAACTTCTTGAAATTATGACTTTTTTGAGTACACTGCCTACATTTCCTTATCGATAGTTCACTTTCTAAAAAGGACGTTTAGTTCTCTCTAGAATGATGTAAAAATGAGCGTTCTTGCTCATTTTGCTTCCGAGAATGAGCAAAAACGGGACGAGACACACGAAATATTGGCATAATCTGCAATCTGAATATAGTTTTTCTTGAAATTTCTCTGGAGTTCTCGCTTTCAAAGTTTTTCAAAAAATTTATCTTTTTTGAAATATCGGGAGAATGGTACGATGTATTTTGGTGAAACTCGCTGTGAATGTGTTCTTATGTAAGATTCATAGTTTGGTGAAACAATCGACTTCAGCCGTTTTGGACAAGTGGTGAATTCTTGAGTGACGTGATATAAAATCTACCAGAACTTTTTATTTGGTGGATGGAATCAACTCATTTTTTTTTGGTTGATGCACTAATCATTTGTTCCCAATTTTGTGCTCTTTGTAAAATCTTGTAACATTCATAGTTTTTGCCCAAAAAATATGTCTGTTTTCTTGCCACTTAACAATGTTAGACATTAACGGCAAATATGCGCGTCTTCGCAAAACCCTAATACTTTGACCATTTCTTCATTAGAAAAGGTCATTCAAAACGAATTTGTAAGATTGATTGACAATTATTTTATTATGCCTCGTATCACGATATTTGCAATTAATATCTAACATTAAGTGGCAAGAAGACAGAATTTTTTTTTTTCGCAAAAACTATGAATGCTACAAGATCTTACAAAGAACACAAAATTGAGAACAAATCAACCAAAAAAAAAATAAGTTGATTCCATCCACCAAATAAAAAGTTCTACTTTGAGTTGATCAAAGAATTCTCCACTTGTCCAAAGCGGATAAACTCGATTGTTTCATCAAAATATGAGTCTTACATAACAACAAATTCACAGCGAGTTTCCCTAAAATACATCGTACCATTCTCCCGATATTTCGAAAAAGATAATTTTTTTGAAGAACTTAGACCATCAATAGCAGAGGAGCCAGACAGTTTTTGTTATTAAAAGTTAGGTCAGATCGTCTTATTTTGGTGCAAAGAATATCGCAGTATCCTTTTGTTCATGTGCTTACGAGACCTGTCCTGTCTATGTATAGCAATCAGAGGAAGTTTTATTTTTGAATTTGAATAAGCTTTTTAGTCAATTGAAACCACCGTTGTCATAATAGAAACCTTTTTTGCATTAGAATGAACGCAACATGTACGAACCGGTAGTAACCAGATGTATCACTCCCACCAGCAACGTCCAGCGCGCCTGCAATTATTCCAACCTTATCCAGATCGGCAACTTCCAGCCCATGGATTTGGCCAACTGCAACGAAGGCACCGGAAACAACAATAACAAGGAGGCGGTGCCTCCTTTGAAGCCCCCCAGACTGTTCCAGACCAGGCGCAGTCTCAGAAACTCCTTCTCAACAGGTCAGTAAAATCAGCACATTTTCTGATCAGCAGTTCTGATCCCAAGTTTGCGCACATGCAGAGCAGTGCAATAAGAATAAGAAGCGTGGAATTTTTGGGCCACCCTGAAGGCAAAATTCGATCCGTCCAATAGTTATTGTCAAAAAAGAAAGGAATGAATTTGTGGAAATTTTGAGCAAAAAATTCATACTTTTTTTAACAAAATTCCGCCACTGAGTGGTTTTCTTGGGGCGATTGCGATGTACAATCTAGTCTTGCTAAATCTTTTCAAATCTCCCGGTAGCTGCCGGTTGTTATTCATCCTGCAATTTACCGATAATCTGTTTAACAATAAAATCAGCGACGTGTGGTACCGCGTTGTGCAACGATTATAATAATCAGGTTCTGCTGATTTCCAGCGGAACCGTTTTGAGTCGCGTTGCTTTACCACACTTGGAGCTGTTGGTTCTCAGCAGTTTTCGAAGCCCTGTGCATCACCTGCCAAAGGGCTTCTAAAACTTCTCAGCCAGCACGATTAGATTCTCTGTTGTCACGTGCAGCAGGTTGTTTCTGGTTTGGCCAAATTTTCACAGGAAGGTTCTAAGCAAACATTACAGTTCGTGATAATTGAATGTGATCAAACAGTTTAGTGCTCGCGATGTTAATTTTTTCATGGTTTTTCCGGTAAAAAATGCGCATGTTAGAGTGAGTTAAATTACAAAGTGTCTAGGTAAGAGCCTTGAAATTTTTTTTGCAATATTTACGTAGATAATCGAGTCCTCGTAAAGGCGGCCCAAACGGCTAGGAAATATACAGGGTCATAAATCACGTAAACGTACTAATCTCCATATATGACGGCAGATTATTTTATTTCAAAATCAGGTCTATACCGGCAGACACAAAAAAGTTATTATTATTTAAAAATTAAATATTAGTGCCACGTGGCGCTCTCTGTAAACTCACGAAAGCTTGGATATTATTGGATGTGGTATTGCGATAATTGTCTTAAAATATAGACTTTTATTACAATATCTTAAGAGTTGCGTGAATTATTTTAAAAAAATGGTGTGCGTCACGGGACGCTCGACAGAAGTGATAACTTCATAAATTAATAGAAACCATAAAATATTGAACTTGTTTAACGCATGATGTCACTAATAATTTTATTTTATAATTTTAATATTCTTGTTAGCCTAATAATTTATAAATGGATCAGGAATAGGTAAAATTTAATTTAATTTCCTTTTGAATGTAAAATATCTTTCTTTTGTTTTTGCAACATTTAACATATATTTGGTATGCCAAATATATGCCAAGGCTTAAAGTAGCAACAACGCTACACATAGAAACTGATGATGGTGGAAAACACCGAAACGTATTTTAATTGATAAATAGACAATAAATGACTGAAGCCCAGGAATTCATTTTGATTTGGGATTCTGTAAAAATGTAAATCTATGAAGACCTAAATTGGACCAATTTACGAGTCAATTGCCGGTTCAATTTAGGAAACCGTGATCAAAAACTAAACGTCCCAAGCCTCAGGCCTCAGGCGCGAAGAGGCCGGAG
>NW_026017110.1:5045127-5077596 GCF_020466585.1 Dendroctonus ponderosae | reverse complement strand
TGGCAGTATATACTGTAGAGAAAGGGTGAGAGCGGGGATCCTTGAGGGAGCCCTTGTTCAGGGGAAAAAGAAAAAGAGAGTGTATTGTCAATTCGAACTTGTAGTTGTCTGTTTTCTAGTAGGTTCTTTATGGTGTGTAGTAGATATAGTGGTACCCCGATATTAGAGCGGCTTTTGATGTTTGATTCCTTACTTCCTCCTTTAGATTCCTGTTACTCGTGATGTTTGCTCCAAGATGTTTAAAGGTCATCACCTGTTCTACACTTTGATTGTAAACGGCGAGTTTGCATCTTCGGGGCTCTTTGGATATAGTGAGTGATTGTGTTTTCCGGGTAGATATTTCCATTTTATATTTTTTTGTAGTTTGTTCGAACTTATATAAGAGTCTTTGTAGGTTGGCTTCATCCTCGGAGCATCATCAGCGTAGCACATTATTTTTATTTGTGCATTTTCCATTCGATATCCTTATCTATATATAGTTATCACTTCAAAAACAATTAAAATAAAATATTAACTTTGCCACCCTGTACCTCAAACACGACGCCGTTTGTATGATATTTTTATATTAAATTTGGATTTTCTATCGACCGTTAAAGTTCTGCTGCTACAAACTGACCAACTCTGTATAATCAAGTAAACCCAAATTCCAAGCCGATGGAAGCATTAGCTTTTTTACAAGAACTGAAGACGACTTTCTTTGACTTCCAGATACTCCAGGGAGAATGAAAAACGGAACCGGAGACTTCTACGTAGATATGGATCACATCCAGGTGGGCTTTCGAGGCACTGCCAAAGGCGAACAAACCACTGCCGAGGCTGAAGTGCAAACTACTCACTTAGTGCCCTATCGGTAACCATAGACCCACCCTTAAGTCGAGGGATCCCTAAAACGATTCTTGTGCCTCCCAGGTTAAGGTTTTGGCCTCGAACCGATTGCAAATTCAAACTGGGTCCTTCCGAGAGCAGTTGCAGCTTGAAATGCAAATGTTGCTGCCAACTCCTCAGCCAGTGGATGCTGTCGCAAGTCGGCCTCACAATCGTAGTGATTATATGGGCCCTGCTTGGCGCCTACGCCTTCTATGTAACTGAAGGTGAGTTTCGGTGCGTCCGAATGGAAAGGGAGCATGAGTTCAATTGCCTCCCTTTGTGCTGGCGCACCCCTTTAGGGTATGTTTGTGTTTAGTCGGCATAAGCGACAAAAATCGATCAGGCGGGGTGATTTAGGCAAGTAAGTATCCAGGTCGATGAAAGGAAAAGCTCTGTCTTTGCGTGTTTCCACCACAGATTGACTTTGCCAAAGGGATTTTGCAAAAACTAGCTCAAAAGTTTTCCATTTACTTCCACATACACTTGGGGGGTTTGGCGTGAAGGCGTCACCCAAATCCTTTAAAGGGTCTTGCTGTAAACGGCAATCAATTATTTCAACTAATGCTCATTATTTATTACTGCCGCACTAATCTGGCACAATGTCAAAAAGAATCAGGAACAGGCACAAAATACCACGAGTTTATTAAATTCATTTAGAGCAAGGATGAGCAACACGCGGCCCGCAGGCCGCTTGCGGACCCTTGAACATGTTTATGCAGCCGCCAAGCATTTCTAAAATTTAATTTATTTCATCGACTTTCCTCCATTAATATATTATTATAAAATTAATTATAATACATGTGGCATTGTGGTGGTACATAAAATGTGGTGTTCAAACATGCCATACAAATGGGTCGATTCTGCTCGATTTCAAACATCAGCGCGCAGCGTCTGTGCTTGTTTGTGTTTGCTTCTGCCCCACAAACAGTCAGACTGATAAGATTTTAACTAGGAATTTTAGCACTTCTTGTGTTTCTTGTCCAAAAGGTAATATTAGGGTTTTTTATTCAAAATTAAGTTTTCGTACAAATGTTTTTAGCTCAAATTTTTAATCCATAATGGCATCTTGGAAAATCAAACAAAAAAGCGGAAGGTTGCGGATGAGCACAGGCATTTTCAAGAAAAGTGAAAATTTTATTACTTTCTTACTTTTGTCAAAAATAAAGCCGTATGCATAATATTTTCAGAGACTGTCGACACGAAAAGTTTATATCAAAAAAAAACATTACGATACAAAACATGAACGACAATATAAAATCTTTACAGGACTACTCTGGATGGATAAATTAAATCCAATAGGGAAAACCTGGGAAAACAAGAGAATATTTTTTAAAATCAAGCTATTTTTTCAAATACGGCAGTAAAGGCTCGTTTTGTTGCAATTCGAATACTGTACTTAATGTAATGCTAAGAAGAGTATACAACTAACAAAGCGAAATACAATTGTTCTTGGATATGATGGGATGAAGGAAAAACGGTTTCATTATTTTGGTAATAAAGAATGAGTGCGCGATTTTGGGTTTCTTATCGACATGACTCAGCATCTCAATGATGTTAATGTAGAACTTCAATGGCCACTTTCGTCATGGAAACTAAGAGTGACAAGATTTAAAAGAAGATGCTACAAAATAGCCATATGAAAACATTAAATTGACAATATTTCAAAAACTCTAAACACTTTTGGAATAGACATCGTTACACAGACTTACACTTATTTTTAATACTGAATATGACAAAATTATCAAAAATGGGGGTTTCCATATGAAAAAATTGATTTTGGCCGGTTTTCTCAACTGTGCTTTGAAACTTATTTTTTTAACACTTTGCATTAATAGTTTTCAAAATGTTTTCGAAATTCCATTAAAGTAAGTCCTTTTCAACAATAAATGCGACTCAAATTAAGTATGTCAAGTTCCCTTATAGGAAAAATGAATAATTATTCGAGTGGCTGCAACTGGCATTTTTTACATAAAATTTCAAATATCTCAAAAACGGTAAGACTGAGAGATCAAAGATTAGAAAGCTGCGTACGTGTGGCTACTTCATCAATCCCGGCTGATATTGATCAGCTTGTATCAAAAAAACAGTGCCAAATTCATTATTAAACATTTCAAGTAAATTCGTTTTTCTATTATTTTCTTGTGTTTTTATTTTGCATAAAAATTCGTATATGAAAACTTTTTTTAATATTAATTTTTTTTGGAGTGATGTTTATTACAAATAAAGTTTTGAAAATTATTAATACATGTTCCTTTAAGTGCGGCCCGCCAAAAAAAATATAATTTAAATTGGCCCGTTGACTAAAAAGGTTGCTAACCCCTGATTTAGAGAGTTATAAACCTGAATAATTACGTTTGTTAATTATACATTTTATTTTTAAAATACAAATCACTGTTAAATAAAAACGCGAAGCCGGTCCTGCTATGAATGTGCTAATGATAGTTTCAAATTTATCCCTAATCGATCGATTTTAATAATAAATAATATATAATATAATAATAATAATCGATGAAATGCCTCATTAGCTGATCTTGGCTGAATTAGACAGAAGTGTATTCAACCTATATTAACTGCCATCATATGTATATGCCATATTTCTGCTTTCACTACAGCAAATATCCAAAGCACACAAATAACACTTTAAAAAAATGTGGTGACCTTTTGTCACCATTTTTTTAGGTGTAAAAAGAAACCAAATGTTTCGCTAAAGTTTCTGGGTTTGCAAAGTGTTCCATTATCGAAAAAGTTTGGGAAACCCTACTCCACATAATCAGTAAGTAGCAGATAGGTAAATAGGATGCGAGTCACTCACAATCACAGAACATCCCCCCAGGGGAGATATTTTGTGCTCATAATCGTAAATCAGTTCAGGTAGTAAATGCCTGTAGGTACTGGGATATTTGGGAAAGACTAAAGAGCCCTACAAAAGACTTGTTATTAAGGGAAATATATAAAGACTTGTTATTAAGTTTTTATAAAAGGAAATGGATCTACAGTGAATCATAGCCGAGTCACTAGCCCTAAATTTCACGGTCAATAATGCTTAGGGGAACACAGAGACACATTTTGCTTAACTCTTTCACATCTCTACATTCTTAGCACATTTCCCCCATCAAAAACTTCTACCTTCCAGGGCCAAGAGAACAGAAACAGAGCGAAACTCTGGCTCAAATCCAAAGAGACTTATCAACCGCTCTGGCGGTCGATTTGAACAATTCGAAGCACTTGGACACATGGCCGACAATGATCCACAAGTACTTCGAGAAGCACGAGACTCTCTTTTTGGAAGCGGTAGGCGCTGGGTTTGGTGAAGGTGGTGGAGGCAACATCTGGACGTATCCCGGCTGCATCCTGTTCAGTGTGGCGCTACTGACTACATTAGGTAAGTCATCCGCTTATAGTTGCAGCGCAAACGGGTAGAAAATTGCCCTGCTCCATCGAGTAAAATTGCTCCTGTATAGTCTATATATGAGGTTGATGAGCAAATATTTTCGGAGAATGACAGAGAAACTGTTCCAGGTTTCGGCGCGCCAGTGCCACGCACTCCTCTGGGGCGGGGCGCCGCCGTTCTCTTTGCTCTAGTGGGGATTCCATTGCATTTCCTTCTAGTGCTGAACGTCGGCAATCTGACTGCCATCAAAATCCAGCAATTTGCATTTCGCTCTCGCCCCACCGACATCCCGGGTGTCTCCGAGCCGCCCAGATGGCTAAAATGGTTTCCCTTCATCGCCGCCCTTATTTACTACTTTTGCGGCGTGATAATGTTCGGGTTTGTGCGCGGCAGGGGGCCCCTGCATGCGTTCATGTTTCCTTTGGATTTTACAGCCAGTGGCGGGGTGGCTAGCGTGCCGGGGGTGGTTCGGATTTGTTATGCGCTCTACTTGGAGCTGGCGGTTACTTTGGCCACGTTGGCAGTCAGCCTCGTTCAGGTGTCCGCCAGCCACGGTATCGTCGAGCTGGGACTGAAATGGGGTTTGCTGACTAACACTTGAAACTTTCCTCCCAAGTGATTGGTTTCAGCTTCACGCAACGAAATTTAGCATAGGGTACTACCATCTCTGTGGTATATCGGTTTTGAGTTCAAAGATTAAGCAATGTTTACATATCCAGCGCTGGAAGCTGTTTTTTTTATACAAAGCTTGTTGAGTTGAGCGCAAAATTATAGCTGGGCTAACTCAGTCTGCTCGCGTCTGAAGCCTTTTTCTCGCAAAAAGGTTGCGGCATATTTTCGCTTTTAAATTACGTTCGCACTAAATCTTTTAAACGGTTTTTCTCCTACCCACCAAAATGTTACAGCAAATTATTAATAAAAAATTTTGCAGTCAGCGATCCTATGGCTTGTTTAAAAATGGTAGATAGTGTTGAAATTGAATGCTTTATTCGGACTTGCTTTTTCTTACAGATGTATGTTTTTATAACAAATCACGTTTCAATTGGTAGTATCTCCAACCGTTTTTAGTGTTCAGCTGAAAATAGTTGGGATATTACTAACAGAAATGTTGTGGTAAAAAATGTCCGTGATACAATGCAAGTGCAGATAAACCATCCAGGACTTTTATATTCCATGAGATAATGCGCCGTTTTTTTTTTCACCTCATTGCAGACCTTTACAACTGTTTGTCACCAGTATAATTTGGTAAAAATCACACAAACACAATATAAACTGAAGCATTCCCAGCTGGTTTATTAACTAAACAAAAAAATAACTAAAAAAGATCTATTCAAAGCAATATATGAATTTAATAAAATGTAACAACTGCAAGTATACACAATCCCGTTTATTCTTTGGAATAACTGAACCGATCGCAATTTTTTTCAAAACTTAAATTTTCTTTTGCACTTTTTCATGCTCTACATCGCTGTGCTCTTCGTCGGTGGCACTTTTCACGTTGTCCGGTTTATTTTTTACTTGTTTCTCCCTGTTATCATCATCAACTTTATTCAACTGAACCCCATCACTAGTTGTCCCACGCTTACCTTCCAGGGCTGATCTGATTGCCGCCAACAGAGCCTGATTTTTGCTCGAACTGATCGCTTTTTCACCTGAAAATGCGCATAATTTAACAGTCTTCCTAGTTATGTTTTTATTCACATAATAACAGCTGAATTAGTTGTCTACTCAACGGAAATTAATGACAATGTCGAACTAAGCATTAGCCGAAAAGGGCCTTTTTTATTTTCGTCAATATGCCTGGCTTATCGGCCTTAAGTTCTTCCCCTGCATATGGCATGTCCTCATCTGATCCGCCAGTCCCTGTCAATAAAAACATTGTTAATTCGCGTTTAATGAGACCAAGGACTGGCGGATCAAAACAATCTCCCGGCAATTAATTTCATAGATGCTTACCATCGGTGTTGTACGTAATTCCGAAAATCTGTCCAGGAGTGTCTTGTTCCAGTTCAGCGTAGGCTTGGGCTAGAGCCTTTTGCTTCTCGTCCAAGTGGCTCGGCACTTTGATCTTCAAAGTCACATAATGATCGCCGTTACCATAGCCATTCACTTTTTTCAAACCCTTGCCTGACAGCCTAATTCTCGTGTGTGAAGACGTACCAGGCCTGATCTTTATCAAATACATAAGCGAATTAAACAACAATCATGTGCAAGCGAAACCAATCATACTTGAAGCACATGATCTTCATAGAGTCCTTGTATTCTTATGCTGCCTCCTAGTAAGGACTGAGCTACTGAAATAGCCGCCTCTGTATGGACGTCAGCACCATCACGTTTGAAGTAATCGGACTTATCCACGCGAAATGTGACGAACAGTTCCTTGAGTCCCACCGACATGCGTACAGTTTGGCCATCCTCAATACCTACAAAACCCGTTATCTCTCTAATAATCAGATTTTACAACATTTATTACCTGCTGGAACTGGAATCGCGATGGTGCGTCTCTGAACTGTAGAGCCTTTGCCTTCACATTCGATACATTTATCCTTAATGTACATTCTCGTGCCCTGGCAATACCTGCAGGTCGATCGCATTATAAAGGGACCAGTCGTGATGTTTTCCATACCAGTACCTGAAATGACAAGGGTTTGGTTATATTTTCTAAGATTAATAGTGCGTTTGATACAACCATCTTTGTTGCTAAGAGAATGGTTTATCTTTTGTGCGGGACTTACCATTGCAATAGGCGCACTTCGTCGCTTTGGTGCCGAGTTCCGCTCGCGTTCCTTTACATTTTGGGCAAGTGTCGACCACATTAATGGTAACATCTTTGTTAGTGCCTCTCGCTGCTTGGCAGAAGGAAACGCGAAGAACCACCTGGAAAAGCAACGGATTAAGATGTATTTTTGCAGGCAGTTTACTTCCGTTCAGTTACTTCTTGAGACTCTCCAAAGCCGTACTGGCTTTCCGCAAAGTCCCCAAAGGGCGACTTGGAGAACCCTCCGTCTCCGAATATTTTCCTGAACAGTTCCTCCGGGTCAATTGTGGACTGATACTCCCAATGTTGGCTGCAAGAAAACAGCAATGTCAAGCTACATGCAATGGGCGCAAGTGAGAATATCTTACCTAAACCCTTGGGGCCCATGGGGTTTGCCCGTACTTCCCATGCCGCCCATTTGCTCCCCTGCAGTGCCCCATGTGTCGTATTGCTTTCGCTTCCCATCGTCTCCCAGAATCTGCTCAACAAATACAATTCCCAATTTTGCTCTGCCACTATTAGGCCTTGCGTCTTACCTCATAGGCCTCTGAAGCATCCTGGAACTTCCTCTGGGCCTCCGGGTCGTTTTTGTTGACGTCAGGATGGTACTGCTTGGCAAGTTTGTAGTAGGCCTTTTTTATTTCCGCAGGGGAGGCGTTGCGCCCCACTTCCAAGATCTCATAGTAGTTCTTTTTGGCAGCATTAAAGCTGCTTCTGTGGAAATCCCTTTTCAGGAAGTTCTGATTACCTAGTTAATAAGGCTGTTTTACTTTGGGGTGCTATTGAGGTTATGTGTGAACAGAAACCCGCAATGTCCGAAGTCCTGCTAAGGCCTACGCCTATGGACTTGAGACGGGCTTTAGAACAGTTACAGAGACACGTTCTGATGTAACTTACGGTTTTGCGATTGATTGGCCACATTGATGGTCAAAACATTGCTGCTCTTGCACTGCAAGCACCGATGAAGGAATCGCTGGTTTTTTGCAACCTGCGGGGCCACGTAGATGTGCAGGTGCCGACTGGTTAAGATGCCAAAAAGGCCGCGACAAGTTGCCATTCCGTTTTGGCCCCGTTTTGCACAGAAAAGCAGAAGAAAAGTATTAAAAATCAAAGGTTAACATTTTGCGAGGTCCAGCCTGTCAAACGGTACCTGTCAGCTGGTGGAATGGCAACCATAGATAAAGACGATGGCAACGAAAAGCTAAGAGGGGGCGCCGTATGTATCCAAGCTAGAAATATTTTTATTAGACCCGAAAGATGTGGACGGGTTTTTTTTGCAATGCAGTTATTTCATGTTATCAGCGTTGTCTTGCATGCGTTAAACAAAGATGCGCACAAGAATAGGATCTGTTGATTAATTAATAATTAAATAAAATTAAGGTTTCTTATTTAAGTGTCGGTTGCGATCTTGAATTTTTAGGAGCTTAAGTAAAAAAGGAAGATGTATCCAAATTTTTCAAAACAATTACCAGTTAAAGTTCTCAATGTTTTGCTATACCTACAGCTATACCTAACCACAGATTACAGAGTATAACCTCAGTGATCTGTGTACCTAACCTCGTTTTATGTTTATGTGGCAAAGTGGTACTCTGCTGGAATATAAAGATTGTATTTAAGTCCCTATTCTTTCATGTTTGGGCCTATGATCTGAATTTCTGGTGGTTCCATTGTGTACAGTGCCCATAGCAATGACAGAAGAAAGGGTCAAATTGCTAAAGCTGCTTTATTCTGCAGACTATCCTGGTAAGGTTCTGAACACTCACCTATTATGAAAAGTCACTGAGAAACTTGCAGCCGAGTGGGAATTCGATGAGAATGTTAAGGAATACCTCACAAAGTTGGCAGCATACAAGGTGGAGGATTTAATTAAAGAGCCTAGACGTCTGGAAGTAGAATTTGCGAATATTCAAGACCAAACCCAAGATCTGGCTGTTACCAATTACAAAACGTTCATTGAGACTGCAGAGTGTTCCAGGCAACTGTTTAGTCAGTTTAGCAGCATCGAACACAAGCTGGATGAGCTACTGTTGGATATTCCCAAGTTTCAAACTAGCTGCACAAGTTTTTGCGATTCAACAAGCCAAATTAGTAATTTGCGAAAGCTCAACTCATTGACGTTGACTAAAAACGCTCAGCTTTTGGAAATCCTGGAACTGCCCCAGCTGATGAACTCATTCATCAATGATGGGCTGTATGAGGACGCTTTGGAGTTGGCCGCCTATGTCCGGAAGCTTTGCTCGAAACACTCAGATATACCGATTTTTGCAGTAAGTGAACATCGGCAGCTATTTCTCACAGGGCAGGCTTGAGTGTTGTGCTTGTAGAGCATCTTGGATGATGTGAATCGGGCTTGGTTGCTGATGCTGCATCAGCTTCTAAATCAATTGAAGCAGGATGTGGCCTTGCCCAGGTGTTTGCAAATAGTGGGGCATCTTCGGAGAATGGAGGTGTTCACTGAACTGGAGCTTAAGTTGAAGTTTCTGCAAGCCAGAGGCCACTGGCTAGACCTCTGCTTGAAGTACATTCCTAAGGATGACGGTAAGTTCAGCTCGATATCGTGTCTCTGCCTTGATGTTGGCCTATTTTCAATTTCTTTGAAACAATTTTGCTCACACTGTGAAGGCTTTCACGGCCGGTCAAATCACATTTAGAAATGTTTTTCGGACTTTAAAGCCGAGGTCCATGGGAATTTCTTCCTGACGATTCGTCCACAACTGCGAAACTGGAAAGCCTTCGTCAGAAGAAAGCGCATCTCCTGAGTTCACTTGCTTTTTGCTGCGATGCCGTGAAACGAAGATCACTGCACTCCCACCCAGGCTCTACGGACTGCCCAAGATCCATGAATCGGATGTACCACTGACTCATTATGATATTGCAAAATATCTAACAAGAATTTTACAGCCCAAAATAGGAAAAAACTGACAGTTTTCTAAAGGACTCATCCTATTTTGTTGAGAGATTGCACTCGGTATCATTAGCTCCCGGAGAAATCCTTGTGAGTTTTGATGTTGTTTCGTTCACAATGGTGCCAATTAAGGAGACAATGGAACTTATTGAGAGAGAATTTCCACTAAACCACAGAACCAGTTTCTTCCAAATTATCCCAAAACTTACCTCTTCTTTTTCAGTAGATATTTTTTTTTCTCATTCATTAATCTCAGGCAAATAATCCCCTACCTTACCCAGGCTTACTCATAGGTCAGCACTAAAGACTAAAAGCCTTAACTGGCTAAGTCTAAAAAAAAACTTTCAACACATAGTTGAACCAGTCTTAGTCGGAAAGCACGGGAGATCACTTCGCGAACTACCTCATCGCCTTTGATAATGTTCACCGCAGTTGTGGACGAAACGTCAGGATGAAATTCCCGTGGACCACGGCTTCAAAGCCCGAAAAACATTTCTAAATGTAATTTTGCTCACCATCACGATTCGATTAGTGGTTATTTTCATACCAGTCGACCCCTTTCAGTCGATCATCATTTAACAAAGACAGTGGAACTAACTAGGATTAACTTGTTCAACATCATCACCCAGTATCGAGCAATTTTTAGCGACGGTGAATCGGTGCCGACCAGCTCGTTGAAAGGCGTCATCAACGAGAACATGATTTTTTTCACCTGGATCAACGCCAGGGTTCGTAGATTAAGAAATGGAAATATTTTTCGCTATCATATCGCTATTCTTCAGATCTCCGACTTCCTCGAGGTGCTAGAGGGGGACCTCAAGTCAGTGTCCTCAGTGGAGTCCTTGCTAGACCAGTGCATGTACTTCGGCCTGTCGTTTAGCAAAGTTGGATGCGATTTTCGGTCCTTGCTAATTCCGATATTCACTAAGCAAATAATGAAGAACTTCAGTGCGGCCATTGGCAGAGCTGTGGCCGCTTTTGAGAAGAGCATTGAGAACTTCACGCTGATCAACAAGAACTTGCCAAACATCCCCTGGAAGAACAAACACCAGGACCCGCTTCAACCGCCCGATAGTTTGCTGGAATTCTACCCTTTAGCCGAGTATTTAAACAACGTGCTGAAGACCCTGAATTCTTTTAGGAGCTGTGCCCCTGTCGCAATAGTAAGCGAAGTGGTGGAGTGTCTTCAGCGGTCGCTGCTGATAATCGCAAGGTCAATCGTAAATCTGTATTCCCAAGAACAACAAGCTTTTACCAGCAGCGCCAAGGGTGCGTTTACTAGACTGTGCATGAGTTTTTCCGATGAATTGGTGCCGTATGTGCAAAAGTGTGTCCACATCATTTACCCGCCCAATCAAATTGCTGGTCAGTTGGGGATCACTCTGCAAACGTTGCAAGATGAGCGCATTTCGTTTTTGAATAGAGAAGCCATTGTTGAGCCTATACGACACTTGTTGCCGTCTAAAATGAGCATTGAAGAAGTCACTGCAAGCAAATAAACCTAAGGTAACTCCAGCAATTATTTTAATTTCACAGTTCAACTTTAACAGTTTCAATGATTTGCTAATAGTAGTCATTGAAAAAATAGTCCTTTTTCAGTTTCTTGCGAGCTTAACGTCTGTTTGATTGATTACTGTAGAGGCATATAGGCTCTTGCAGTGCCTACAGGTACTATTCGTAGCAGCAGCCTATTCGATAGATTGGCCGCTCGCATCATGTGGCTCTATTTAAGGCTTTTCGTATAAGCGCCCAGTCTTCCATGATGTCTTGCGGCTTAAGCATATAGACTATATAGGGTCCGGATACAGTTACTGCCTTTTTCCGCGAAGTTCTTGACCTGGAGCTCCATTCGCCGCCTTCGCCCCATGTGATTTCACTGTTCTGTTTGTCCTCCTCCAGTCGTCTTATTGTCTCCATGAGTTCGCTATGATAGTAGTCTCTAGCCAGGCTCTTTTCGCTTTCCAGGTTCTGCATTGCAGCCTGCTTCTCGGCCTCGTATTGGTTGTGGATGTTCTCCAAGCGCAGTTGTCTTAAAATGCCTGCCACTTCTGTCCTGACTCGCCGCTGGTCCTCCAGATTCTGTAGAGGAATTGTGTAGTCCAGCGATTTACCCATCTTGACCTCGGACAGCTGAGTCTCCACCTGCTGGATTCGCTCACGATACAGCTGCTCCCTAAGTAGGCCAAACTGGCTTTCCAGGTCCTGGACGTGCTGGATCAGCTCGGTACGTCGAGATTCGCACTCGCCTTCATCCATGTCCGAGCTGTCCTCCGAGTCGGGCTCATCTTCAGAGGAGTCCCGGTTGGCCTCATTTTCCGGGCTGGAGTTCGACTGTTCCGATTCATTTGCAAATCCGTCATTGTCACTCATTTCTCCCGAACACGGGTTATCGCCGGCTGGTTTTATTAGGGCCATATCTAGCTGGCACCAATCATTGCAGATTTGGATGGCAGTTTGACAACAAACTGCCATCAAAAGTTTGTTGCGTTAGGTGTTGCACGCTTCCTCTTTCTCAGCGACAGCAAAAAAAACATTTTATAGCTGCTATATGTAGACTATTTTGATTAAGGTTTAGGCGATTGAATATTTTCTAAGAAATGGCTACATACCGTTAGATAGATTTAGATTATTGCCTTAAATGCGCCAAAAGACGACTTTTAGACAAGAAAAGAATGTTATGTTTCCTTGTCTATGTCTTGTTTTTTTGTCATTAACCGATCCATAATTAACTTGAAGAAGAGTGATTGTTATAACCCTGTTTCAAACGTCAATCTATGTGTAATGTTTAAAAACTGTTGCACGTTGCAGTATTATTGCATCAGCATAATCGACTAGTCAGTTACCTGTTGCTGTAAATAGTAGTAGCCCGCAGGCTGTTTAGATCTTTAAATTTTGTAAGTAATCTACTGTTTATTGTGATACCCCAGTGCGACATGTCCGCTAAAGAGGCACTTGAGCAGCAAGTCAAAGACCAGGCCGATATGGTTAGAAAGTTGAAGGCTGCTAAAGAAAGCAAGGAACGGGTAAGTGCTCAAGACATCCGGTTAACTAACTGGGGCCGGGAGCAAGACCGTCTTTGTAAATACTCTGGCGACTTTTAACTGCGGCTGTTGTTGACTATAGGACAAGGAGTGGGTTCCCTTTCAAGTACCACTAAGGGCGGAACTTTATCCCCATCTAAACAATTATCTCTCGGAGCGTAGTTACTTTAATGGCTACCAGCCCTCCTCAGTAGACAACTATTTGTTTGAGTGTCTGGGGGCACAAGAACCTCTAAACTTGCCCCATTTACACCGCTGGTACAGACACATTGGCAGCTACTCAGCGCAGGAACGAGGCAGCTTTCGTGCTTCTGATCCAGCTGAGCTGCAACATTTAAAACACTGTGTTCAATCGCAGGTAACTAATCGAAGGCTTTCTCTTTTTTTTTTGAAGTGTTAATTCCAATGGGGTTTTGCATCTTGCGCCGGTTTGTGCGGCATGCCCGAGTGATTTATCGGCCTTTTAGCACTCACCCTGCTTTATTTAGACCACAGGTCAGTGAATGCTTGTTATTCTTCACCCTTAGTGCGCCCAAGGTTTGCTTTTGGTCATTCGTTTCAGTTACAACGAAGGACCAGCTCTTGCGGTTAGAATTGCACACAATTTCAGTGAAAGTAGCAAATTAGTGTGACCACAAGATAACCTCTGGCTGATTGTGAGCAAATTGGGGGACTGACGTCGCCTTTTTGAATGTTTCCAAACTGTTCTACTAGTCATTTGTTTTCTAGCGCCTTTATGAAATGTGATAGAGAATCTCCAAGTTTAGCCAGCTCAGGGTTTGTTTTTGTTGATGTTTCAGATAGCAGAGGAAGTGAGCAAGCTTCTGGACCTAAAGGCTCAACTCGTTGCCGAAGATGGCACGGTTGCGCCCACAAATGTTAATCAGAAATTTACCCTGAAAACCGCCAAAGGAACGAGAGATTATTCGCCTGAGCAAATGGCCCTCAGACTGTCAGTGCTGAACAAGATTGTGGCGGTCTTCAAAAAGCATGGCGCAGTCACGATTGATACTCCAGTGTTTGAGCTGAAGGTCAGTGATATTTTCAACTAACTGATGATCGTACTGGTCGAATGTAGGTCAATGGGTATTTCCTACGTTCTACGTTGTTCGGTGCATGAACAATCAAAGCTGGCAGGAGAATGGGCTGGTTATCGAAACCGTTCACTCTTTCGCGCTGTTTGATGAGTTTTCGCAATTGAAAATGTCTTGAAACTCGGATTGCAGTCATTTGCAAGCACCTTAAATTCTCCATTCATTTTAGTATAGGGTTTAGCTTGCCAATGAAAAATACAAAAGCCAACCTTTTAAAGGGATTGACGAGAACGAACAGGTTCGAAACCGGTCTTTAAGGTGCTTCCGAATGCCCGATTGTGGTCTTTGTTTTGATCAAACAACTATGTTGCAACTGCTTATAGTCATTCAAAGCAAAACTACTAAATATTAGGTACCAGTTTATGGTAATTTTAACAGATACAAATTTAAAAAAATCAGTGGACGAATCATGAAATTAACAATATTGTATATATTTTCAGGAAGTGTTAACTGGCAAGTATGGGGAAGACTCGAAGCTGATCTACGATCTGAAGGATCAGGGCGGAGAAATCTTATCGCTGCGTTACGACTTGACGGTTCCATTCGCCCGATATCTGGCAATGAACAAGATCAGCAACATCAAACGTTACCACATAGCCAAAGTTTACCGAAGAGACAACCCTTCGATGTCCAGAGGCAGATACCGGGAATTCTACCAATGTGTAAGGTTTCAATATTTTTACTAAATGACTTGCATGTAAAAGTAACGCTGGGTCACAATTTTACACTCCTGCCAGAGTAAGTTTTGTTTGTTTTTTGACCTCTTAAAAATTGCTAGGATTTTGATATTGCGGGTGCTTTCGATCCAATGATTCCCGATGCTGAATGCATCAAAATCGTTGCCGAAATCCTGGACTCACTCAATGTGGCTTCGTACGTAGTGAAAGTGAATCACCGATTGCTGCTCGATGGGATGTTTGAGGCATGCGGCGTCCCTCTGGACAGCTTCCGCAGCATCTGCTCGGCTGTTGATAAACTAGATAAGGTAACTAACTGGCCGAGAGATGAATTGCCTGTTGGAATAATCGAGGATTTTCTTTGCAGGCTTCATGGCAGGACGTGAAGAAGGAAATGGTGGAAGAAAAAGGTCTTTCCGAAGCCGCAGCTGATCAGATAGGCGAGTATGTGAAGCTGAACGGAGGAAAAGAGCTGGTGGAGAAGCTGCTAAGCGACGACACGCTGTCGAAGAACAAGTCTGCTCTTGAAGGGTTGGAGGCAATCAAACTGCTGCTTGGATACTGCGAAATTTTCCACATTTCGGACAAAGTCTCCTTCGATCTGAGCTTGGCAAGAGGCTTGGACTATTACACTGGCGTTATCTATGAAGCAGTGCTGTTAGGGGGTGAGTAGTCTT
This sequence comes from Dendroctonus ponderosae, assembly GCF_020466585.1. Lineage (NCBI taxonomy): Eukaryota > Metazoa > Arthropoda > Insecta > Coleoptera > Curculionidae > Dendroctonus > Dendroctonus ponderosae. The sequence goes on along the minus strand of NW_026017110.1, from coordinate 5,062,186 downwards.
AGTCTGGAGAGAAACATTTGAAAAACTATTAAGCGATTGATGTTCAGATGCCAGCAAAGGGGAGGAGGTATCAGTGGGATCGGTGGCTGGGGGCGGCCGATACGACAATCTAGTGGGCATGTTTGACGTGAAAAATAAGCAAGTTCCCTGTGTGGGAGTGTCACTCGGAGTAGAAAGGTTATTTGCCGTTCTGGAACAGAAAATCCACGCAGCAAACAGGAAGGTGCGCACCACCGAAGTGGACGCCTATGTGTGTACAGCGCAGAAAAACCTGGTTGAGGAGCGGCTAAAGCTTTGCAATCAGCTGTGGGAAGACGACTTTAAGGTAGGGATTTCGACATTTAAACTAGAACCAGTGAATGGAAACTGAGCATCTTCTTTCAGGTGGAGTACTCGTACAAAAAGAACCCAAAACTGCTCGCTCAACTGCAGTACTGTGAGGAGAACAGCATTCCTTTTGCCATCATCTTAGGCGAATCGGAAATCAAAAATGGAGTCGTGAAGCTACGAAATGTGCTAAGCAGAGAAGAGACCGAAGTGAAGCGCAGTGCTTTAGCCGACGAGCTGCGACGAAGACTCGGGGAGCTGAACCTAAACGGCACCGTACCAGCTTAGTATTCCAAAAGAATAATTTATTTTTATTTATTGCAAACGGTGTAAGTCTTGGGAGTGTCATGTGATTTTTTTCTATTTGTTTGCATGGACGCCATGAGACTTGGCCTGTCATGTAGAATGTAACTTCTAGTGAATATAAAGAGATTGGTCAGTTCACTTCAGCGTTTTATTTGGTTGATATTAGGGTTCTGTCGCACTAAATAAATTATTTTTGCGGTAAATCTTTCGTTAAAATTAACGCTATTTTCAACTCTCAATTCAAGAAAAATAACTCAATTTACCGTATCAAGAATTATTTGGCCGCAATAGATCTCTAATTAAAACACATATTAGGGAGCTCTTGCGCCCAATTAGTCTTACCGTAAATTACCGAAAAATGTACGTTATTTTTCTTGAAACGAGATGAAAAAAGTAACGTTGAATTTAACGGAAGGTTTACCGTAAGAAAAACTAATTGGGTGCGAGAGCTCCCTAATATGTACTTTAATTAGAGATCTATTGCGGCCAAATAATACATTACACAAAATATTAGGGATCCGTCGCACACAATTAATTCTTGCCACCAAAGAATCCATTCGACCACATCGATAGACCCAACCACCCTTGCGTGTGTTTAATGGGTGGCAAGTACTTCCAATTTATAAACGTATATATTAAAATAACATTTCCGTACACTTGCCTATATAAAAAACAAACTAAATTATCTTAAAACTATTACAATTCCTGACCTAGTAAAGATAGCTGTTGAAGGAACTGCTTGGCGTTGTTCAGGGTGGAGGCACCGTAAGTTATCCGCCTTAAGTTCCCTGCTGTAGTTTTCGCCTGAAAAATGCCCATAATTTTAGAGGTTGCTTAAAGCATAAAAATAAATGCTGAATATGCTCACCTTGGCATAATCGACCAAATTTTGGTACTCGATGTAGTTGCCGCCCCCCACAACAAAGACAATGGCGTCCTGAAAGGGCGACCGGCTTTTCGGCATCTCGGCCAGCTTCAGCTGCTTCGGATCCAGGTAATGGTACTCGTCCATCTCCTGGCTACTCTTAAAGTCCATCAGATTATCGACGATCTTCGTAACCGGCAAGTTCTGCACACGTTTAACGTCGGAAGATGCAAAAATGAATCCATTCACCAACTCACATGTCGTTTCACCACCAAATTCTTCACACCTTCCATCACGAAGTTTGAGCCCTGAGACATCAACTTGGAAAACATGTTCACGGTCTTGGTGCCCGCACCTTCGTATTGGTTCAGTGCAGCGCCGCTAGCCATTTTTGTAAAACTCCTGCAATGGATAGCTTGATACAAACATTTCAAAGCTTTTTGTCAGTCGCTTACTTCCATCTTTTGATATAGACCAAAGGCTTCAAGTCGCATCCGGCCTCCCCAAGCGCGTATTCAAACTTCTTCAAATCGGTATCCGATAAGTGTGCCGAACAGATGTAGTAGATGATAAACAGTCGCAACTTGTCCTCCAAGTCGCCCGCGTCGGGATCCGAAATGATGTCCAGAAGCGGCTTTTCTAGTTGCTGAGTTTTGCTCATTATCTTCTCTTCCAGTTCGAAGAATGTGTCCAGTTTCCTCGCTTTGATACTGTTCAGGATTGCTTCACACAAACGCAATAATAAAGATTCAAAATCCAGTAAAACAGGCGGAGAAAAGGAAAGTTACCTGTGGCTATCGAAGTGTGCATATCAATTAGTCTCTTTTTTTCCAGCAGCTGAGGCAGCGACTGAACAGCCGACGTGATTTTGGCGGTGTTGTCGGTCACCAACGCTACGGCCAGTTCGCTTTCATTGTCGATTCCCATGGAGGTCTTCAGCTTCTTTACTTCTTCCTCAGAGGAACGGTACTGCTCCAGCTCCTCCTGAATGGCCTCCGCCACATTGGGGAACGGCGATCCCTTATGACTAGTCCAAAATTTATCTTTGGAATCCAGCTCGCATGCCTTGTGCTTGGCTCTGGCGCCTTGAAGAGAATTTACAAAATCTTACTCGATCATGGATTAAATTCAAACATACAATAGCAATTTACGATAACGACGGACCCCAATTAAATGGAGAAAAAATCCAACACCGTTAAAAAGTAGCCGATTTTGTAATTGCTCTGTTCTATTAACAGTTTAATTCGCCTATTCCCATCACTACTACTCACCTCCTTTTGGTGTGCTGTCCTCAATCACTACCCTATTCAGTGCCAAGTTCAATAAATCGTGGGCTAAAGCCTGATAAGTCCAGGTGTGATGCAAAGGGGTGGCCATATCCACATTCCTATCCAGAATAATCAGCAAAGGCCTATGGAAGTTAAAGTTGCCCGCCTGCGTATCGGCGGAAAACAGATTATTCCTTGCATCAAATAGATTTTCCCGCAGCTTCTTGTCCAGCTTTCGAGCCACCAGTTCCGCAGCATTTCCTTTGGGGCTGCGAATGATCGGCACTGTGCCTAGAAAGACCTAAAGCTATTGAAAATGGCCACGAGTACATCAGCCACGCCATTTACCCGCCGTTACAAATACTGAAAACAAACTGTCCACTATGTTGTTCATTATCTCATCCATTTCCGTGTCTTTAATGTCGCCTTTGTTTATAGCTGAAAAGCAACAGGATTAAAAAGAAAACCCTCTCAGATCGCACATTTTTACCATAATAAGACAAGGCGTCGCTGTTTTGGTGCCTCAACACGAACATGTCATCCTCCAAAGACAGGAAATTTACATATTGATCATATATCTGCAAGAAGAGGTCAAAATTGATCAGTGATTAAATATGCAGATCGTTTCCCGATCAGACCAGCAGAAACGAATGTCTACTATGTCTACTACCTTGTGAATGTTGGCAACGCAATTTGCCTCAATGGAAGCCGAACCCAAGTCCTCGAGCTTCTGTCTGGAAATAGGGGAGATGAAGTTCAAGTGATAGACATCATAAATGCCCCTTTGAAAGTCCTGCTTTATCCTTCCCAAGTTCTCCTCTGTAGGGGAGCAAAAGTACACCACCGGCACCTCAGGAATCGGGTCTCGGTCCGAGTGCAGCTGTCTACAAAGCAAACCGACTGAAATTGCCCCCATTTTCAACCCTGTGGCGAGTCCTACACAAATAATGTTACTCCTTGTTCGCGCAGCTCTTTGACGGAGATTAAGGGTGAAATTATGTCCTGCCCAGTCCGGTCGTAAACCAGAATCTTCCAGGAAGGTTCGGAAGTAGCCTGCTTGCTGAAGGGCTGGTTGAGGTTTAACATTTGCCTTATGGCATCTGAAACAGAAATCAGTTCCTATTCCAACCATAACCAAGAAAACTTTAGACTGTGGGAGTAAACTTGCCTTTCTGCCTTTGCCGCAGCGAAGTCATTGTTGGGCTCGGCTGTTTAAATCGATGGTTAACTTTTAATTTATATCACAAATTGCAATAAACAAGTTTAAACTTATTGACGTGCCACTTCACAACACATATGTTGACGTTCCAACCATAGAGGTTACTCTGTAATCTGTGGTTCCAACCCAATACCCTTGAAGTTAGATGGATGAGCTTAAGAAGAATAGTGCACCATCTATAGGTCAAAGAATAATATTCTATTAATATGCTATAAAAACTGGGACAAGGCTACGTTGGATAAATTTATTTAAAAATCTCGGTATAATTTCGCATACTATTATAATATATTGCTTTTTCTTTTTATGCTACAGAAATTATCGTAAATGGCATTTACTCAAACAAAATGAAAACCATGAATGGAAAATTTTAAAGAATGTTCGATTGAACCAAAGAATAAATTTATATCAAGAACGGTCACTAATGTGAAAATCACCAATCCAATGCCCGCTCACGCAAAAATTGTCATTTCTTAAATTGATTTTCGTATAACGTAGTACATACCTGACTTCAAACTTTAAAGAAAAAGAAACATACCACAATTTTGTTTGCTTCAAATAGACTGTGGTTTAATGCACCAACTACCCAAATATTAGGACAAGGGACAAATACTGGAAAAATATCACAAAAAATATCTTACAAGGCTCCAAGCCTAACGCAGCTTTCTATGATTTACTTTAACTCTTTAAATACAAAAAAAAAAACAAAAATCTACACAAGTGTCTTTGGAGTCTTAGGTAGTTGGTTTCTTTTTGCCAAAGGGGTTCATCTTCTGAAGCCAGGTGTTTCCGAGGCCACTTTCACTGAAAAAAAAACAACAGATTTAAAGCTCCAGCTTTATGCTCATTCATAAGACACCACAGTAAAAAAATACCTGGACTTCAGCGACTGCCCCATTGCTTCCTCTATATTAGCTGCTCTAAGTTTGTCGATCAGCTGCGCCCTGTACACGTGCTTTAAAGGCACTATAGTTACTTGTTCTTCCATCTGCCTCTCCATGCGGCGACAGGCTTGTGTGAACGAGTAACCGTACCAATCGATTTCTTCGGATGTGTACTGAAACCATCATTAGATGCCTTTAATACAACTTAAAACTACCTATAAACATGTGGGCAAACCGGCGCAAGATAAGGGAAAGAAACAAAGAAAGCTATTACTCTTGCGAGTCAGTTTATTCCAGCGGGACTCTGGTTTTCAATGCAGCAACTAATTTTAATTTAAGTTTGCCATATAAACATACATGCCATCGGGAAACGTTTTTGCGCATTGCCTCTTTAGAGTCGACAAATCTTAACAGAAGGAACTGCCTTATCGTGTACAAGAAAGTATCCGGAAGTATGGTATACATATGTCGAAAAGCGCGCGAGTCGCTAGTGAACCGCGACTTGCAATAAGGAATCAAAGCAGCATTCATTTCGCAACAATCGAAGCGCTGTAGTTAATAAAGCTCTTTGCAACGAAATCAAAGTCCAAATAAACCCTCTAGGCATCACATAGTTATACTCACAGCGTCCAAGTATTTTCTGTATTTTTCCAAAATTTCCTTCTGCTGATCAGGCTTGCTATTCAACGATGGACACCCATTTTCCAGTTCTTGGAGAATTTTCCGTTTCAGCCCCAAAGGCAGCAGAGAATGTAGGTCGCAGGCAGGCGTCTGAAATTAAAGAAAACATCTAGAAATAAATAAATGTTTGCAAAAAGGTTCAATATCGAGGAATGTGCACTTAATGTTGCAGCCTAGTTTTGAGATGGCAACTAACAACGAACGATAATACAATAGGTATACAAAGTCGAACATTACGGCTAACTGGAGTGTAATTTTTAAATTATGTATTTTTTATGCGATAATGGCATTATACAAAGTTTTTCCAAGAATTCGTGACATATCAAACTTAGGTTTTTTTTTTAATTTAATCGGTTTAACAGGCGATTCTTTTATATACTCTACTCAGACAGTTCTTATACTTTAATCCACGCGATGCGAGCAAGTTTTGAAAAAAGGTTTCCTTGAAACGACGTGGGAAACTCGACCACGCATTGCCAAGATCACGGGCAAAACCGTTAATGCTTTGCATCAACCTTGAGTTAACAATTTTATCTATATGAGGCGATTAAAAAAGACCGATTAACTTATCACGCAAGCTTTGAATGATTGTTGTCGCAAAAATAAAAGTATTAAAACATAACAATAACTCACGCAAGACGTATATGGAGCATGTTTGGAATTAAATGTGGCAGGACCGACATGTTATTGAACATTTCGATGATATTCAAATAAAACATACTAAATAGAAGCTATTTTTAGCAAAACATATGCAGTCAGTAATCGAAAACATCTCTCCGCAAAATATAAGGAAACGGCGTAGATCAGTTACTATGCCAAGATCAGCCACTTACCTTTAGTAAGTAGTGATCAAAACCATAATTGGCATTGATAAGGCTAATGGTGCGCTCGGTGACAATGACCGAAAAGTACTTGTCCAGCACCTCGCTGTGTACGACGGATCGTTTCAGGACAGGCACCCAAAAATGGGGTACACGTCTAGAATACCTATCTTTTATCTGAAATCCCTGCACCACAGCCTCCCCGCCCCACATATGCTTGTGGTATTCCCTGGGATACACCAGGGGCAGTTTTACGTTCTGGACTGGGCTCCTAAAAGGACCTTCTATCGTTAAAAAATTCGCCGCTTTAAACCCATCGATCTTACACTTCGCCGGTAATGTCGTCCCTTTTCCATTTGCCCACCTCGGGAACATAATGTACCGCTGAAGGCTCTGTGAGCTTCCACTCTTTGTAAAATTTACGGTAGGCCTCTGGCAGAAGAGCTCCTACGCCTTTATCAAAAATGGTTGGTTTTTGAAAGATCCCCAAGTTCTTCACAGACTGAAACAAAAATCTGGATCAGTCGATTCATGACTTGCAAATTTTCACCCAATTGAATGATTTAAAAACATTGTAAGAGGATTTTTCAATCAGCCAGTCATTCGCATCACCTGAACATTCGGGGCCGATTTATAATTTGGCTCACAATCGAACTAGAATTATGAACAATCAACGTGTCCCTCACCTGGACTGTTTTAGAAGCCATTTTGCATGTTGTGTTTAGGAATTAAGGGACTCTCAAGAAAAGCCTGCGACTTAAAATTCCATAACCTAAAATAAACTATCAATAATTTTATAATCTGTGAATAAACTGAAAACCAAGGCGCTTATTTTCATGCGTGTACGCGTGCGCCCCCGGAAAATTTTTGTATTGATAATTGCCTAAAATCGGTAAAAGCAAATTCACCAGGCGAGTGACAATTCACATGTGTGAGAATCTTACTATCATGCGCAAACACAGAAGTGACTGAATCAAGAGTTTGATAATCTGTGATGCAGAAATAGATTAGAAATATCGCTTGTGAATATCGAATTTGCTTCTCACCGATTTTAGGCAATCAGCAATACAAACATACATACCGGGAGCTCTCACGTAAAAGCATGAAAATAAACGCCCAGGGGACTCTCATGTAATGACAGCACAGCTTATTTATGATATTATGATATTTAAGCTGTGATGACAGTTCTGAGTTTTTATTTTTTGCTCACGCCGTGAGGGGTCTACTCTTTTCGTCAGAGCTACCGCGCTACCCTTTGAATATAAAACTAACTTAGTTTTATATTCAAAGGCGCTATCACTAAGTCCGATTTTCACCAAAAACGAAACTAAGTTTATGTTAAACGCCGAAATTAAACTGGTTTAACGACAAGCCGTTTTTACCAGCGCTTCGGTACGTTTCATAAACTGCGTTTAGTGAAAACGCTGTATTCATTGTAGTTGGGTTTATTGCTGGTTTCCCGTTGATAGATTTTCAATAATAATATTTGGTTTTGAAACTCTTTCCACCGAAGAAGGGGAGAATAGAGAACTTTCCAATATCGAAAAATCGTTGGCATTTTCAGAAAAAATGTCGCGGAGAAAAAGTGTTATTCAGGGGATAATCTACAACGGAAGTCACTTTTTATTATCGAAATTCCAGAGAGCTCAACACTAGATCAATATTTATTATTTTTTTGAATTAAACGGTTTTTGTGCATATTATCAATAAGGACTGTTCGTTCGAGTGTTAAGTATTTTTTGCTCAATAATTTAATAATAATTAACTAGTCAAATTTTCCACAGTAGACTGTTTTATTATGTAACATAGGGGTATTCTGCTGCAAACACACCTTCAATTATTAGTCTTTTGCTGCTGTGAATTACACTTCATCGACGCAACGACTGAAGCAATACACAATTGAACACTTCGACAAAACAACTTTCAACGGACACAACTTCAATTATTAGTGTTTTTCGGCTGCTCATTTCATTCGAAATTGAACGCTTCTTGAACTCTAAGTAGGGACTGCTTAGATTTGCAATCTTCAATCTTTTTTTGCTCAGTTTTTCAACTTTAAATGGTCCGGTTTTCCACAGTAGCATCTTTTTCAGTAGTTAGGGGTGTTCTGCTGCGAACACATCTTCAATTACGACCTTGTATCGAAAACTACCATTTTGCGGAAGACATGTATAAAAATAAATCAGAAATTACTTTTTCGGAGCAAAAATTGCCGACGAACAAACCTTGGTCTTGGTCATTACTGGTTTTCAAAAAGCGGTAGGAAATATAGACAAACCCGGTGTATATTTTATAAGTAAAGTATTTCAGTGCTTATTCTAACACAGATCTTAAATGGATATAAGTGTGGATGCTCTTGCTAATAAGGCAAAAAGGCACTTTATATTTTAAGGTCAATATGAAGAATTTAGTGGAGGTCAGCCCTTGATGATATTTCAGGTTTTAAAAGCATCTCACTTAGATTTCAAAGCCGCTTTCTTTAAACCGGTTGACCAAAAAACGCTCAACCAATAAGCTGATTGTAGTTTATTACGAAGACCTTTGTATTTGCCTGATTTACCCAAGATCCACCCCTAGAGCAGCATTCTTGGCTGCGGCTACTATGGTGGATTTGGAGCAAGATAGGCAAGTTGTAAAACCCGTAAAAAGCAAATCTTTATATATAGATATTAAATGCGCTGCAAATAGAGTGGGAAGTCTAGTGAGTAGTCTGCACCACTCTTCTTTATTTTTCGACTCTACTCGTCTTTATCTACGATCTGCACAGATCACAGATATCCGTGATCTGTGGTAGTCAGCGCCAAAAGTGTTCGTTAAGCAATGGGTTTAAACACGAAACTGTGAATTTTGGTAGGTCCTGGAAAAATGAAAACAACCATTATAAAACTATCTTCTTTCAAGTATAAGAATCTGAAGTTATATTTTACATTTTACATATCCCTATCTACGACTTATTACAGTAAAAAATGACTTTACTTTTATGTACATTCTAGATAGATATAAGTCTTTTAACAATAGGAAGTAATCTTTGTTCAAGGGTAAAAAAATATTACACAGTAAAATATGGCAAGAAAACACGTCCTTGATGCAAGGATGTCTTGGTAAGGGTTTGCATTTACATTTTGCACGATAATTTTTTAAAAACAGTCTTTCGGGATTGGCGTTGCGCAGTTGCGACCTCGAACTGGCACGACAACTAGCATGTCGCCGTGAGACCAGCCTGTTGGCACAGAGTTCGAACTAGTTCGAAATTTATGAACTAGCTCTATATATGGAACAATTTTGGAAAACCTGTTCTTTGAGGAAAGTTGTACCTGCGGAAACACAATTTTCCAAGAGAATAGTTTGCTCTCCAGACTTGTCTATCCAAACGGAAACATACTGGTTCGGATCCAAGTCGCCCAGAGAGCGTGAAAAATATGGCACCAGGGCCTAAACTTGACGGCACAATCAGACTATTAGGCACAAAAATACGGCACAAAATCTCACACATACTCCTCACTCGGCTTATTGTTATTAGTCAGTCTTAGCGAGTTGGGCACTCGACTGTTCATCGTGTCGGGTAGCTCGGCAATGTCTTTGAAAACTCCCGCTAGACTTTCGAAATTTGGGCCCCAATTTAGTAGGTAGTCCCATCCCAAGGCCGTACTGGGCGGGCTTCCAGTTCCCGCTCTATAGAGGGGCCCTCCTAGCTCGTCATCCGACGCAACCAATGTACTCATTGAACCCCTGACATACACAGAAAAAATAAATGCTGCACAAGAACCAGAAAGCTACTACTCACCGATACGAGGAGTCAAACCCATCACAGGATGGAGGCGGAATGTTACTTTTACTACCACACCCCGACTGTTTCTCATTAGGCTTATATTTGTCGTCACCCGGCAGACTCGCATTGTCGTATTCAATCTCCGAGCAGGTGAACGAGTCATTTCCGCTCTCATCCGTACTAGTCGAGCTGTTATGCGTCTCCGCCACTGGACTGTGACGCATATGGTTACTCTAAAAAATCATCAGAATCAGAAGTGACACCTTTTGCTTCACGTTTATTTACCAAATGATTGCTCCCTCCCACTCGTGGAACCTCGCTACTAATGGAAACGGCCTCCAACGTGGAAATTAAGCTGGAATTTCGAGCTCTTTGGTTCAGTCTCTCGATTTCTTCCGCGGTCAGTCCCATGGCAGGCGACGTTGAAGAAACAGGCGGTGGCGCAGCAGTTTTCCTTCACAAGCGAACAAACGGTCACGGAAAAGAGGCGAGAAACCCATGATAATTTAAAGAAGGTTGCTCATTTGAATATGAGATGGTTCATATCGTAACTATACCTGCTGCTACTCCGTCCGCTTAACTGGGACATAACCGGACTATTAAGGCTGCGTTCGCTGTTGCTATGCAACGCGTCCTTGCCCACACCCCCACTACTCGATGTAGTAGCCAATAGGGCGCTTTGCAACGGTTTCCCGCTGATGTCGTGCAGGGTGAGGATGCGCGGCTGCTGCGCCGACATTTCGCTGCTGGGGCTGAGTCGAGCCAGGGGAGTGGACTGGTGGCCGCGAGCTGTAGGCGTGGCTACAGGCGGGGCACGCGGCACAAATCTATATACGAAACTATTTATTGAAAATTTTGACATGTTTGAATTAGTTGAACTAAACTCACCCGCTTGGATGGTGGGGCGAATGCCGGTGTTGCGCCTGCGTGTTTGCCGGACCGTGCTTGTGATGGTACCCCGTCGGCGTAGCCTTGAACTTCCGCACTCCGCCACCCTCCCGGAATCCTTTGTAGTGGTACACAATGTCGATGTCAGAGGGCGCGATACTACTGGCGTTCTCAAGGTCGTAGTGTTCGGGCATGTCCCCGCCCATATCGTTGGAGGCGTGATCGTGCCCGTGATTGGCCGAAGGCGGAAGGGGCGGGTGCAAGTCGTCTCTCATTGGCGGAGATTTAGTGACGACTTCTCGTTCAATTATGTCCGGCCGCTGGGGCCGTGGCAGATCATTGCCCTGGTGAATGTCGCGCTCTTTGAACTTCTTCGGCAGCAGCTCCGGCCCACGAATCACGTCACAGCCGATGCCACGAATCACATCGCCGTCTGTGTGATAAGTCATTGAGCTGTCCATTGAGTGCAGATTTCTCGATAGGACACCGTCATTTGCTGCTGAGATAAGAAAATCCATTAGACCATATTTTGATGGAAAACTGTAAAAAAACTTGCCAACTGTTCCAAGGCTGTGGCCGCCATTCTGCTTTGAGTGAATGTTATTGGAGCTATTGGGGCTTCCTGTTTTCTCTTTGTACTGCTTGCGCAGCCTGAACACAACAAATGAGACCAGAATGGCCACCAAAAGCACCACGAAAAACACAATCACCAAGGTGATTCCGATGCTTAACGGATCCTGAATGGCTGCATTGCCCGCCCCTAAAAACAAAAATGTACGTAATGATAAAACACTGACAAATAGAGCGACTGATTTACCAAGAATTCCGTTACACCCTGCCACAACGTCGCCTTTTTGTATTATTTCGGAAAACACACTGCCCGATCCGTCGAAAGGTTGAATCTCGCGATTGATGGTAAAGTTGGAAAGACAGCCATGGAAAAACTGCGGAAAACTTGCGTTCACGTAGTAGAAAGCGCGCTGAGCGCCTCCCAGTGACAAGTACGTCAAATAGGGGTCGAGGAAGTCATGAACTCCAGCCGAATCCAGTTCTTCACCCAACCGATTACCTGAAAGAAATCAAAAACTATTTTGATGAAACTAAAGCTATTTGCAAAAATTACCATCGAAGATCACTTGAAGGCTGCGCAGCCTGATGTGGAGCGTCAAATTGTGCCACGCACCGTCGTTCACATAGCGATCGTTATCTGTCATGTTGACAATGGATGACGTTTTGCTGATGTAGAGTAGCCGACCTTTAACGATTTCCACCGAAGTGAAGTGCCGGTTAGAGGTGGCATAGAGCAGCAAGCCACTGTCCTTGACAGTTTTGAAAAGAAAACTGAGCGTTTTGTCGGGCGTGAGTGCTGATGACCTGGCACTGCGGTCTGAAGGGTCGCTAACACTTGACGACGCTCTGTGGACCAAATAGTTTTAGGTAAAACCAAAATATGTTGTAGGTAGTTTATTTCAACCTTCTAGCTCTTTGGTGGGACCACAGGGTGCTGCCCATGTACATGTTCTCCAGCAGCTGCATCCGTTTGTGCTTTTTCGTTATGGGAAGTTCCACAAAACTGCCATCTCGCAGGCTGATGGATTCCAAAGCGCTTTGACAGTTGGGGACTAGAAGGTCCGTCCCGCAAGTACATACAGAGTGAGTCCAACGGTCGATGCATTGCCCAAAACCTGCCTCATACAGTCGAGTAGAGTAATGTCACTCGAAGTGGCCTTAATGCTGTTACCTGCGCAGCTGTCGATAGCTGCTGGGCTTTTTGCGCAGTTCAAGCTGCGCACACATTTGTTGACGACCCCTTCCGCCTGCAAGGGACGGCTTAGGTTCAAGGCGCGCCCATTGATCGACACGCCTTGAAGACAACCGACAAAATCGTCACTGCGCACTTGCCCTGGGCGCTCCAAGACCGGATCGGGGCTGTTAAGCCCACCAATCAAAAGCGGTTGGTTGTTGAAGTTCAGGGTGCTGGAGAGACCGCGTCATTTTAAAAAAGTTCGACTTTTTATGCGTCTATTTCACTTACCCAGTATCTCCGCTGTTTTCCGTGTAACACCCGCCATCACCAGGCCGACAGTCCTCGCATAAATCCCCATTTTCCCCACAACTTCCCACGTTCAGCGACACCACTTTTCCATTGCGGGTGGCTGTAATTCGATGCCAGTTTCCATCGGCCAAGGCACGACCATTACGACCGGTGGCAGTTATGGAGATGATAGCGCTACGGGCTCCGCCAAAACTAAAAACCGCACGCCCCTGCACTAGTTCGAGGGCAACAAAGTCGCTCCTTCCCATAGTTTGAAGCCCGAAATTGTACAAGAGAAGTGAATCCGGCTTGGTGGTGGCAAAAGTGATGGTGATGTCGTTAGTGACGGCATCCAGCGTGGGGAAAGCCATGAACGAAAGATCACCGAATCCCCAGGTGGACTTTTCACAGTGGCGTCCGTAACGCCCATCCGTGCAACTGCAGTTGTAGCCTGGCATGAGGTTTTGGCAAAGGCCCCCGTGTAGGCAGGGGTTTGGTCTGCATGAGTCCGAAAGGGTCTCGCATTGGTTGCCGCGATAGCCGGATCTGCAATAACGGTATTTATAAGGTTTGCTTTCTTGGCTACCGTTTCCTGATATTTTGTTGTGGATGCTACCGAGCCCGAAAATGTTCACATACTGTGATCCATTGTTGCTTTGACAAAACGTAAACAAATGCATCTGTTTAATCTAAAATAAAACCCAACCAAAGTAACCCACCTGCACAAACAGAAGAAGCTGGATCCATCCGGGCCCTCTTTGCAAGTGCCGCCGTTTTGACAGGGGTTCTCCGAACACGCGTCCTCCTTGTTTAACTCACATTGCTTGCCATCCTTATTGTGGGGGCACAAACATTGATAGTCAAACCCTTGCCGACGACACTGCGCGTTGTTCTTGCAGGGGTTGGGCAAGCAGGGGTCTTGACGTTGGGCGCAAGTGGCTCCTGCGTAACCGTCTGCGCATCGACAAGCGGACTCGTGCTGAAGCAACGGCGCAGTAAATATCAGCGCCGGAGTATCCACGGTCTTGGTAGCGCGCTTGGCAATCAGTGATTCAGTGCAAATGCCCCCTATAAGAAAACTGTTAACAAAACGGGCATAATCTCACTAAATAACTGACCATTATCGCAGGTGTTGTCGTCGCAGGCGGAGTATCCAATTACAAAGTCCTCGCTTCGGAACAGGCCTATCAAATCCTCGCGCTTTTTCAGCAACTTTTCCTTGGTGTATAACTGGCTTTTGTAGTTGGCGCGACTTTTTACCGCCATGCTCAGCACCAGGCCCGACTCGCCGTCGTGCAGACTGAAAAGATCAAGCGTTTCCTCCCGCCCCAAGCCGGACTTCACAGAATCCATAAATGCCGCATAGCGATTGGCCAGGAACGTGACGGCTGTCATGTTTCGGACCAATAAAGCTACCGAGTTATCGATGGTTGCGTTGTCAAACTGACTGATCTCCATCTGCAAAGAGTGATGTGCGACAGATGAAAACCGCCATTCCAAAATTCCAACTGCACTTACTGTAACTGTCGATATGACCGCTTGGTGTTTCCCGTCGTGTCCAGATACAGTCAATGAGTAGCCCCTAGAAGTGGAAGTAGCTTGCGCGTCTACTAACTCGAGATCGCAGCCATGCAGAATGCGCAGCACTTCAGGCGAGGCTGGTTTTTGCAATATTTTGCACTTGTAGTCGCCGGTAATATCCGGATCGTTGGGTTGCACTTTTGCGACAACCCCGCTTGGGAACAAGCCTCTAAAGGTGCGCACCACCAGATGCACCGACCTCGGAGTGGACTCCGAGTCGTTTTCATCCAAAACGACAATCTTGACCGGATGTTGACTCCTCTTTGACGGGGTGCCGCTGTCCTCTACTTCCACCACTAGGTGCAGCTCTGGAGTTACCTATGGGCATATCCGAAATTGCAATGCGATCCAACTGAAGCTCCAAACTCACTTCTCTGTCGATTTTCCGAGTGGTGATGATCGATCCGCTGCGCTTGTCGATTTGCACAAAGTCCCGCTCCTTGCCCCCCACTAACGTGTAGGTGAATGGAGCCCCGTTGGGAGGCAGGTCAGGATCTTTGGCGCTCAGCACCATTACTTTCGTGCGAGGAGGCTCGTTTTCCATTACTCTCCCTACCACCTGCCAGAACAATACAATTTTCCAAATTGGATGGAGGAGAGAGTGCTGACACTGACCTGAGGCGGGTCGAATATTGGGCCATTGTCGTTCACGTCCAGCACCTCGATCTGGACGGTTGCAGTGCCGGTTTGCGGCGGAAATCCAGTATCAATCGCGCCTACAGTCAGTGAATATCCAGAAATAGTCTCTCGATCCAGAGCGCGTGCCGTCTGGATATCACCCGATTGGGGGTCGATTTTGAAGGCTTGGTCCACGTTGCCGCCCATTATTGAGTAACTGAACTGGTTGTTTTGGTAGCGCACGTCTTTGTCCACTGCCTTGACGCTGCTCACCTTGGTACCTGTTGAAGAACGCGGAAATTAGTACCAGATGAAGAAATATTTGCTACTCACCAATGGGCGCCGCTTCCGAAACCTCTGCCCGATAGATAAGTTGAAGAAATTCGGGAGGGTCGTTGCCGTCCTGCACAGTGACAATGACCTGCGCCTCATCGGTGTCATTTCCCCGGATTCCGCCAGCGTTCTTTGCCATCACCGTTAAAATGACGCGATTCTGCGTCTCTCGGTCCAGATTTCGAGACACACTTATTGCGCCCGACTCGCCATTGATGATAAACCCTCGATCATTGCTAGAACCTGAAGCAAAAGTACTAATTAGTAGGGGTGGTCGCTATTTAATGTAACCGCTAAAATAACTGTGTTCCAAACGTGTAACCTGAAACCGTAGTTACAGCTAGCCGATTTAACCGGTTTTTTTTTGAACCGTCTGACAAAACCGAACCAGTGCTTGTGCTTACTTCGCACCAGCTGTTGTAAAGTTGACATAATTTTTTAAATTATTTTTTGGTGGTAGCAAAATCAACTCGAGTAATATTTCGTCCAGGTTTGCCAAACACGCATTTCTGCTTGTTGTTATTGTGGATTATTTAATGTTATTGTGAAACGAAATGCGAGAGATTATTTTCTAAATAATCAATAGTCATAAACGAGCGAAGAACTAGAATCAGTAAAAAGCATCAGCAAAAAATTTAATTCTTAAATGTTAATTCATTTTTAAATGAAAATGAGATTTTTAAACAATTTCGCATATAAACCGTTTATTTTATTTAATCACTCTAGTTTATTATCAGTTTCTTTGTGCCTTAAGTGGTTACTTATGACCCATGTTTTGTTTTTGATTTTAGAATATTTTATTTTAAGTTTACCAATGTTAGGAACTATGTTTTTAATCAAGGCAATCATTATATACCATCACTATTTCTACTATCATTATCATTCTGCATTTTTAATGAAAAATTTAGAAAGCAACATGTTCCTTTTGGAACCGCACTTTGAAACCTATTACCAAGGTGGAACGTTGTAACTGTGTTACAGAAAAATAACCGTTTATCACTCAGTCCGCTCACTGCTGACAAATCTCGCTATTTTATATATGAATCAGCCCTGTGCTGTATCACTCACGTTAACTTTAACGTGCATGTTATCCGTCAAACACGTTATGTGGCTCCAACTGGTGTGTTGTATCAGTAAAACCTTTATATTATAACAGGCGCACGCTATCGACGAACGTTATATTAAGAAATAGCGCTTCAGAATAACAGCATCAAATCACATGCCGCTTTCGAAATTAAGGTGCATCCCTCGAAGTTAACTTCGAGGAATAAATAAAACAATTGTGTTTAATCAGAGCGTAGTTTTGTCTTTTAGCTATAATTTGTTTTTAATTTAAAAGAAAAATATCTCTTTTGGTGGTCTTATAAGGTTAGCTTTATTAAAACAATTGGAAAATGGTCTTGAAAATAAACTTTATTTTCCTCCACAAACTCTACTAAATTTTCAAATTGTTTGCGGGTTGTTTTT
>NW_026017110.1:5043124-5045077 GCF_020466585.1 Dendroctonus ponderosae | reverse complement strand
TCGTATAAGGGCATCTCACTTTATGCATCCAATATTTTTTTCCTTTTTAACGTTTGATGGATAACTGGGTCGGAAACGCATACGTTAACTCGGAGGTAGAGCACACCTCGGTTGTGTTGCTGCGTTATCGAAAATGTTATCCTGAACTGTAAGTTGCCACAACGTGTGGCCGTTAAAAATAGCATTTATGATACAGCACAGGGCTGAATGAATGAATGTCACGGTCGGGCCCACTAGGAAACCGATCTTACCAACTAGAAGATAGTAAACTCGGCCATCTTCGCCGGAGTCTTGATCGGTGGCCAAGACCGTTCCAATCACAGTTCCGATCTCTGTACTCTCGGACACGTCGAAGTGGAAAGCGGACTGGACGAACTTTGGGTAAAACTCGTTCACGCCTACGATGTGGACGTTGACGTGAGTCTCGCCAAACATCGGCGAATCTGGATTGGCTGCCACAATCTTCAGTGAGTATTCGCTCTTCTCCTCATAGTCGAACGACAGTTTGGACGTTATTTTGCCGGACTTTGCGTCAATGAAAAAGAAGTCCTTGTCTGGACCTACCGAAACGCGAAATAAAGTTAAGTATGGCTTCCGATGTATTCCGACAAGATTATCAAGAACGTACCTTCAGCGATGGAGTAGACAATTATGGCGTTTCTCGGTGAGTCGCGATCTTTGGCAACCACCTGGCACAGAAGCTCGCCTTCCGGTCGATTTTCCTTCAAAAAGGCCTCGTAAACCACTCGCTCGAACTCCGGACTGTTGTCGTTGACATCTGTCAATGTGATCACTAGCACGGCACTCGCACGCTTTGATGCGAATCCTAAATCCCGCGCCACTACGCTCAACTCGTATCTGTTGATTGTGTCAAAGTCCAGAGGGCGCAATATTGAGACCGCCCCAGTCACTTCATCTATCCCGAAGTCCGCTCGGTTGTTGCCTGCCGCTATTTCGTAGCGCAGAAGCCCGTTCGGACCGGAATCCTCGTCTGTTGCGTTGATGTGTAGAATGACAGTGCCTAGTGGCTCGTTTTCCGGCACTATCACCTGGTAGCTCAGAGAGTTGAAAACGGGCGCGAATTGGTTGTCGCCGGTCACTACCATGGTCACTGACACTGTGTCCGCTTGAGGAGGTATGCCCTTGTCCATGGCGCGCACTCGCATTGTGTAGACTTGACCAGCGCCACGCACCTGAAACAAGCACGTGACTGCCTGACATAATTCGCAAATAACTCGGTGGGAAATCACTTACCTTTTCCTTTAAGGTAATCCAGCCGTCCACCCGGTCCACCGTGAACTTGCCGGAACTGTTGCCTGACGCGATCGAGTACTCCACTTCTGCATTGACGCCAACATCGAACTCATCCTTAGCCACTAGTTGCAGCAGCTTCTGGCCTGGAGGGGCGTCTTCGGGCACCGGAACGAGAAAATCGCGTTGCTCAAACTGCGGAGCGTTATTGTTGGCGTCCACGACGTTTACAGTAACGGCGCATTCAGAAGACATCGGCGGCTTTCCGTTGTCCGTTGCCAGGATGGTAAGAGAGTAGGTGTTTTCAGGCGACAGCTCCATTTTGGTGTATTTATACCTGCAAAAACCATCGAATTGAGTGACAGCGAAGATATGCTTTATTGCCACGGAAAAATTCACACATTTTCTGGACAGCGAGTAAAAAAAACAAAACAAAATACAACATAAAGCACATACAGTACAGTCAACAATGGTAAAAAATAATATACAGGGTTATTCACGCTATACGGCACGGAAATTTGCGGCTAAACCGTTTGTTTTTCAAAAAGTATTATTTTATGAATTGTCCGACGCCTACCGAGCGCACATTTTAAAAATATTGATCTCTAAAGATATCAAAGTTGCGTTTTTTTAAATGGAATGTCCTGTATATTATTGCATTTTTGGATTCGCTGAACAAAATAAGTGTCTGTTTTAATAAGG
>NW_026017110.1:5033070-5042125 GCF_020466585.1 Dendroctonus ponderosae | reverse complement strand
CACTCTGTACATTACAAAAATATTTTTAAAATGTGCACCCGATAGGCGTCTGTGGATTCATCAAATAATACTTTGCAAAAAACAAACGGGCTAGCTGCAAACGTCCGTGCCATATAGCGTGAATAACCCTGTATATATAATAAAACAGTACAAAATATATCATGTACAATCGTAATGGACAGAAGATACAAACACAGAGGTCATCAGAGTAAGTCAACCACCTATCGTTGCAAGCAATGCAGAATACCCCCACAAAAAAAAATTGAAAAACATGGGTGAATGGAATCAAGCAGCACCCCAAACCATAACAAGGAACAACTGTTGACCCTGTTTACATCATTGCAAGCGGATCGTGATCATACCCATTTGATAGTTATAACACTTGACACAAATGGTCCGTGGGACGTTCTATTTTGATCCCCGTTATCCCGCATGGGATGATCCTTGATAGGATGTCCCTAGGACGCCTCTTGTATCGCACATATATCTCATGCAGATCCCATGCGAGTCGTCCCAGAAACGTTATAATACGTACATATGGAGACGTACCGGGACGCCCCATGGACTTAAGCCTATTATCCTGTAATTACTTCTGTGGGACGTCTCAGGGACCGAGGGGTGTTTACTGCGTAGTGTCGTCCGAGATATTGAAATTTTGCTCGCTGAACTTGAACCCAATATGATTCCGCTCCGCTTGCAACCCGTGGTCCCGTTGATAAAGAATAAAAAAAACTTGATTGTTGATAAACTTGCAAACTGATGACTCCGAAGTAAAAAATTGTAACTACCATACAGGTCCAATCAACCCCCCGGCAACTACCGCATGTCATGCCCAAAAGGAAAAGTTTAATTTAATGAAGTTGAAGAGTAGCCAAACTCAAAAAAAGCACATTACACCAAGTAAATCAGTCACAGAATAAAAAGGTCTTTTTAGGAAGTATGATTTTGTTCTTTCCCGAAATTTTGAAGACGTAGGGAGAGATTTAAGACGGGATGGAAGATGATTATATAATTTCTTGGCGTTGTAAATAATTGAGTTTTTAATTAGTTCCGAGGAGGGAAAGGGTAGGCAAATATCTTGAGTTGAGTTTCGGGTAGGGTACCTATGTTGTGGCCCTTCTGGAAAGGTGACTCGATGTTTGCGTATCAAGCAGATAATAGAATAGCAGATAGATGAATAAAGCGGGAATTGTAAGAATTTTATGTTTTCAAAGTAGTGCTTGCAATGAGCTCCACTCTTCAAGCCAAACAAGGAGCGAATTGTTCTTTTCTGAAGTTTAAAAATACTTTGAAATTGCTGGGTGTTACAGCAGCCCCAAAAATGTAAGCGGATGCGATTTTAAATACTAACGACATCAATCTAGCTTGGGAAAGAATCAAGAATAATATCAAGAATTCAGCAAGGGACGCACTTGGAGAACGAACCATGAAAGTGAACCAAGTAATCAACCACAGACACCATGGTTCCTCCCAGAAGTCAAAGAAAAAAGAAAAGCCTACCTAAAATATTGTAGTATGCGAGCGCCAGAAGCATATAATGAATATGTATAAGCAAGTTAGGAACAAAACTAAATAATTAATGAGAAAAATAAGATATGGCGATTCATAGGATTGCCCAGAAAAGAAGGTCAATGAACTGCTAGAAGAGTGGATCAGATATTTAACCGACCTGTATAAAACGACAAACACGGCAGACGAGCCTACCACACCAGAAATTACTATTAACGAAGATGCCACGATCAATACATCCGACGTAGAAAACGCACTATAGAAACTAAGGAATAGAAAAAGCGCCGGGCAAGACCGTATTCAAAATGAGTGGCTCAAATACAGTGGGCAAAGACTAACGGAAGAATTAACAACTTCAAACTAACAAAAATCATAGATGAATGGCTAACCAGCACTACTGTGCTAATGTTCAAGAAAAGAAGACAGGAGCATACCATCAAATTATAGAGGAATAAACCTTTTAAGCACTGCTCTAAAACTAACAACTAAAGGAATTACGAACAAAATCAACAATCTTACATCGTTGGCGGACGAACAACAGGGATTCAGACCGGGAAGATCTTGCACGGACGCCGTGTTCATATTAATACAAATAGTCGTGAAATCGATTGAATACAACAAGTCAGCGTTTATATGTTTTATTGATCTAACTAGAGCATTTGACCGTGTCCACCTGAAAGACGTCCTGCATCTCCTTTACCAGAGGCAAATCCCACACAATCTCATTAAAACCATAGACAACATGTATACAAACAATAAAATACGAGCACAAATAGAAGGAGACCTCACAGAACCAATACCAGCGGGTAGCGGTATTCGTCAGGGAGATTCCCTGAGTCCTACCCATTTCAATTTAATAATGGACGAAATTGTTCGAAGTGTTCGAGGGCTAAAGGGATACAAAATGGGGCAGAAATCAAAGTAGTGTGTTATGCTGACGATGCCGCTCTAATTGCAGAAAGTGAAGAAGACTTACAAATGTTATTACACTTATTCAACCTGACAGACAAGTCTCTAAATATGGAAATATCACCGACCAAAACAGAGTGCTTAACCATGTCAAAAACCGCTCTAAGATGTAAACTGGAACTTGACGGTAGAGTAATCGAGCAGAAAATTAAATTTAACTAAAACATAAACATAAAATCAAGAATGAGAAGTCTCTTTGCTGACTTAATTACTTTTAGATAATAGATCTTTCTATAATTTGAAATGAATTCGAGAAGTTGAGTGGAGTCAGTAAACTTTTTTATATGCATGAACAAGTGCATATTTTTCGGAGAGGTGCGTGAACCCTTGGTAATCCAATGTTTATAGCGTAAAGGTTTAATGGACCTAAGCGGAAAGGCCTTATTGAAAGCACTGATCATTTTATTTAAGAAATCTCTAAAGCGAGAATTTTGATCCCTGGATTCTAAGCTCCAAATCGTGGTTTGACAAAGTTTGCAAAATTTGAAGATCAGAAGATTCTACCCAACGGGCGAGCTCTCCCCGGGGGTTTTGGGGGAAATATTGAACTTGGCAATTACCGCTTCATGGTCAGAAAGACCTGCGCTAGATGATCGTGAATCAACGAAAGATCGCGACTAATTACCTGATGCTCTGCTTGCTCATGATCTCGCCAGAAGCCGGGTCGACGCTAAACAGATCGGAAGGCTGCTGCAGACTATAGCTGATCACCGAGTTAGGCCCTTGCTTGTCCCGATCCGTGGCCAGCACCTGTCCCACAGACACAACAGAACGCTGCAGCTCAGGGAAATTGAAGCTGTAGTATGAGTGTTCAAACTCAGGCGCGTTGTCGTTCTGATCCTGGATGGTGATGGTGAGCGGCGTTTCTGAGCGCCACGCATCGTCCACTGCTGCCACCTTCAACAGGTATTCGTCCTGTTGCTCTCTATCCAAGTGACCTATTACGGTCACATTTCCGCTGATTGCGTCGATTTTGAACTTCTCGCCGGGATTTTCAACGAAACTGTAGGTGGCGTTGGCGTTCTCGCCCAAGTCCAGATCGGAACTTGTCACTTTTATTACAAACGAGCCGATTTCTGCGTTCTCCGTTACGTTGACGCTAAACAGCCGCGTAAATCGGGGCGGGTTGTCGTTCTTGTCCAGGACAGTGACCAGGACTGTGGTGGTGCCAGTCAGTTGCGGCACCCCCTGGAAAAGAAAAGAGTTTGTCCAACAATATGCGAAATATTGGGTCGGTCTGTTTTGTTATGTCGAAATATTGGACCGCCAAGTGGTTTGAATCGATAATTGACGAGCTATTACTATTTTTGTATCAGTAGCCTACCTGGTCCTCAGCGACCACTGTGAGCTCATAACTAGCCACACTCTCTCTGTCCAACTTCGATTGAGTGTAAATCTCTCCAGTGTTGGCGTCTATTTCAAAAGCGCCCTCAAAGTCATCCATAAGCTTAAAGGTAATTTGGCCATTCTCTCCTGAATCGCGGTCGGAAGCGCTGATTTCAGCCACGAGAAGCGGCGGAAATTCCTCTTCCATAACCTGGAAAAATCCAGATTCAATATTGATTACTCGAACAACCCCAGATTGTTTTACTCCAATTGAAAGTTTACTTACGGTAGCGTTGTAAAGCTGGCTCTTCATAACGGGCGGATTGTCGTTAAAGTCAGTCACGTTGATGGTCAACGAAAGAACGCTGCGCAAAGGAGGCAAGTCGCTGTCCTGCGCCTCGATCCACACCCGGTAGGTCTGAGCGGTTTCATAGTCTAATCCGTTGCCCCAAATTTGAATTTCCCCGGAATTGCGATCAATTTTCAACGATTCGCCCACATTGCCGCCTGCGATCGCATACTTGACGTCCCCACTGGGGCCCTTTTTGGGGGAAGTGGCCTTGAATCGAGCAAACACTTTTCCTGCCTCCACGTTTTCGGACAGAATAAAGTTGGTCTTCCCTGGAGAACTCCAGCGAGGGAATAAATCGCCTGGTTTCAAGTGAACCTGTTGAACAATATTTTGCAAAACTACATTCAACTCCAAGTGATTGGGACTTATGAACCTTCAGTTCCGTGCTGGTTTTCCTGGGCGGTCTGCCTCCATCCCGAGCCTCAATTTCCAGGTTGAACATTCGGGTGGACGAGCGCTGCAGGTCGTAGAGCGCACGAATTACTCCTGTCTTGGTGTCTATGGTGAAGTTCTGCGCATGCTCGCCGATCAATGTGTAGAAGATGGTGCTGAACATGCCGGAGTCTTCGTCGGTTGCTCTCGCTCCGAACACAAAGTCCGCCGCTCTAGTCTGGTCCGAGATGTAAACTTCATATTTGCTGAAGGCAAACA
Source organism: Dendroctonus ponderosae (assembly GCF_020466585.1). Classification (NCBI taxonomy): domain Eukaryota; kingdom Metazoa; phylum Arthropoda; class Insecta; order Coleoptera; family Curculionidae; genus Dendroctonus; species Dendroctonus ponderosae. The sequence continues at coordinate 5,037,318 of NW_026017110.1, read as the reverse complement.
CTGGAGAGTTGTCATTTTCATCCAAAACGTCGATAGTTAAGTTTACTGCCGCAGCCCTGGGCTCTGTCAGCGAACAATCCTGCGCAATCAATGTAAGGAAGTACGACGCAGTCGTTTCCCGGTCCAAAGGAGTGCTGGTTGTGATCACTCCAGTATCCTGGTCCACCTTAAACCCTAAAAACGGGTTTAGAGACTTCAATTGGAGGGAAGCGGGGACTTGCCTTCAATTTTCTCCCCCAACAGACTGTAGCGGATCTGTCCGTTCAGCCCGATGTCTCGATCCGTGGCCGCAATGGTCAACACCCAAGATCCGATAGGAGAATTCTCCTTGATGGATGTTTGGTACGACTGCCGCTTGAATTCCGGACTGTGGTCATTCACGTCCTGGACGACGATGCGCAGCGTCCCGGTGCCGGTCAACGGTGGCGAACCTGCGCAATAATATACTGTGAAAATATGCGTCTCGATTGCTTGGAGATCGGAAACCTACCGGTATCCATGGCAACCAGGCTCAGAACATACTCGTCCTGAGCCTCTCGGTCCAAGGCTCTCAACAGCGAAATATCCCCCGTTGATGCGTTGATTCGGAAAATATCCGTGTCGCCCTCTTTGATGAAGTATCTGTGAAATGATCAAAATGATGTAAAAATCCGATTCGAATTGGTCACCAACGGTGGAAACGTATTGAAGAAGCTTTTCTATATACGCGGCAAGTCTTTGATAAACGTTTCAAGAGTGAATGAACTTACCTAACCAAATTGTTGAAAGGAGGCGTGTCTGCGTCGTAGGCCTTAACTGTGATGACGTAACCGCCATTAGGAGGCACCACATTCTCGGTAACGTAAGCCAAGTATGGGGAATCAAGGAAAGTGGGGGGATTGTCATTAATATCGGACACCTGCAAAGCATTTGATTGTTAAAGCTCTGCCTATTTGAACTAGTCAGCGGCTTTTGCCTACCAAAATAGTGATTATGGCTGTATCAGACCTCACGACGCCCTCGCTCACATCACCCGCGCAGTCCTCCCCCTTAACGGTGAGGACATATCTGGAGGTGCGCTCAAAGTTGAGGTTTTTGGCAACGCGCACAATACCAGTGTCCTCCGCAATGCTGAAGTCGCGATTGGTGTCCCCATGACTTATCGAGTAGCGGACACGCCCATTTAGGCCGTCATCTACGTCAGTGGCTGAAACCTGCGCAAACCACATGTTCTACAAATTCATCCTACTACGCCCTGATCGCTAATTACCCGTAAAACCATTGCACCAATCGAAGCGTTCTCCGCTACAGTTGCGCTGTATTGCTTCGGATCAAATATAGGGCTGTTGTCATTTTCATCCAAAATGCGTACCAGTAGCGACATATTGGCGCTTTTCGGTGGTTCACCGCGGTCCCGTGCGGTGACCATCACCGTGTAGTTGTTGCGCAGCTCACGATCAATCGGACCGCTGACACGCAGCACCCCATCTACCGACCCCAATGAAAACACTGGATTCTGTGACAGCGAGTACTCAATGTAGCCGTTCCTGCCTGCAATTAACCAGTTAGTTCCCCTGTCACTTGTCTACTGTTAGCAACTGTTTAAAAACGTACCCTCGTCTTTATCAATTGCCTTAATGGCCATAACCATGCTGTTCTTCGCGATATTTTCTATGACGGCTGTTTCATTGGGCGTAACGAATTCCGGCGCCATGTCGTTCACGTCCTTGACGATGACAGTGACCTGAAATAAAATGCGCAAGTTTAAAAGTCCAAACGCCCTCTGGCGGCTAAAATTATAACTACACGTTAACTAGTAATTTGACACTTTTGTTCTTGACATTGGTGTTTGGGATTTGTTTCGTTCCGTTCTAATCAACATTTGCAAGATTTTAACGAAATGAAAACAGATCGAAAAATGTGTAAGTATTGCTTCGTGTTATAGATGTCATCAACTCCAAATAAACAAGTCTGACAAGTCTCAACTGTCACTCGACAACGAGTAATTTGACGTTTCGCAGCGCCACCATCGGTAGTTGAACTCGCGAATACCTGTTGCTCTAAGTACTCAGAATGGAAGCGTCACTCACCTGCACGGTCGAAGACAGTCGCTTCTGAGGCTCCATAGCTTGATCGGTAGCGGTCACGATCAGATTGTAGAGGCTGATTGTCTCTCTGTCCAAGTGCCGTATTGTGGTTATGGTTCCGTTCTGAGCAATGCGGAAGTCGTTGTTTGGGTCGCCTCCTGTGATGTTGTAGGCGATTTTTCCATTCTCACCTAAAGAGCAAATGCACTACTATAGGCACATGCTACTATTTTGAAAATAAGCCTGACGAAGATGACTGGCTGGAGTGTTTTTTGCTGCGGTCAGATACCAAAAATCGTCATAAGTTAATTTAGAAGCTCTCATAGTCTATCGGAAATATAACTATCTCTTAATCACCCTGAAGATTTTATTTTAAAATAAAAATTAAAAAGTGAAAAACCACATCTTAAACAACTGCAGATTGGTGCGTGATTGAGCACTTTTTGAGTGAGAAAAAATCAAAACAATCAGTCCAACGACCGATTTGCTGTGATAAGTGCAAGAAATCGACCTCAGCCGAACCCTGCCGGTAATTACCGGTAATTACCGCATAGACAAGACCGTCCTGACCTTTCCTACAATTTGCCGCGTGCCGACTCGAAGTGTCAACTTATGATTATCTAGATTCCTCTTTGTCGCCGTTTCCGCAAAAATGAAATTTTTTTTTGCCAATGGTTACCGAATGTAGTCCCACAGCGTTGCCACGTAGGTACATTTAAAAACCGAGAATTGATTAAAAAGTAAGTACCAGAATCCAGATCAGTTGCGCTAACAGTCACAATTTCGCTGCCGATAGTGATGTTCTCGAACACGTCGTTACTGTACGACATTGGGTCGAATATGGGCGAATTGTCGTTCAAGTCCAACACGTTACAGTAGACCGTCAAAGTGCTGCTTAGTGGATGGATGCCAGAGTCTTGAGCTTGAACCACCAAAATGTAGTGCTGCACCTGAAAAGATTTTTAATTTATATTTTTCCTATTGATATTGTGCTCATTTTACTCGCTCAACAACTGCTTTTATCACCAGAACACTATACCTTTTAACACTAAGATTCCATTAGTAATTTTGCTTTAATTTGCATTTAGTTTCTGTTGTTGCCTTTGTTACTTTGCACGTAAATCGTCAATTATTTACGTAATATTTATATGTTTGAAAAATATTCACAATTATACACAGTGCTTCAGGAAAGTTGCAGGCCTGGGTAACACTGTGTTGAGTCGCGCTATTGAGTTGTTGCCGCTGTCTGAGTTAATGAGTTATCATTCATTTGTTAAAGCTTTAGAAGACCCGAGACTAGAATTTTAACATCTAAAAAGGGGTTAATAACATTTTTTCTTTCTGACTTCTTTAAAGTCAACGAGTTTTCTTGTAAAATATCTTCATTTTTTGCATTAAAGCTTCAGTTTGCCAGTATATTACAGCAAAACGTTAGGAAAAAATCGGTTTTTCTGTTTAGAGACAGTGTTGTTTAGAAATATTGACCTAAACGTGAAGAAACTCCAGTTTCTAAGAGTTTTCCAAATAAATGATTATAAACTTCAGCTTTTTCAGTTCGGGGAAATAATTTTGGAAAAAGACCTAGAAATAATTATTAGGGTTTTGTCAATAATTCGCTGCAAAAAGTTTCCAAACATTTTTGCAAAGCGGTTAAGGAGGCGAGTGTTTCAATAAAATGTATCTTATAATTTTTCACAGAAAATACCTGAAGATTGCCAGTATTTTAAGTAAAACTAAAAAATAATGCGTTTTTTGCGTAGAAAGAATTGCTTAATAGCAACTTTGTTAAAACTGGAATGACCTGAACATTTAAGGAAACTTTAGAAATCTTCAGAGCGATGAGGGCGGCGAATATTCCAAGTAATTTTTTGTAAACTTTTGATTTCTGGTCATTTTTTAAGATAGTCATAATTAATTTTGGGTAAAAAACTGAATAAAATTAATTGCTTTTCGTGCTAAATTTGAAGCTGAAAAGAGTTTTCTAAAGTTTCCTGCAATCCGATGAATGGGGCGAATTTTCTAGCAAAATTAACTTTGTTATTTTTGAGTGAAAACATCCCATTATTGTCAATAAAGAACAAATTCATCAGAAAATAATGCTTTTTTGCGTTAGTTTTGTGATCGGTTTTGGAAGAAACCTTAATGGTTTTCAAAAAAAAACGGTAGGTATTTATTTTTGTTT
>NW_026017110.1:5017502-5032584 GCF_020466585.1 Dendroctonus ponderosae | reverse complement strand
AGTCTTAAGAGGAATGGAGGTGACGAGATTTCCAAATAATCTGTTATAAACTTTCGCTTCTGTTCGTTTTTTGATACAAAATTGTTTGATTTTTGTTCCAAATTCGAAGCTGGAATGGGATCTCAAAAGGTTTTTCAAAGCGACGAAGGATTCGAAATTTATTTCATAATTTTTCGCGAAAAATACCTTAAGATTGTCAGCATTTTTAAGTGAAACTTTAGAAAATTGAGCATTTAGAAGAAAGAGTATTAAAAAAAGTAAGACATTTAAAAAATATTATTAATAAATGGCTTTTTAAAATAAATCTAAAAAAAGTCATCAACATTTTCCCAGCAACGGAACTGAGTTACTGCGCCGGTACGTTGGGTTGGCGCATCAAGCCATTTGCGCCGCAATGCGCCAACTCCTAAGAATTCACTGAGTTACCCAGGCCTACTCCCAGACACGACCTACAGAAGAATGTCACCAAAGTTAAAGCACCCTGTATAATGGGTAAACAGAAAGGCCATAAAACAACAGCAATTTGCCGCCTCTTGAGCGCCAAAGCCGTGTCTTTTGTTCATTAAGCACGTTTTCGTCGGCCGTTTATGATTTAGCTGGAATTGACCACCCATTTGATGTGTTCTTTTACCTCCTCATAGTCCAGTTTCGAGGTCAAAGTGAACACTCCGGTTTGGGGATTGAGCGAAAACACGTCATTAGCCCAGTCGCTGATCACTGTGAAGGTGAGCTGAGCATTCGCGCCCAAGTCAGCGTCGGCAGCCTGGATTTGCCCCACTCGAAAGCCACGCATTGCATTTTCCGGAATATCGAACGAATAGGCCTGTTCCAAGAAAACTGGCGGATTATCGTTGGAATCGCTAACCTGGAACAATCCAAAGCTCTAATTTACCCTCAACTGTCCCCAAAAACTATCCAAACCTCAATCGTCACCACAGTATCGGTATATTGTTGCCCATCGCTGCATCTCACGGACAGCCGGTACACGTCCTTAGTCTCCCGGTCCAGGCTGTCCGTTAGCTTCAGAACGCCGCTATCGCTGTCCAATCCAAACTTGCCATCATCCCCACCCAGGATTTTGTACTCGAGCTGACCAATAGTGTCGGGATCTTCAGCCCGGATAGTGGACACGGTCTGTCCCGGGCCGAATTCCTCGGACACCGTGTAGTGGAGGGGGGCGGACGCGAACGATGGCGGACTGTCATTTTTGTCCAGGACAGTGATTTCCACCTGGAATTCGTCAATAGTGGAAACATCAGTTTGGGTTGGGTTAGTTTATGCCAGGGGCGAATCCAGCCACAGTACCATACTTTCTATTTCATCGTAACAACTCAAAAATCTCATTTAACTTTAATATTAACTAAATACCATTTTATAATTCTGTAAATTCTTAAACTAAGTATTTCAAAAAGACGTTAATTCCGTCCAGAAGAACCTCGAGGTTACGATACATCGATACAACGATACTTTCTTATGATCTCAGCGCGCCCAGATCAAAATCCTGGATTTGCCATAAGCAGAATTTCTCGTAAACTCGACCAGTCAAATGTCGCACAATTGGTTCAACGAGAACATGAGTTTTTGCGGTAAAAAATGGGACTTTTTGCGCAAGATCTTCCAGATGAAGCATCTGAAATGATTGAAGACAATGGTTTTTTTTTGGACCACATTGCGACAAATCAGGGAAATTACAGGTTGGCGTAACGAAGATGGGGTGAAGGATTTTGGCTCACTGGAGTGCAATTTTGACGTGATTTTTTTGTGCGATCAATGGTGGCCATCCAGTAAAATTAATTCCGTTACACAAGGTGTTTCGAAAAATTCGTGGCATATCAAACTTCGATTTAAAAAAAAGCACCCGAGTTTTTAGCCCTATTCCGAACAACTTATCAGTTTCACCATCCTATAGAAAAAAAATCAGGCGAAATTTTGCAGCATAAATAAGCATTCTCCCTCATTTAGCTCTTTTTTCCGCCTCAGGAGAATTATTCAGACGAATAAGACATTAGAACTGTTCTTAGCATATCAAGTGCTTGTTTGGTTACACGTTCGTTCTACTAACTTTCGTCTTTTGTGTCGATTGTCCACAATAACATTTGTGAGAAAAGAGGAGACAGTAGCAGCCTTTTGATTAGATGTTGAGTCAGTTTCCTCCTACGGTAGGTGTAAGTTGTGCAAATGCGATAAAACACCCATTTTTTGTCGTTTCTTAGGACGGAAGTCGACCGACAGTCCAAACAAGTCTAGGTTGTTTACATCAGGTGATCCTATAACATCGATGGTAGCCATCGATGTTGACATCTAAAGGTAATATCGATGTTAGGAAAACATCGATGTTCTGATAGTTTGCCGTCGCCTTCAAATTTCAAATTGATTAACTTAAACTTGAATTATTTTATTTTACTATTACTATGACATTTTACTACGACTACGACTAAATTTATTCAACTTATTGTTGCCACAATTTTCGGTCAACTGACTCCAAAAAGAGGCTTTTTTTGGGTGTATCTGAAAATGAGCCCCTATGCCGCGGTATCGTCAACATCAAATCTCCGATATTTTCATTTCAGCATTTAACATCGATGTTTTGTCGATGTCCCAAATTTCCAACATCGATAAGAATATCGAACATCGACGGAATTACTTCGATGTTTGCGAAACATCGATGTTTTTCTCCCATCCCTATGGGGGCCTGACCAAGGCTCCTCATTTTCCAATCGATTTTTGAATCGTTTTATGTGGTGTTTGGGTGAAATCGGGCGGCGCTATGAATCATATGTTCAATAAGTTGTTTGCCAGTAAGTCCCAATGAAATTTGCCTTTTTAACGTATTGGCAATGTAAGGGGCAGTGCCTAAATTACGTGCCAATTTTCTTATCGCGGTGTACGTAGGTAAATAGGAAACATTGGTAAGCGGATCTCTTTGGGTCAAACGGGACTCATCCCTTTGCTTCTGCTCGTTAGCTAAAAGTCCCCATTGCTTAGGTCAGGTGATCCAGATGGCCTATTTTGCTCCACCTCTTCCAGTTGATCAATCAATTCAACAACTCATTCAACGGTTTTGGGATGAAATGAGGCGGAGCTAGGGATGGGTTAAAAACATCGATGTAATTCGTTCGATGTTCGATATTTTCACCATCGATGTTGGAAATTTGGGACATCGATAAAACATCGATGTTAGATCCTGAAATGAAAACATCCGACATTTGATGTTGATAATAGATAGAAACATTTTCTGCGAACTCTTTTATAGTGCCGATACAAACGATATCGCGGAAGGCGGCCCATTTGCAGCTGCACCCGAAAACAGCCTCTTTTTGCAGTCGCTTGTCCGAAAAATGTGGCAACTATAAGTTGAATAAATTTAGTCGATTATTTAATGTCATAGTAGTAGTGAAATAAAACTATTTTAGTTTAATTCTGATTTATTTTTCTGACTGCGTGTACTTGTTATGATATTCCTACCTTTCCTGGGTCTCAGTCAAACTGTGAAGTAAAAATTTTGAAACATCGTTTATGTCATTACGTTTCGGCGAGACAAAAGCGCCATCATCAGAGTTAAAATTTACACAAACTACAAACTCCAATTCACAATTAAAACACGTTGTATAAAAATTATAGTTTACAAAGTGTTAAAACATTCATCAGTTTTTGAGGGAAAAAATTCTTCGTTTTGAGAGAGCAAAACACCGGAAAAACTTACTTCATGATTGGTAAAAATCAACTTCACACTTTGACTGAGACCCAGGAATATAATAATATTTGAGTTTAAGTTAATCAGTTTGAAATTTGTATGCAACGGCAAACTATAAGAACATCGATGTTGTCAAACATCGATGTTCTGCCTTCGATGTTTCCCTAACATCGACATTGCCTTTCCATGTCCCCTCCCTAGGCGGAGCCCTTTTATGGGCATGAATCATGAGTTTGTCATGTCAATTTCATTTGATTTATCGAGACATTTGAGGCTAAAGATGTTGAAAGTCTTCTTAAGTTCTCAAACTCAAGTTAAACTCTCAATTAACTCAAAGGGGATGTTCAAGCCCAACTGGAGTCTGTTTTTAAAAAACCCTGATTGTTTTAAGTTAAAACTCCCGATTGTTTAGATCAGGTTGGCCGAGGTGCAACAGCATCTCGGCCAATTGATAATTTTTCAATCATTTCATGTAATATTCGATTGATACACACGAGCTTCTTCCTTTATGGCCATAAATCGCCTATTTACGAGAAATTCTGAATAAATTCAGGTCTGAAATAAATAGGATCAAATAGTTCGATAGAACTTCTATCCGATATGAAACGTCAAGTGTCATTACTGGCTTATATGTACTTCGGACGTTATCGGGTACTTTCGCACCACGTCACTTAGGTCATTTTAAAATTGTCGTTCGGTTGTCGAGTGTATGTGTGTGCATTCTGCGCGGATGTTTTGGCGTGCATTGGGCCACTTTTTGCGGCCGTCGCAAAATGTCAAAAATGGCCGTTTCAACGTCCGGCCGGAATGCGGCCCGAAAGCGGCCCTTTTGCGCGCTTTTTTCTGGGCTCATTTCCGATTAATTCGCCGAATACTAATCAGCACTGAAGTACCAGTACAAAGAGTGGCGTTTTCGTTCGCTAAAAAAAACCCCAGTTCAGTGGCGTACCGTGCGTCTGCCACATATACGAGTGGAGCGGACGCAGCGGGCGCAGCGTCAAATCCGATATCCTGCAGCGCAAAAAACCCTTGAACGCTCTTTATTTGATTTTTAAATGAAGAAATGAAGAATGAAGACCGAAGAATGAGAATCTACCTGCTCCAAACCGAAACCGGCTTCGGTACACGCAAGTGACGACTTTTCTAGGAACGCTTTTCAGGCCCTTTCAAAGCAAGGCTCATTCGAGAATCGTGGGTACCTTTCAAGCACAAAGACGGCTGGGATTTGCTGTCTATTTACGACACCTTTGGATCTTTTAAATCTTTAAGTCTGATGGAAAACCGCAAGTCATACAGTGTTTATACGCTAAGCTGCCTAAAATATGGGCATTTCAACAAGTGGAAAAGTTAAATGGGAAACACCATTCGAATCTCCCACATCGATTTTGTCTAGTTGAAGAAGAGCACTAAACGAGCCTTCACCTTGAACTTTACGATTTCTTCTCGATGGGTTCACGTTACTTAATTTATATTCCATCGAGTCATCATCGTCGACCCAAGAGAAGTGGACGGAAAACAAAAGAAAAAGAAACCGATTACAACTATCACGGAGTCTTTGCTCTCTTTAACTGCTTAAACTTAATGCTCTCCATGCCTCCAATCAACTGAGAAAAAGACTACATTTGCAAAATTTGCATTTACAAATTCACTACATCGGCGGTTACCGAAAATTCTCAAGTCTGTTCACTGAACGACAAACCGGCAACGCCACTCTCCCCTGGGAACCACCTTTTACAGAACCCCATGCCACGTTGCCGTCTACTACATTTGGCCGTAATTCCTGTGAGGTAAACCTGATCGAGCCTGTGGTTGTCTGCTTTTGAATTTACTGAAAATTTCGCAACAGGGCTACGAACCATGCGTGATTGTTTTTGGTTGGCGGCACTCTTGACAAATCGATCGTTTAACGCGGTGTTCCATTGTTTTTTGTTTTTTATTCTCGTTTTGTTTCGGGCGACGTCGCTCGTTCGGGTTGTCATGATTGTTTGCGGTCATTTTGTCAATGTGTCAATTGAAACTGCCCCAAATTGATCGTTTTTCGAACAAATTGACCCATTTAACAGATTAAAACCCTGAATAGTTGTAGTCAAATAAACCGAAGTTAAATGGTGATAACTTTGACATTTTTCTGCCGATTTCTGCAGTTGAACCATTGTCTTGAAGCATATTTTAGTCTCTATTGAGCCATGCAGCCATGAACACTTGGCAACGTAGAGTTTAGCTTTCGATTTTGACGAGTTTCTCTTGGGTAAAATATGCCTTTGTGCGCGATTAATTGACAGATCATTTCACAACAATGGCCGTTTGTATTTTTCCTGCCAGGTACTTGTTTTCATATGCGGGCCGAGCGAAGTGAAAGTTCGAAACGTGGGCGTTGTTCTCGTTTCATTTTTTTTTTTCAAAGAGCATTTTGTCGCTTTCAACAGTTGTAAAATCAAAAAAAATTAAGCGAACGAACCACAAAAGCAAAATAGAGGGTACTTAGTACCCCCTATGGAAGAGCTAAAGAAAAACGCGGAAGATTTAAAGCAATAAATGCTGTTTGCTTCTGTTATTAGTGTTTGACTGGGAAGTTTCTGATGTTTGTCCTGAAGCTGGTGGAGAAAAACCCCCGAAAACCGACACTGTCGATAATTTGCACACAATACCGGCTAATTATCGATTTTAGACGAATTTCATTAACATTCCTAATTGGCCGGGCGGTCGACTGCTTTTTTAATGGCCGGTCCCGAATGCTCGATCGACCACGCCATTAATTACTCAACAATTTCGGATAAAAAAATCGTCTGTCGTTTTGAATCATCCTCAACCATTATTTAAAAATGTCGGTTGTGTGAAAAGTTTGAGCGGAGGAAACACAACCAAATACAGGGTTTTTCTTAATGATATTCTGATAATTAAGAGCGCAGTTCTTGCAGCGATTAACAACAAACGTACGATTTTTGCATTGAATACTTTTTGAGAAAAAATTATACGCCACTGCTTTCTGTTGAAATAAACATTATTTTTGGAATTCTCGTTTATATTTTTTTGCCTGAATTCGATTAATAGTTTCTGAAATACAACCATCCCTCTTAGTGGGCCACCCTGTATATTCTGTGACGTAATATGGCGAGCAATTTACGATTGAAACTTGGACTTAATGAGAAAAACCAATACCGAGGACGTAAAAGTGCGTGTTTACCTATTCCACATTGTTTCAACGAGTTAAAACCAATATTGTCCGAAGCGAGCAAACACGAGTTGATCTTTTCGGTTTCGCCGAACTGTTTGTGGTTTCGTCCGGTCTAAATATTTCCTTTAACTTCGCTCGTCTACACGTCAGTTAGTAAATTAACCCATATTGCACTCAAATGTCACTGTAACTTGTCAGTCACTGACGGACAACCTGTATAATAAGAAATGCCAAAATATTTGACAGGAACAGTGAATAATTTGACAGGTTTTGTTTTGCAACTGGCAATATGAGACATTTTTTGGTTCTCAGGTCGATCACGCCCAAATCGATATTTTCGCAACTTTTCCAACTGCACGGTTTTACGGCTAGGCGAAGCCGGTGACCTCAAAGGTCAAAGCAATTGCATTGCGCGCCTTTAGGCCTTTAAATCTTCGTCCAATAATTATTATTCCGACGTGCTATATTTCAGAAAACACCGTTAGCCGAAGACAAATTTACAATGGCAAAAATCTCTAGTTTGAACTGAAGTGGCCTTAGAGGAAATTGGCCGTCGGGTACCCCCTCGCACACAAGAAAATGGGAATTTTTTTGAAGCCTTCCCACCATTAAAATGTATACAGAGCGTTTGGGCTAATCGTTACAAAACGGTCGGGTTATAAATTGGATAAGACAATATGCCGTCCAATCTCTGCGCATTTTTACCTACACGAAATCGGCACCGTTATCGGAACGGGGAACCCAATAACAAATGGTCGAATATGCGGGTCCAGCATAGAAGAGCGACTTTTTCGGGTACCCAGCCGGAGCCCCTGCCGCGCGACATTAGACCGAAACGTCTATTTTCGGTACCATGCTGCGATTTAAAATTGACTCGATTTATTTCTGTTTCGAGTTTCCATTTCCATGCTTAAATCTACATGGTGGCGAGAACTAAACAGAACTCGCAACGGGGACAATCGAATTGTTTTTATTTTCGAGAGATTCCCAATATCTCGCATGCCATTATTGCGATAGCTATTCGAATTATTTGTTTCGGTTCTTCCCACCACTAAACAGAATTAAAGGTAATTCCTTAGTTCATGGCGTTTGAAGTTAACAATCGAGTGAAGGTGTGTACTTTAGAGAATGCATACACGAAACTTTGCCTCGAGATAGGGATGGGACATCGATCCTATAACATCGATGGTAGCCATCGAAAGGTAATATCGATGTTAGGGAAACATCGAAGGCAGAACATCGATGTTTGACAACATCGATGTTCTGATAGTTTGCCGTTGCATACAAATTTCAAATTGATTAACTTAATAATCAACTTTATTCAACTTATATTTGCCACATTTTCGGTCAACTGACTGCAAAAGGAGCTTTTTTTCGGATGCAGCTGGAAATGGGCCGCAGTAGCGTTTGAATCGGTACTATTAAAGATTTCTTAGAAAATGTTTCTATCTAGTATCAACATCAAATGTCCGATAATTTCATTTCAGGATCTAACATCGATGTTTTATCGATGTTCCAAATTTCCAACATCGATGGTAAAAATATCGAACATCGAAAGAATTACATCGATGTTTGCGAAACATCGATGTTTCTCTCCCATCCCTACCTCGAGATAAGCTAGCAAGTGAAAAAAAACAAAATCATTTCCTAAACAGATTAACTGATGATGGTAGAAAACACTGAAACGTACTGACATAACGTATCAAAACATTTCCCACGTTAATGTTTGCCTGAAATTCCCAATTGTCAATGATCTACTACGACAAACTAAACCACCCTTTACATATAAAAATTAAGGATTGACGGCTTCTATTAGACAGGCTTTTAGTGCCTTGAAAATGGCATTTGACAACGCAAATTAACCCCAAGATCAGTTGAATATCTATTTTTTTAACTGTTTAAAAGTCCTACTCTTCTAAGCCTGAAAGCTGAGTTAGTTGGAACCGATTTCGTGCAATGACAATGCGAAAGCATCGATTAAATCGCGCGTCAAATGCTCGCCCAGCTTCAAACAATGGAAGATAATGAATTCGATTATCTTTTTATCTGGCTCACTATATGTATCTAGTTTTTCTCCGGGCCATCTTTATCTGCCCCTAACTGTACGAATTGATGAGCAATCCGCTGTGCGTGGACTTGAAGAAAATAACGTTTTTAACGGCTGACCGACTGCGATGATCAGCTTGGAGGATTTGTTTAAGTTTCATAGCTCATTTCAGCTGGAACTGTGTATACACTCGATGAGTGTATAGGTTTTTTAAGCGATTATAAAGCCGATGTTTAAACGAACCGAAGAAACCTGACAATAATCACAGTGAAACATCGCTCTGACAGGTTTTAGAGCATTTTTGAGCAACTTAGTCTGGGCACTAAATGAGATCAAGGACTTGAGCGAGAGGATGCGGAAAAAAGAAGAGCATTGAAAGCAACTTGATTTCTGGCCTGGGAATTAAAAAAAAAAGCCAAAACCCAACCGAAAAAAAGGGCTTTCGGGCGAATTTTGACAAAAATAACAAGATTAATGGGCCCCGGCATTTTCAAACGTTTATTTCGGCGATTATCTTAATTATTGGTTTTGCGGTGCATTTACATATTTTAGTGCCCGAAACGGAGCGCGATCGGACCCGGGAAATATTTCGCTTATCTGGCCCGATAAAATTGCGACCCTTTTTCGTACCGCTGCTTTTACTTTGTTGGTTGCATGAAGCATGAATGTCCACTTTGGAACCATCTCCTACGAACAAGACACGATATAATGAAATCCTCTATTCAAGATCGATCGCTATCAGCGACCAAATTCCATACCAATCAAAAACCATTAAAATTCAATACGACCAATAGAATTCCGAGTATTCACGGTTACACAACCAGTCTCTCTCTTGTCTGTTTTGACCTTCCAATTTAACATTACAAGAGATCGAAGATCTTGAATAGCACGTTGCCATCTTGTGCACACTTTCCTAGATCGTTACCAAATTTAATGTTTTGTAGTCAACGCCCAGGCAATAAGCTATTGGCACATTCTTTGGAAACCGTTTTACGAAAAATATGATAATAATAATACCACCATAAAGGAAATGGCATCCTGGTTTGGACAACTTTTTGGTATTTTGTGACACAAACCAGTTAAAATCGCTCCTGGTCTCGTGATATATTCTAACATTTTTATCACTTTTCAATTGCAAATACGTCTAATAAAAAAGTTTTAAATAAGGAACATTTCAATTAAAGGAAAGTGTAATTTATGCCGATGCACACAAGGATTCGTATTGGGCAACACCGCTCCTATATCCAAATTTCCATCTGATATTCAAGTCCCTTTTCACGTTCCGCTTGACTAATTCGAAGAAATGGCATCACTGTCTAAGCCTAATCTGATTTGAAAGCCGCTTGATCTTATCGGTGTACTAAGACGAAGATTAAGAAGAAGAAGATTAGGCACGGCTGTCTAGATCCAGCAACGAACCTTTGAATTTGTCATCTGTCACTTTATTAAGCCCCGGTAGAAGAGTTCCGTCAATTTCCACACAATTCGTGCTCCTTGTCAATTAAACGTCCAGCTTGTCTACGGCTGTTTAAAGAAATATAATCCTCTCACCTTTGTTTTGGAAGTTTTTGCGCCTCCAGCCCCAATCACAACTGCGTAGACTTCCACCACATAAGTGTCTATTCCTGCCTCTCGATCCAGCTCTACGGCAGTTGACAGCACACCAAGTTTGGTGTCGATCTCAAACAGTCGATCAACTTGCGCCCCATTTCCCGTCACATTGGTAATGTAGTACTCTACATCGATATTGGCACTGATTGACACTGTGAGAATTGACGTACCGGGCGGTTCGTTTTCGAAAACACTGCCGGAAAAGCCCGAACTGTCAAATTTGGGCCCGGTCACATCGCGTTCGGTTATGATCGTAATGTAGGCTTCGGAACTTCTGCGCTCCGATTGGACAGCCTCGTCAGTGGCTTTGACGCTCAGCCGATAAGTAGGCTCGGGATTGGTGAGTGGTATCCGCAGGCGCAACACTCCCGAACTCTGATCCAATGCGAACGCGTCGCTAGGATCGCTCAGCAATTCGTAAGTCACTAAGCCGTTGGTAGCTGAATCGATGTCGCGTGCGTACACCGTGGTGACGGTTATTGATGGTCGGTCAATGTCGCGTATTGATAAAATTGCCGCGTTCATTGACACGAAAATCGGCAGGTTATCGTTAATGTCTTCGACAATCACGGTTACCAACTTTTCGGCACTCAGACGACTGGATGGGGGTTCGGCCATGTCCGTTGCCACGACCGTTAGCCGGAAATAGTCGATTGTTTCCCGATCGATGGCTCGCAGCGTGTGAATCACCCCTGTGATAGGATTGATCCCAAAATGTCGATTAGAGTCGTCGGGATCTTGGTTGGAAATCGAATATGTTATCTGAAGAGAAAATCAATGAAAATAAACAAACAATCCAGGTCAATAAAAAACTTACATTCCCATTGAGTCCAGAGTCCGGATCACTAGCTGTCACTGTGACAACTGGCGTGCGCACCGGGATCCCTTCCTTCAGTTGGCGCACAATGGCAGTGCTAGGAAAGGATGGGGGATTGTCATTGGCGTCCTCTACAGCAACGGAAAACAAAATGGAGGAATACAGTCGCGGGCTTCCATTATCCATGGCAGTAATATTCAAGACGTATGAAGGAACATCTTCGTAGTCCAGAGGCTTGTGGAGAAACAGCGATCCACTGCTTTTATCTATGAAAAATACGTCCTTGCGATTGCCCCAAGTTATCGAATAGGACACTTCTGAGTTGACTCCCAAGTCCCCATCGGTGGCCTTGAATCGGATGAGCTCAGTGCCGGCCTTGGTTGACTCGCTCACTGAGATTTTCGTAGTCGTCTGTGCAAACTCAGGTGCGTTGTCATTCTCATCCAAAACCTGAACCTCTACACTGGTTGTAGTGAAAAGTTGAACCAAACCTTCATCTCGCGCTTGCACGATAAGAGTGTACTTTGAGGTGGTTTCCCGGTCCAGCTGGCCGCTGAGCACGATTTGACCTGCGAACATCCTGCGATTAAAATTTACCATTCTTAAAAAATTCGGAGGTGTTTCTTACCTGTGGTCTCTTCGATTTCGAACTTGCCATCATCGTTTCCGCCCAGAATTGAGTAGTAAACGTCCCCGTTGAGCCCCTCGTCAGCATCTTGAGCAAACAGCCTCAGAATCTGAGCGCCCGTAGCGCTACCTTCTGATACTTGGACTTTGTAGGGAGTGCGCAGGAAACGGGGAGCGTTGTCATTTTCGTCCGTCACTTTGACAACAACCTTGACCTTGTCCTTGAGACGCGGGGTGCCATTGTCCATGACGGTGACGTCCAGGGCGACGAAAGCGCCATCTCCGTGACGCACCAACTCCTCTCGGTCAAACACTCTCCTTGTTCTGAGAAATCCATTCTTCGGGTCGATGGAAAAGTCGTTTTGGAGCCGCGAAAGGGCGAAAATCAGTTCTGCGTTTCGACCTAAATGGAATTGTTAAAAGTTTTAAGTCAGTTGACTGGTTTACCCAGTCAGCATCTTGACGTCAGATCAGGTCGTTATTATGTCATATTGTTCTGAGATTGTACGAGTGCGATGATTAGCACGTATGACGTATTGCGATGATTAGCACGTATGACGTATTGCGATGATTAGCACAGGGATATTTAAAAATACAGCAGATAGAAGGTAAATGGACAGTTTTTCATGCTCCACTCGAAACCAATATAATTTTTTCAAAATTTGACAGCTGTCAAAAAATATTTGAAAAAAAAACAGATTACATTCCAAATAAAATGACACCAGACTTTATTAACCTTTATGCCTTTATTACGATTTCAGTCAAAAATGTAACTTACCGATATCCTTATCCGTCGCTGTCAGTTTGCCCACAAATGTGCCCACAGGTTGATTTTCGCCCACTTCCATCGCAAACGTTTCATTGGTGAAACGGGGGGCGTTGTCGTTTTCATCCACCACATGCACCACCACTGGCACGGTTGAAGATCTTGCGCACTCTCCCAAATCCGTGGCTGTCACTTCAAGGGCGTAGTAGTCTCGATTCTCCCGATCCAGCGTCTTGCGCAAGAACAGAAATCCGTCCGGGAAAATACCGAACACTCCCTCAGCGTCGCCGTCACTGATCGTGTAGCTGATTCGGCCATTATCGGCTAGATCTGGGTCGCTCGCGGCCACTGCGAAAAACCGTTCGTTCACTTTCGTCAATTCCGACAGCGACGTTTCATAGGACGTGTGGTCAAAGGCGGGCGTATGGTCGTTGACGTCAGCTACTGTAACGCGCAGGCGCATCGTGGCTGAGAGTCGCGGTGAACCGGAATCGGTGGCGGTAATCGTAACGACCAGGTCCGAGCCGGGCTCGGCGCTGATTGGCCGATTCAGATACAACGCTCCGGTAGCGGTGGCAATCCGAAACACTTCTCCTGGATTATAGCTGAGCTCGTAGCTGATTCGCCCGTTTTCTCCAGCGTCCAAATCGCGCGCTCTGGCAAAGTACACTTCTTGACCCACGGCCGCGTTTTCGTCCAATGAAATCTCGTCCTTCGCACGCACAAAGTCAGGCTGATGGTCGTTGAGATCAGCTACCGATATTTTCACAGTGGCATTGCCATAGCTGAGTCCATGGCGCGCAACAACGTTCAACGTGTACGTGCTTTGCAGCTCGCAGTCGACTTTCTGCGCAGTTGCAATGTTGCCAGTGTTGCCGTCGATGCGGAAAATGCCGTGAGGATCACCGTAGACAATGGTGTAGGTGGCTGCACTGTTTCGTACACTGACGGCTCCCACTTTGCGACTTTTAAACGACGCTGCATCATCTGCAAGTCGTATTTTAGATTGAGATATGATTTGCTTGCTGTGTACCCAGCACGCTCGATTTAATTTATGACGTTTCAAAGGGACAACACTATATGAAAAAAACCGCTCACCTGGATCTTCGACAATGCGAAACTCGTACCCGTAGCTCTCAAAGCTTAGCTCCTCCACGTAGTTCTCCTTAACGACCTCCACCACTGCGTCCTCTACACTGCGACGCCCGCCGTGATCTCTAGCAGACACTTGCAGCTTGACTAGTGACTTGGGGAACAGCTTTTTGAGCGTGAGGCCTCCCGAGTTGGGATCAATGGCGAAAAACTCCTCCTGTGTAGGCTCCTCTAGATGGTAGGTGACCAGCGCGTTGACGCCGTCGTCACGATCCACCGCCCTGACCCTGACGATGATAGCGCCAGGAGCTAAGTCTTCCGAAACGGGGGCAAAGTAGTACTTAGGATAGAATTCCGGCGAGTTGTCGTTCTCATCCAGAACCTGGAGTTGGACGGTGGCAGTGCTGCTTTGAGGCGGGTTGCCTTGATCGCGTGCCACCACCCGGATCGTGTAGTTGGAGACTTTCTCTCGATCCAGGCGCCGTTTAGTAGTCAGCTGACCAGTTAGGCCGTCAAGCTGGAAGGCGTCGTCCAGGCCGGAGTGCAACAAATAGGACACGCTCCCATTGGTTCCCTGGTCCTTATCGACGGCCGTTAGCATGGCAACCAGAGTGCCTGGGGGAGCGTCCTCAGAAAGCGCCACGTCGATATTGTCCTGGGAAAACTGGGGCGCCTGGTCGTTCTCATCCAGTATGGTGATCTTTAGCTGAGTGAATGCCCATCTGAAAGAGACGAAGTGAAATAGGCAGGCCACAGGGTAAGATTTTTTAGTCACGGGAGACATACTCAAACAACTCCCAAAAAAGGGATTATTAAAATTACCCATTTAATTAATGCATCGTTTCGCTTAAAACACGTTCCTATGTTGTGGAAAACGGCAGATGTAATTATGATAACAAAACCCGGCAAAACTGTAAACGAAGCTAAATCTTACAGGCCCATTTTTCTTCTGCCTGTGTTATCAAAATTATCTGAGAAACTTTTTCACAGAAGGCTGAAGAAGATAATTGATGAGGGACAGATGGTTCCTGACCATCAGTTTGGCTTTCGCAATAAACATTCTACAGTCGATCAAGTACATAGAATAACAGAAGTAATAGAAGAGTGCCAAGAAAAGAAGAAAATATGCTCCGCCGTTTTTCTAGACGTCGCCCAGGCGTTTGATAAAGTTTAGCATGATGGCCTCATCAAGAAACTAAAGGTACTCTTTCCGTTGCAGTATGCACGGCTATTGGAATCATATTTAAATCATC
>NW_026017110.1:5004797-5017452 GCF_020466585.1 Dendroctonus ponderosae | reverse complement strand
CAGTAGGAAATTCTATAGAAGAGACAACTGCCAATCTTCAATATGCAATAAACGCCATAGACGCTTGGACCGCACAGTGGCGTATTAAATTAAATCAAAATAAGTCTGTTCACATCAATTTTACAAATAGAAAAATAAATCATCTTGCGGTGAAATTAAATAACAATATAATTCCTAGGACTTAACCTTGATGCCAAGCTTAGTTGGAAAGTTCACGTTAAAAGGAAGACTGAATAACTAAAACTCAAATACAAAAGCATGTATTGGCTGCTGGGAAGAGGTTCGCAGTATTTCATTAAAAACAAACTACTGGTTTACCAACAAGTCCTTAAACCAGTGTGGACATATTATTATTATATTACTAAGGAACATTCTTAATGCACCCTGGTACGTTCGGATTGAGGATCTCCATCGTGAGCTACAAGTGCGGACAGTCAAAGAAGAAATAGCGATAGCAGCCAGGAGACATGAAGAGACTCCACAACCGTCCGAATGTTGAAGTACTTCAACTGCTAGATAGTCAGAACACAGTGAGGAGGCTGAAAAGGACTAAACCGTTTGAGCTTGTGAACATTAACGTGAAATGAATAGTGAAAAAGCAGAGTATAGTGCGGGTTACCCACAACAGTTTAGTGCGCGAAACCATGCGCAAACCTGTGATGGACCGCTGGGAATATCCCAGTTAACAAACCGTAGTAATTTAGGTTATATTTAGGATGCTTGTTAATCTAAGATTAGGTGCATCAACAACAACAAAAAAACAGGGTAAGCTTCAGTAGAAACTTACCGTGGATTTGGACCTCCATCCATGGCGGAAATATTCAACTCCACAGTGCCCTGCAGCTCACGATCCAGAGCACTTTTGGTCGTGACCAGGCCTGTGTCCTGTTGCACTTCAAACCAGCCGTTCTCGTTGCCGGACAGGCACGCATAGTGAACTTGCGCATTAACGCCGCTGTCCTCGTCCGAGGCGGCGACAGCGGCCACAAAAGTACCCGGAGGTGCCAGCTCGCTCAGAACAGCCCCATACTCGGTCTTCTCGAACACTGGCTCGTGATCGTTGACGTCATTCACATGAATCACCAAGAAGGCAGTGGCAGTGCGCGGGGGGTTCCCTTTATCAGTGGCGGCCACTGTCAAGTTGTACACGGAAATTTCTTCTCGGTCCAGCACGCCACTGACTCGGACAATGTCGAAACTGGGCGTTGAGTCCAGACGGAAATGATTGCGCTCATTGCCCGCTAGAATCCTCACCGTCGTTTCCCCTGAAAAATTATTATTGAAAAAAAATTGAAAACCCAAAACACCTTAACATCAAGGCGGGTTCAATTAATATAAAACGATTGAAAAAAAAACGCTTACCATTCAGACCTTCGTCCTGGTCCACAACGGAAACGGCAGCCACTACGGACCCATTGCCGGCATTTTCGTCCACAGTGGCGAAACTGGCCGTTGGTGGAAAGTACCGAAATTTGATGACTGGACTGTGGTCATTGGCGTCCAGCAGGTTCACTGTCACATAAGTCCGGCCGTCCTGTCGCGGTATACCGTGATCGCGGGCGAATACCGTAAACACGCAACTTTTTGGGCACCCCGCCCCTGACTTTTGCACCTGACAATTCTGAATTGGGCAATTTAGTGGTTCCGTAGTGGAAACTGCGCCGGTCTCTGGATCGACGCCGAACTGCACGACGTCATCGTCCAAGTAGTACGTCACTTTGGCGTTATCCCCAAGATCGTTATCAGTGGCGGTAACGCGCAACACTGGAGTGCCGGGAGGCGCACTTTCGTTTAGACTGACAATGTAGTCGCTGTGGTCGAATATCGGCGGATTGTCGTTGACATCAAGCACTGTGACGTTCACTTGCAAGTACCCGAACCTACAAATCAATTGCTCAAACCAAAAAACCTTTTTTCGCATAAAAATCTACAAACCTTGGAGGATTTCCGCCATCCTGTGCGCTGATATTCAACGCATAAACGCCCTGAGTTTCCCTGTCAAGTTTGCCGGTAGTTTCCAAATGTAGGTACGATGAGTCGCCACTGGGATTCGTAGTCACAACCAATCGGAACTTGTTGTTCTCGTTACCGGCCACGATCCGATAGTTGTCGCTGACACCGAACTTGCCCGAATCGCGATCGGTTGCCACGTCCAAAAGCGATCGCGTGCCGGCTACTGCGCTCTCCGAAAAACTGATGCCGATCGAGCTTTCGGGAAACTCCGGCGAATTGTCATTGACGTCCGTCACGAAAATACGCACTTCGATCGGGTAGGTCGGTTGGCTGGACAACACCACTAAGTCGTAGCGGTCATTGGTCAATATTTCCCGGTCCAGCGCCTGATTGGTGGCGATTTCGCCGCTCTTTGGATCTAGCACAAACTCTTTGGGCGCCTCATTGAATCTGCAATCATTACAATTACGTAAAATATGTCTGGTTTTCAGTAGCAACGCTAGAAGACATTAATAAAAACATTCAAATTTTTAACGCCAAAAAGAAGATTAATATATAATAATAAAAGTGATACTTTTAGGCCACCCTGTACCTACTGTGCAATTATCTGTTAATCGTGCACTAGTGCGTGATTATCTCGGAATCACATTCTCATTGGTTCAGATTAACCGTTAAAACAAGCCAGTTTATTGTTGGAATGACAGTTTTGACAGATAAATGAAATTCTCCAAAACATGCAGTATACAGAGTGTCCCACCGGGAACCGCCGCGATCGATATCTGGCAAACTATAAGCAATTAGGAAAAAATTGAAAATTGAACAGTCTGCCGAACTCATTGGGGGCAAGCGATCTAACATATTTTCAAGATGGCCAGACTTGGAGGAGGAATCAACTTGCTTATTTTAAATGGAACACCCTATTTATTGTTACAGTTTTAAATTCTCCTCCAAATTCTAAATATATTTCATGTATAATATCCTATACCCAAGACTAACTGTCTTTGCTATATTTTAAATTTTAGGTGAAAAATGACAGTTGCAGCCACTCGAATAATTATTCATTTTTCGTATGAGGAAATATGTGTTACTTAATTTGAGTCGCATTTCTTGCTGAAAAGGACTCATTTTAATTAAATTTCGACAAAATTTTGATAACTAAGTGTTAAAAAAATTAGTTACAAAATGTCATCGAGAAAGTCGCCCTAAATCAATTTTTTCAAATGGAAATACATTTTTTATTATTTTATCTTATTCAGTATTAAAAATAAGGGTAAGTTTGTGTAAAGTTTTCTATTCGACAAATTGTTCAGTTTTCGAAATATTGTCAATTTAATTTTTTATAATAGTTTTCAATATATGTCTATTTTGCCTTCATCTCATTGTAAATCCTGTCGCTCTTAGTTTCCATGACAAAAGTGGCCATTTTTAATATCTACAATCAAATGCCAAAAGAATGCTGACAGTTGTCAGTTAGCTTTTGAAAATAATTAATAATCATGCCCGGACGCTTAAATTATACAAACGAAGATTATTTAAACTTACTTATTATTTATGGAGAATGTGAAAAGTTATATCAAGAACCGTTTATGTATTATTAATTATTATTATATCAAGAACAAAAACCAGTTTTTTTCAAATATAGAGGTTTCAAATTTTTCTGGTTGCCTTTATAAACTGAACATGCACTATTATTTAGACGTATTCAAAATTCTTGAAATTTTCTATAATTTGTTTGACAGCACAACATGAAGGTTGCTATTTTTGTGGATATCGAATGGCAAATGTCTCGCATGTTCTTGATACAGTTTTATCACATTCTTCATAAATAATAAATTAATTTAAATAATCTTCGTTTGTATGATTGAAGCGTCTGGGCATGAATAGTAATAATTTGCAAAAGGTAACTGACAGCTGTCAGCATTCTTTTGGCATTTGTTTGTATTAATAAAATGGCAATTTTCGTCATGACAACTAAGAGTGACGGGATTTAAAATGAGATGAGGGCAAAATAGTCATATGAAAACATTAAAGTGGCAATATTTCGAAAACTAAACACTTTTGGAATAGACATCGTTACACAAACTCACACTTATTTTTAATACTGAATATGACAAAATGATCAAAAATGGGGGTTTTCATTGGAAAAAATTGATTTTGGGCGGTTGTCTCAACTGTGTTTTGAAACTTATTTTTTGAACACTTCGTATTAATTGTTTTCAAAATGTAGTCGAAATTTTATTAAAGTAAATCTTTTTCAACAATAAATGCGACTCAAATTACATAGCACAAATTCCCTTTTACGAAAAATGAATAATTATTCATTTCGAGTAACTGCAACTGTCATTTTTTACAAAAAATTTAAAATATATCAAAAACGGTTAGACTTAGGTATACGATGTTATACATGAAATATATTTAGAATTTATGGTAGAATTTAAAAATGTAATTATATATAGGGTGTTCCATTTAAAATAAGCAAATTGATACCTACTTCCGGTATAACCGGAAGTATAGCCATCTTTAATTTATTTCAGATCGCTTGCCCCCAATGACTTCGGCACACTGTGCAATTTTCAAATTTATCCTAACTGTAGTTTGACAGATTACGATCTCGGCGGTTCCCGCTGGAACACCCTGTATACAAGGCGGCTAAAGTTGTGTTTTATTGAGCATTTCAAGTGGATCACTAGGTATTATTTGCAAACCGAAAATGCTGCTTAAATGAACGTGAAACGAGACTGGAAAGAAAAATGCCTATACAGGGTGGCTTATGTTTAAAAAACGGATTTCAACGGATTAAGCCCGTGTCCCATGCATCCGTTTATACGATGATACGAAAGTTTTTCTATTGGTTGGAGATCTGCCAATGCGTCCGCCGTCGTACGAACTGACAGATCTCTAACCAATAAAAACACTTTCGTATCATCGTACCATCGTATAAACGGACACGTGCTTTAGACCTAAAAGGGCCTTTGGACGTAACAGTCTCAAAGCGGCGAGTTTTTGCGACTCAAAGCAAAAATTATTCATGATTACATGATAAGTCAAATGGCACCCGACGGTAAAATGCACCTTTAACTTTTGAGTGTTATTGGATCACTCTGTAACATATTTGATTTTGATCGACAGTCTAAAATTAGTTAATGAGTTTATGCTGCATAAATAGAAGTGAATCCAAAACAAGTCAGAAAAAATTATATACAGGATGGTTCAAGTTTAAAGGTGGGATTCTCAACCGAATAGACCTAGATGCATATGATTTTTCGCCCGGTTCATCGAGGAAACTGACTGATTATGAGAACAATTTCGTAACCATACACTGCTTTTTGTCAGCCACAACTAACAAGTGAAATTTAGAATCGCTTGATTCGACACACTTTCAATCTTAGTCGGATGTTTTAGAAAAGGCTTTTCTATCCTATGTACTTGGTGTGGATACCACAAAACTGTCCCCACCTATAGGTAAATCCCGGCTTAGTTGGAATTTTCCCCACCCGAGTGCCCTTCGGCTCCCCTTCGGGAATCTCGAATGTCACCCGGGTGTCAACAGCCCTGCTCTGCATCTGCTCGGGATTCCCAAAAGCGTCAGCTGCGCTACTCTGGAGCCTTTCTGGACTCGAAAGTACCTCAACAGGCCTGCTGCGAATTTGTCTTGCTGAACGCCCCAGATGTACAATTCGACCTTCATTTGGCCCCATCCCCAAAAACCCATTGGAACTAATCAGGTTGTACTGGAATCTTTCCAGATAACTGGATAGAGTGTCAGGTGGGGAATTTGACTTTAGCTCAACCATGTTCAATAGGGATGGCTCTTCAAAGAAATTTGCTTGGAACAGATATTTTGTTGAGGGGTTTTTCCGATCATCTGGATGTGGTGGAGCAGCCTTTAGTCCCGATCCAGGTCCCTGCCCAGCCACGAGCGCAAGTAGAAGCAGAAACGTTGCAAATTTCGCTGGCAGCAACATATTACGTCCTATCCAGACTGGACCGCATCAGCATGTCTTCATCTTCGGGTTCAATCTTCGCCTTCTCTTCTTTCTTCCGTCTCTCTTCTGATTGGAATGCAAAATGGCCGCCCGAATCACGGAACTCCCGTAAACAGCATTTTTTCTCGATTAAACGTCACCCGGTCCAAACTGTAGCGGCCACTCAGTCACAACTAGAACCCCCAATCGAAAACTGGATGCACCCAACACTGTATCCTTGATCTGCCACTCAAGAACACGCAAAAAAACAAAAAACTCGCAAGAAGCGTGGTTCCAACGGCGAAGTTTGACGAACTTAGTTTCGCGCTTTTCCGACGGTACCCAGTGGATTTCTTGCGACCCGTCGAGGTATACTGAGGCCCGAAGAGGTACCCGTTCTTCAGCGGCCGGGAGGGGGTTCTTGCGTGGTACCAAAGAACACCATTGCCGTATTGTGCACGAGAGGAATTCTTAAAGATTGAATGTCGCGGCTAAGCGTGTACGGTGGACCGATCAGGTTGAAATTTTCTGGGTTTGTAGAGTCAGGCTTTGCCGATTGGCACCTGCAAATCACTCCGCTCTGGTCAGGTTCATTACGGCACAATTATCAAAAATCCACGCGCTTTTATTACTTATGATGTGTAATGTACCTGTCATATACCTGTAACACACTTTGCACTTAACTGTACCCAATGCACTCACATAGTCATGTTTACACTAACTATTGTTCTGCATACAATTGGTATCAAATTCCCGTTGTGTTAGTTGATAAGCTCAGACCCTGAGTCTCTAACTATTTTCATCGAAAAAAAATATTAAGGTTCAGCAGATAAGTTCCCGAACTTTGATTATTCCCACAACCAAGGGATGAGTATTATCACCCCAGAAATGTATTTAAGAAGAAGCATGGTTAATAAAAAAAGCAGATTAAAATTTCGGGTGTTGGTTGCAGTTACACTGTAATTTTAGCTCTCGCACTAGACTTTGTATATACACGTATGCTATTTCCGAAAAAAAAACGTTATTTCCGCAATAAATTAAATGTTGACTCAAATTATCACATTTCTATCTTTCTATTTCGTATTAAGCGCGAAAACGCTCGTTGGTGTTTGTGACGTCACTACCTCTAATAATTGGGTTAATACACCTCATTATTAGAGATAGTGACGTCACAAACACCAACGAGCGTTTTCGCGCTTAATGCAAAATAGAAAGCCTATGCTCTATGGTTCTGGTTCTCTAATGCTGGTAGTAATCCGGATCCCGAGTACCTACGGGTTCCGAATCTCTCCGAGGACTTCTAATAATTTGGATCATTAAAACGAGCCGAATCTTTAAAATGACCAGATTAGCCCACCACTAGTCACAACAATTGCTAGGACACGGCACAGGCGCATTGATTACTTCAACGGTCGATGACGTCACGGCCTTCGACGCGCTCGGATTGGACTGCTGTATTTTTACTTACATTATCTTAACAATGTTATTGATCTCAATACCTATATTAATAATGGGTCACTTTTTAGAATCATTTCAACATATACTTTCCTATAAAACCATTTATTATTTGATTCTTTTATACTGTCATCATGCCTATTCTGTGCCACGTGTATCAGTCAGTCCACTACAACTGCTTCGTTGCTTCCTTATACTAATAACCACTCCAGAAACTAAGCGAGCTTTCGAGAAAAAACATTTTCCCAACAAAGTGCCCCGAGAGGGTACTGGATTCCAACGAAATGGCTCAGATATTTCTCATTATGGAATCATGAAAGCCTTACGAAAGAAGACATTTTATTCTCATGAAGTGGTAAGGTTTTGTATGTATGGGAATGGGACGTGGGACCTGATGATTTTCGAATCCATGCACCCATGATTCGGCAAATAGCAATATTCAATAAACAGAAAATATCGGGAACAGCAGTAACAGCCGTTTCTGATATTTTCTTTAATATGACCAGACCTATGAGTCACAGGCTGTAAGTGACTGCCTGTTTTTTCGGAACTGTGAGCTGTTCCTTGTCCTTGGAACTTGTTCTTTTTCGACCAATAACAGTGCTTCTGAAATAAAATAACATTTGTTGCATCTGCCCAGTGGAGTAGTGGACGAACTATATTTAAATTTGTATAGGCGCTATTTACCATGAAAATAAAAAATAGGCAAAAAATTTTCACATTTTACTGCCCTTAAGTGGGAAAGATAAAAAATGTGGTCACCTTTTTTTGTGTTCAAATAAAGTTTCGATAAAATGGTAAAACGTTACTCATTAAAAATGTTATGACTTTTTTTTTACCATCAGCCCTTACATGCATAAAGGAACAAAAGGCATTCGGTCTTCGGTCATAATTTATCGCTGACCCAGCAGATTCGAGCCCAAATTACTAGTGGCGTGGATATCCGTCTATCCTATATATTTTTATATTCCGATTGGACTCAAAATACGCTTCAGCTTCAGGTACAAACCAATATTTATCATGAGCCAAAATAACATGTGACAAAAAATCACAGATCTTGGAACAGTCCCACATGGAACCTGTAACTGAAAAATGCTGGTTTGTGTCATCCTTAGTTCTAAGCACAGGTTCTAAGAAAACTGTGGATCCAAAGGGGATTATAACGAATCAACTACTTAAAACGAGAATGCGCGCGTTGGTACTTACGCCTCCGCCACCGTTCGATAGGTTTGCAAGAAAAAAGAGGGCGCTGATGTACAAACACAAGGTGCATAGGTTCTGTAAATTATGACGGATGCGCCTTTGAACATTCTCGCTGCCTGTAGCTACCGCAGGCTGGTTCAAACCTTGGCAAGTTTTCTTTTACGCCAGCAGCCGAATACATTTGGCACGGAGAAATTTCTGATTGTTTTGGTCTTTTTTAGATAATTTAATCCTTTTAGTTGCAGCGCGTTGCATAAGGTTTGAGGCATCAAAAAATTTAAAAAGTTTGTCATGTCTGACCAATTAAAATTCTGCTCAGTTGACGTCTGGGATGGTGGGGGAACAGCTGACTGTCGCAAAACCTAAACAAGCACGGCCATCTTCGATCGAGTGTTTTCGATGGAGTTTTTTGGTTTGAAATTCGCATGAATCCGCGATTTCTGACTGAAGATCTCCGAAACAAATCGGCTTTTTCGTTGTGACGGGTAATACGGCCGTTTCCGTCCTTGTCGGACGATTTTAGGCCCCAGTGACGTCATGGCCGCGATTGCGTTTGTTTTCTTCAAGTAGGTGAGTGCTGTTAGATAGTTTTTTCAGGGATTTCATCACAAAACCCTTGACCAATGCGCTCGCCAACTTGCCCCGTTGAAAGTTTCGCCATTTTCAGTAAAAAATTCGAATATCCTGGACATGTTCGCTGTTCAGACTGGAAACGTCCTTGAACGAGTTACAACAGTCGAATCGGGTTTGCCTTGAAACATCTGCTTTCTTTTGTTTGTTTGTGTTTTTGCCAGTAATTTTGGGGACTTGCCACCAATTTTGGAACTCTAAATCGGTCCCTAAAGTCACTTTTTATTGCTTCCGCAACTTACCTTTTAACTGTTTTAATTGACAAATGACCGAGTTGCATGGCAAGAGTTTTGCAGGCCCCGATCAGTAGGTCAAGGTTTGTTTTTCTTTGAATTCGGTTGCATACCAGCGATTTCTAAAATTCAACAACCCATTGAAACACGAATTACTTCCTTTTCTCAAAAAATCAAGTTTGTTTTGAAACTGTATTTAGCAAAGTGAACCTCAATAGTTTCAGTTTCAACAAAGTCAACCTGCCACTCCAATGATAAGACACATCAAACATGAACTCGATCCAAAACAACTTTAGAAAGGCTCACGATGCCTTTTTGGCGAATGCGCCGTTCGCGGATCCCGCTGAGTCAGTGGAACCCATTACCGAGTCCACCCAGAGAGTTTCAATCAACGAGAAAAAAATCGGAGAGGTTCGTCTTTAACACCACCAGCTATTAATTTCGGTTAATTATTTCAATAAAGAAATTTAAATTAAATTCGATCATCAACCTCGCATCATTTAATCCAGGTTTGGTCAGAACGCACTTTCGATACCGACAAAGTTAAAGTGGAAACGGTGACGCCAATACCCAACGCAAAAACCACCTGGGGAACGCTGGAAATAAACACACAGACAGATCAGAGGGCATGCGACCAAAACGAAGAAGAACGAGCAGAGCCGAAACATGACAGCAGACCGGTGACAGAACCAGTGCCCACTGCTGACCAACCGCAGGACGACACGTCACCGTCACATCATGCGCGTCGCCCACCAAACGCCTTCTTAATCTTTTGCAAGAAACACCGCCCAATAGTGCGGCTCCGCTTCCCCACCACTGAAAACCGCGGGGTTACCAAAATTTTAGGCGAGTGGTGGGCGCTGCTGACTGTGGCGGAAAAACAACCTTACAACGATTTGGCGAAAGAGGTAAAACCCGGTTTGTATTAAAAAAAACTTGAATTTGACAATCTTTTTTTTAGTACAAAGACGCTTTTCTATCGGCTAATCCGGGCTTTAGATGGTACAAACTACCGGCGCCACCATTGCGCACGCTTGCCTCTCGGCCGACGCAAGTTGTTGTTGCCAAACCCACCCCTTTAGCCGCCGGTCCGGTTGCAAAAACGACGCCACCCGAATTCACGCCGGGCAAACTCGCCGACGAATCGCAGCTCGGCGGACTCACTTCGCTGATGACGAACAACAACTTTCAGCCGCCGAAGATGCCCGAAGTGGATATGCACAGTTGCCAAGTAAGCCAATATTGCTGACGATGCAAACTGGACGTTTGACCGATCTTTTCCAGATTGAAGCCAACAATAATGAAGACCCGATGTTGAAGGCGAGGACCGACAAAACACTGTGTAGCCCTGAGGTAAACGTTGTCGTGACCGTTCCTCCCAAGCCAATAAAAAAGCGCATCTTTGAGCAGTTTGCGGACGAGCAAGTTCGCGAATGTTCCAGAAATATTCTCGATCGTGACCTGACCAATCAGGACTTGCTGGACAAGGTAGTCGACGGTATTTTCGCCACTGATAGAGACGGTAAGAGTGACGTCTATAACCGAGTAAGTCGAGCTAATTTTGTGGACATTTAGAGCCAAAGGAGCAGAGAAAGAGCGACCGTATGTGCAAAGGCAAACGATACGAGCGCTTTATGGTAGAAGCAAAGCTTCTGGGAAATAAACGCGACACTAGGCTCACCCAGCATTACCGGATTGGGAAGATTTATGAGGGCGAAGCGGCAACGCCGACACAGCCGCCTCCCCACTTCAACCTGGAGAATACCATCAAACGATTGGCCGAGCGAACCAACATCAAAATAGACGAGGAAGTCAAAGTTGAGGTAAGCACCCGATTTCCAGTAGTTTTCTAGGTCATTGTCACATTCCCTTAAGGTTGAACGTCCTCGAACAAACACGGACTCGGCCGAAAGTGCCCGAATCGACTTCAATCTGGACTCGCGCATTGACGCCCTGCACAGTCTAAGCTACGACGACTTTGTCCGAAGGAAGCGCGAAAGCAAAAAGCGGAAACTAACGAACACAAAATTCCAACGGACCGACAACGAACGACTTTTGACTAACGCCCCTCCGCTAGTTGGCTCAAAAAAGCGTAAGAATAAGCGCAGCATCACTCATTTAAACAAAGCTGATGAAGAGGAGGAAGATGTGCTACCAGCTGATAATGAGCTGCTGGGTTTAGCGACTCTGGCCATGGTGGCGGCCAGTACAGAGAAAATTGGCTGAATTCTTCTAAGGGTAATTTCTCGAAATCTAGCAGGTAAAGTAGATTATTTTTCTGACTGGTTAGAGGAAGCATTCTTCTGAACTCTCGTCAGATAAATCATTAGTCGATGATGATTTATTTGAATAATATTTAATCAGACAAATATTTTAAAACTATCAAAATAAAACTCGGACCAAATTACCGTAAAAGCAATACTTTTAACGCTCTTTAATCGGCTCTATACTCTACCAAAACAGCTGCTAAGGATCGAAATTTAGCATAGAATTACCCAAACTACTCTATTTAATACGGGTCAAGCGGGCTTAGACGCGCGATTTTCAATTGTTCCTCTGTCTAAGCGACCCTTAAATCAGGTGTCTGACGGTCGCCCCCCCCCTCCTTTAGTATTTAAAAGACCTGTACAATTACAATTAAAATAGTCAATTTAGAACACTGATACCGAATTTAGTGTCTTATTAGCACAGGATTTTAATCCATTTATCCATGGTCGTACCTCCGGTTTTATGAAAAGGGCGTGGTCGAAGCTTAATTCTATTATTCTAATATAAACTATTCCGAATTAAATTGTACGGGGCGTGATTATAGCTGGACAATTTGTCAAATACCTTTGATGGGCGTGGCATGGGTTGATTGGCCGTTATGGTGAATTGTTAGGTTACGACATGGAAAATATAGTTTCAAAGGATCTTCCATGGCAGTGAAAATAATCAAATAGTCAGTTATTTTTGTAGGTATTTAGCCGAGGAAAATAGAAAAGCACCTATTATTACAGCGTTTTGTTAAGAAAGTCATTCGAATGTCAACTGGGTAGTTGACATTGACATCCTTCACATATCAGCGATGCTTTTTATTTGTCCTCGTCTAATTCAACTAGGTGTTTTATTAAGATTTATCACGTTCTAATCGTTAATACCAAATCATTTAGCTGTTAACTTGAACATTATTATTATTATTATTAATGTTTTTATTATCTTTATGTTATTATTATA
>NW_026017110.1:5000363-5004215 GCF_020466585.1 Dendroctonus ponderosae | reverse complement strand
GAAAAGAAATAAAAGAACAGATTCGCTTTTTCGTTTGTTTTATAAATAACCAAGTTTGTATAGTGCCTTTTTATTTATTTAAATGTTAACTAATCTAGATTTTAATAAAGTTTAATAAAAAAGTGTGTATTTTTGTCATTAAATCTCAGTATTCGCATTCAACTATCGAAAGTCATGCCAAATCGCAATGTTTTGATTTCCTTCTGGCACTCCAATCAGTTGGTTGCAGCTTCAATCCAACCAAGCGCCTGAACCAATCGGCGAACATTTATGTCACTAGCAACCAATCAGAAGCTTGAACCATGACGGAATCATTATAATTAAAATGAACGCGAACTGACTGCGATCCTCATGTGTTAATTCCACTCAATTTTCTGACAGTCAAACGCGGATACTCGATTGTTTTGGTCGGTGAGCGTGCGGTTGTGATAGATGATATGAAAAACACGAAAAATTGGTACATTGTTGTTTTGTGACCGCATTAAAAACAGGATTTTTCTCCGTTCAAAGGTGAGTTAGAGGGTCAAACAGACTTTCGATTTATAGCTCTATTATTCCAAAGGATGCAGAAATTTAAAATTTAGAGCTGCGGTCTGATGTTGGTTTAAGTTGGTCATAGATCTAGGAGCTCTTTCAGAGGAAATCTGAATCCAAGCTGAAGATAATGGGGGTTTGCACTATTTGCAAGGATAAACCAGATGGAAACTAAATAATTCCTGATTAAAAACTATTTAGCAAGTCAATTGGACAATTTCTCATTAGTGTGGATATTCCTGCAGGAAGTTGATTTATAGGCCATAGGCATAGTAAAAAGCCATTCCTGATCTCTATCTGACAGTAAAAAACGATTCTTTGTTTGTATAAAAAACTGATAAAAATGCGGCCGGTTAACATCTGGCCTTGTTTCGCCATGTTTATGAGATTTTCACACGCTTCGTCTATTTTAGTAGTTTGGTTTGTTGAAAAAGCGCAATATATGCTCGTTTTCATTATGCCCATCGCGTCCCAAGTTTACAAACATTCAACGAATTATTTTCAATGAACCACTACAAGGTCCGCATCATAAACCACATATTCAACTAGGAAATGCAAATTTATCTTAAATGAGTAATCGGCAATTATTCGGAGTAAACCGCGATTTTATGCATGAAAACAGTGATGTAATGCCGCTTTGAGTGATCATTCATAGCGTCATTAACTCGCACGATTAGCCCGAGGAGACTTGTGGTCTGTTCGCTTTAATTAAAAACATTTTTTTACTTACATTTTTCCATGCGAACAAACATTTCTATTAATATCGTATTGTTTGCCATCATTTTTCATTGCAAAGCGCAGCTTACAGTCCATAGAGGCATTTGAAAAATGCTACATTCAACCCTGACATTTTCAGGTTAAGTATAGGTAAAACACCAAGGGCTTTAGAACTTGAAACAGAGTGTATGCCTCATTCTACGTCACCTATAGACTCTATTGCAGTTTACCACTTTGAAAGGAGTTATATATATAATCGCCAATGAAATCCGTCAAATAACAATTAAATCCGATAAAATAAAATTTAAATTGACAGATAACCGTCTAGCTGATAAAGGAAAAGAGGGAAATCGGCATAGCAATGCTCTAGACCGAAATGGACATATTTAATTTGAAACTTTGGTCCTAATAAATGCGCGAAAATAGATCACCTTCTTGATTTATGCAGTACAAGACTCTGGTTTTTAATTAGGAATGGATAAGCAATTAATAAGAACTTGTTGACAGATTTTACATTCTGTCACTTCTATTTCATCAATTGTAGGAGACATACCTGTACCATCAGAATGTTTGTTAAAGTTGGAAAACATTTATAATTTTAATAGGCTCAATGCCAGAATTGAATTACATTTTTTTATCTACTCATAGCTCGCTTCAATTGGCTATTACAATGGCTAATTGTCTATCAATCAAATTGGCAATGACATCGAGTACCCCTTTATTTGATTCTACGCAAAAAATCGATATTTTTTCAAGTCGTTTTCATAATACCTAATGATAAAAGTCGGCAATTTATTGTTTCTCAAAGGGTGTCAAATTCTGTTCACCTTTTATCATTTACGCATGTAATAAACAATCGCAATTTTCTCTTGAAGCTGTTGCTCCCAAAAAATCGTACTGAATCATTCTGAAAGTGAACTTTATTAGAAACCAAACTCGGCGACAAACCAAAGTTTACGACGAATTAGACTATTAAACTTTAGACTTTTCCGCAGTAATTAAAAGAAAACGGCCTCTTAAAGCCCGTGTCCCATGCATCCTTTTGTACGATGATACGATGGTACGAAAGTGTTTCTATTGGTTGGAGATCTGTCAGTTCGTACGACGACGGACGAATTGACATACCTCCAACCAATAGAAACACTTTCGTACAAACGGATGCATGGGACTCGGGCTTTACTACCCCCAAGCTAGTCCACTTTGACGTAAAAGTCCGTTGACCAACTGTCAACTTTGAAACGACAACAAACAGAGAAACAATCAATAGGAAAAACAATGATGCATATAGATGGCTTTAAGATTGGACTATAAAAGGCTGTGGAGAAATGGGCGGTGGGCAATTATGGGACAAGTGATTTTTTACGTTTTAATTTTGGGATAGCCTTCAATTCAATTCAATATTAGGAAAATCTCCAGATTGCCCTGCTTATCATCTACATGATAAATCTGCTTCAAGGCAAACAAACAGATTTATCAACATTTTCGTTGTTGTTTCTAGAACAACACAAACAACTGTTGGTTATGTCTACACGTGTAAAGGCGGAGACATTATTGTGAGTGTAGAGGCAAGTTGGCGCTGGAAATCGATGCAACAGAACCCTTTCCAAGCTCAGAGCCATTAGCGGGGCTCGTAAAATGGCAATAAAAATGTTAGATAAAAATTGTTTTAGCCTTGAAAGTGAACAATGGACGAAAATTAATGGCGCTACAAGGTTGCGCTTTTAGCGTATATTCTAATTCAATTATACCAACAACGTTCATTTGGAATAGCATTTAGGGCATAGAAGAATGCATCTGAATGATAACTTCTCTGGAAATGGCAATCCATTCCAAATTACTTACTTTAACGCGATTTTCGGGGTATCAATGGAATTTCCTCGTGTTGCTTTCGACGAACTTAATCGATTTGCAATACTATTGATAAATTTGTTGATTATTTGTAAATACTCACTGATAATGTGCAATCTAATATTCCTGATTGATTTACACGGTAAACGCAACTCAATAGTTTTTCCTCCTCAAATTTATCGACAATTGCTCTTTGCCCTTCAATTAATTAACGATTTCTTAATTGTACGCGCACCGTTCTATAAAGATGTGTTAAAAATCTTCACACCTTTCAGAATTAATCGGCGGATCAACCTTCGCGAAGAAGGTTGAAGAGGAAGATTTTTTACATTTTGATAAATGAAGAGCCATTAGAATTTTTATTGAAAACAAACATTTGTTTTGGTAATTTGTTTAGTAACAATAATAGATAGTAATTAATGACTGGAATGCGTCCTTGCTTGCGTGGTTTTAAGTGTGTGCGCGTATTCTTTGCTTGTGAAGGTTCGATTTCAGGAAGAATGTGTTTTCAATATATTGGTTTTGCATATTTTAGCATTTTAAACTGAGGAAAAAACCTCTTTCAAAGTGCCGCTTGATAAACAACATTCAAAATCCTCACTTTTGTTCGGGAACTTTCTCTGCCATCGTTTTTCTTTTGGTGACTTGTCAATCTGTGGGGAATATTGTGGATTTAATGGAAGAATACTAGCAAAACCTACGAACTTTATTATAAAAACAAGCCTAACAATAGGGTGTTTTCACTTTTTTTTT
>NW_026017110.1:4966208-4999364 GCF_020466585.1 Dendroctonus ponderosae | reverse complement strand
AAACACCCTATTGCAGGAAATCTTGAAAGGTGCATAAAGGACATATCGCTGAAGAACTTGCAAACATCTGAACTTTTCTAGCTTGTTCAGTTCTTATCTGTTGATTAACCCGCCGTTAACGGGCGTGCTAAAAATCCCAACGATCCCAATTTATGAAAGTATTCAAACCGCAAACCAACCCGATTGTAACTCGGTTTAAATGAATAAATTACTAGTACCCTGCAGATTTTTTCGTACTTGAATAAATTGCTTCTAAGCGATTTGGGAGAGAATAGAGCAAACAATTTGGACATCGTTTTATAAAAACGTTTATTCAAATTTGCACTTTTTAAGAAAATATCCGTACTATTTGCGGTCTTAATAAAGATTGCTTCGCTCCAACTTTTTACAAAGAAATCCGTACCATTTTGGTTTTTCTGAGCGCAAAAACAATTTGATTGTAATATTGAGCGCTTCATGAAAGAACATATTGCAATTTGCGCTTCTTACGAAAAAAAGACTGTTCTATTTGCGATCTTCACAAAGATCGCATTGCTCCCGAGTCCCGAGCGAGCGGTTTTTCTGAGCTCGAGCAGACGGACTCACCGGTCAATTAGAATGCGCCTGAAAAGACACTACAACAGTTTTTAGAGACTTTTTTATTGAGTGGAAGTGGATTTCTTGCTTGTCAATTGCTTATATTTGGTTTGGCAAAAAACAGAGAGGAAAGTTGCATCACATTTCGGACAAAAATTCTTCAAAATCTACAAAGCAAACCACGCCAACAATTTTAATGAACAATTGACCGAGGTTTGCGCTCATTGTGAAAGTCGTCGCATCGCTCCGGCTGAAGAGTGAGCGCTGAGCTGAGATCCGGAGCGCAGCCGACACTTTTCCAAGTCCATGTGCACCTTTCTACGTGCCTTTTAACATGCTCAGAACCAATTTGACAATTTGAGTTGAATCAGTTCAACTTTCAAAGTTGGAAAGCGAACATTTCGTCGCCCACCGTGACCATCATCGAGGCATCAATTTATTGTGTTTTTTTTTCGGGAGCAAATTAACAAACATCAAGATCCCGGTTGCTGTTCGCCACCACTCCTCCGAAATCAATAAACAATTGCCGGCGTGCCGATGTACGCTAAGCTTCGTGCGGGCTTGGCAGTCACGATTTTCTAGCGAGTTCTCTATGGACCAATCAGAGCCGGCCTTATGTCATAAGGGACCAATCGCAGAAGTTTGCCATGACATAATCGCCGCAAATAGTCGGCATTGAGTTCGCGAGCACTATCTTCAAGTTTTCTCTGTTAGTCGGTCGCCGATGTTCAATTGTTTTGGACGCTGCGCGCGCGCTTGCGATGAGTATAGTTGTCCGGAACAATTGGCAGTTTGCGAGCGACGGGATTTTTTTTTACGATCAAAGGTGAGTTTTTCATTGGGACCAAAGGGGGGGTTGAACTGACAACCGTTACAAGAGTGTCCCCGACATATAGGTTAAGTATTATCGGGCAAAAAAAGCAATTTTTCAAAACGGATGCTCGCGGAATTGACGCGCTTCATGGACTGGACACTGGACGAAATCCAAATTCTCCCTAAAGCCTCTAAGGATAACTCAAATATACTTTTTATGCTTAAAGTTGCCTTATTGACAGTGGACTCGCTAAAATTCCCGTTTGCAGAACCTAATCTGACAGCTTTGACAGGTGAATGATTATTGAACACTTTAAAATTGAAATCGGTTCTTCTTCATGAGATTGAGCGCTAATGAATGGGCATATAGCAACAACATGGCGCGCGCAGACCAATCACAACGCTTCATTCGAACAAACAATCTGGCCAGAAGTTGAAAAAGTCATCTTAATGAATTGAAAAATATTTGACCGTGAATTCTTGTTATTTAACACCGGTAAGTTAAATTGCCGATTGTGGGCGGACGATAATACATTTTACGATTGTTTATTTACTGTGTATCACATTTTTTCGCTAATTAAACATGGCTGTTGTTGAAAATACCAACTGGCTGTCAATGTTAATGGAAGTTTTTTCTTGCCAACCGGTTTTTATTGCCACATTAAGGCCATTTTGCCAAAGTTCTCTCTCTGGTGGCTGGTCACTAACTGGCGCCGTTTTCGAATAAATTCACTTTGAATGTTTAGCAGCAGACGGCCATGAAAACAAATGCCCCATTTGTCTAATGTTTCAGTGCTGCCGATCCGGGTGGGTGTAAAAGTTGCTTTTTACGCCGACGATCTTTCCTAGAGTGCCATTATTGCTTTGCGCATTATATGTATGTATAAAGTTTTGATCACGCCCCGTAACACAACTAGATTTTTGCATTGAACCGACTGCGCCCTGCCACTATGCACAAGAGCGAGAGCAACAGAGCAGTTACCATGGAAACCGTCACTCTTTTCCCTGCTTGCCTGATATACCACGGCCGATCACAAACTTTTAGAGATACTTCTAAAGTACTCATCGAAACTGTGATCTGTTAGAATTCGTCCTTTCTCGTAGGTTGGTACGAAGTTAATCGGTGACCTATACGGAGCACGCATTTAATCAGATGGGTGACCTTTAGAATGGTGTAAAAACGCTAATAAAGTACAAATTAGCACACACCTGGACAAAATCGAAGCCATTTACTTTCAAGCGCGGTTTCATTCGTATGCATTGAAATGCACTCATTATTTGCATTTCAAACGCGCCCGTAAATGCTCTTTGATGTGCCGAAAAATCCAACGAGCCCAAGTCTGGATAGCGGGGCGTTCCACTCGTTGGTTAAATGCCAGTGAAACTAGGATGCGGCGCCCAATTAGATCGTGGTTTTCGGCCAATAAAATTGGCCAGAGCACGTAATTAATCATGTTCACATAATATATTAGGTGAAAGTCGCATATTAAAAAAGTAAACGTTATATGGATGTCCGTTTTCAACTTTAGGAGGTTAGGCCAGTTAGGCTCCATGTATGACGGGCGGCGACCGTTTCAAATGCGCCCAATTTTTATTGCCCATAACGTTATTTTTAATTTTATTGCCCAATTTAATGGGCATGTTGATCTAATTTTTGTTTAAATTGCTTGTTTGTTGTCGAGCTTTACTGCAAGCAGTCTTTCTATTCAAATTGTGGAAATCATTGGAAACTTTCAGTTTTCAACAAGCCAACCACTTTCTTCTTCAACTAAGCCAAATCTCTGGCAAAATATTCAATTTTCTCCTCTAAGTACTTGCGATGTTTATCAATATTGCTGAACGAACATCCAGATGAGGCTATGGTTAAAAATAGTTTCAAAATACAGTGAAAAGCTAAAACAATTTTGTTGGCAATCTATCGATAATCGATAATCTATCGATAACCGTTATCTGGGTGAAGTTCGAACTTTTCGCCCCAATAAATCGTAATTCTGTAATGTTGTGACGTTCTTATCAGAGATAACTCTTGCTGTAATCGATAATTACTGAGTAAATAACGGTAATAAGTATGCAGACCTACATTAGATCAGCGCTATTTTTAAACTCAGCACTTGCAGAACCCGCCCTAATGTTACTGAAATATGTTTTTCTTGGTTTATTTTAATCGCGGCCCCATACGACATGGTACTAATTTCCAGCTAAAATCGTCCGAAAGAGCCAAAAAACCCATCAAAATCATCAGGGCACAACTCGAAACCCAGTCAGAACGGATTTCTCAACAAATACCACCGAAAAAAAAACCATAAAAAAACGGAAACGCGCCACGTTTTCGTCAATTTAGTGTTCGTATCTTTGTTATTGCTAAAACAGAAACGTATATATGATTAAAATTCAAGGCTAAACAAGCTCGTCCGCTATTTGTATACGAAATTGGGCCGGTCCCACCAAAATGATGGTCAAAAACCATCTGAAAACCAGGGGCGGATCCATGGCAAATATTGCGAAATTGTTTTAGAGCAATAGACGAAACGTTGACAAGATTGCTCAATTTCAACTTATAAATTAATCGACAAACATTTTAAAATCAAAGCTTTTATGGTATAATTCTCAATGTCCCCTTTCTACTTCAAACTTCTCGATCCGTTAGATTTTGAACTACAAGTCATTTTCCAACCGATTGCCCTAAGTATTAATTGAATGAAAACTCACAGAAAATCGACAATTGTTCAGAAAGTTCCTGGGAAGCAGTTGAAACGACACATTCAACACATAGAAGAGAAAAGACCTTCTAGAGCGGTAAGTGATTCTGTAACCAAGTGCTCTCAGTAGGGATTACAAGGAGATTTGGTAAAAGCTCAAAAATGCTCAAAAAGTTTCTGTAAAGGGATTGCAAGCGAAACTTTCAACACATTTGKTGGAAGATGCAACATTTCGATGGCTGAAACTTCCGAACTTTTTGCTCGGTTCGTTTTGAGCGACACGTGATTTTCTGACCAATTGTCTTGGATAGGCATTGCAAGAAAACTCTCGCAAGTTCAAAAAATAGGTCAAAAATTTCTGGAAAGAGATTGAAAACCGAACTTTCAACACATGTGACGCAAAATACCACAGTTTGATGGCTAAAAGTCCGAGACTTTTTGCTCGGTTAGTTTTGGGGCGACACGTGATTTTCTAGCCAAGTGCCTTGAACAGAAATTGCAGGGATACTGGCACAAAGCCAAATATTGCTCAAAAAGTTTCTGTAAAGGGATTGGAAGCGAAACTTTCAAAAGGTTTGATGGAAAATGCCACATTTTGATGTGTAAACTGSGAAACCTTTTGCTATGTAAAAGCTCGTTCACACGTCACATTGTCATTGTCTGAACACCCGAATGTCTCAATGACATAGTGTCGTGAYGTTAGTRTCACATATCAAAATTGTCAGGTTGTCTCGGTRAAATTTTGACATTTCTTGAAGGTTATCAATCTTTGGTGCGATAGTTTCATTTGGTTTGGTTTTAAATCATGTTCCTTTTTCATTTGATTACATTTATGGAGTGTTACCAATCATACCCGTGTCTATGGGACAAATCAATTGCCGATTGTAATGATAGACAAAAACGTGACCAAGCAGAAGAAGCGCTTCTAAATACATATTTTTAAATTTCAAAACATGAAAACGTCAAGAGCTAAAATTAGATATATTCTATAAAATTGCCAAAATCCTATGGGTCTGGTAGTGCCATGACATC
The DNA here is from genome assembly GCF_020466585.1 of Dendroctonus ponderosae. Classification (NCBI taxonomy): domain Eukaryota; kingdom Metazoa; phylum Arthropoda; class Insecta; order Coleoptera; family Curculionidae; genus Dendroctonus; species Dendroctonus ponderosae. Next base: position 4,994,244 of record NW_026017110.1, on the reverse strand, counting down.
GAATGTCGAAAGCTGTTACGGAATTAGATGTCACGACACGATTTCACCGTCTGAACGAGCCTTAACTTTTGAGCGACGCGTGATTTTCTAGCCAAATGTCATGAATTGAAATTACATGAAAATAGATTGGAACCAACACTCCAACACATATAAAGCCAGATATAATATTGGGAGAGCTAAATCCTTCCGATAAGTACCTTTTTCTTTCTTTTTTTTGATAGGCCTGGGTAACTCAATGAATTTTTGGGAGTTGACACAAATGGCTTCTTGATGTGCCAACCCAACGCACCCGCGCAGTAACTCTAAAACTAAAAATGTTGATGACTTTTTTACTTGTTTTTAGATTTATTTTAAGGTCCGTTAGTAGTAATATTTTTAAAATTTCAGAATTTTTCTGTTTTAGCCAAATTACTCTTTCTTCTAAATGCTCAATTTTCTAAAGTTTCACTTAAAAATGCGGAAAATCTTAAGGTATTTTCCGCGAAAAATTATTTATTATTTATTATGAAGTAAATTTTGAATCGTCAGTCGCTTTGTGAAAAATTCTGAAATTCCTTTCCAGCTACCAATTTGGAACAAAAATCAAATAATTTTTCATCAAAAAACTAACAGAATAAGCAAAAGTTTATAACAGATTATTTGGAAATCTCATCACCACCATACCTCTGAAGACTGCAGAGTTTGTTAAAAAAAAGATGGTGTTTAGTTTTGAGTGATTTTTTTTGCTTCACGTTCTACTCAAAAATGCTCTATTTTGTAGTTTCACTTAAAAAGACTGACGATCTGGAGGTCTTTTACGCGAAAAATTACAAGAAAATTTATAGCCGTAAACATTTTACAAAAACTTTTCAACGTCGAATTCGGGACAAAAACGAAAATAAATTTCTCCCGTTTTTTCATCGAAAACCATTAAGGTTTTCTCCAAAATCGATCACAAAACTAAAAGTTTTAAATCGAAAATGCAAAAAATAATTATTTTCTGATGATTTTCTTCTTTTCTGACAACAATGGGGCCTTTTCAGCCAAAAACGACAAAATTAATTTTGCTGGAAAATTCGCCCCATTCATCAGTTTGCAGAAAACTCTAGAAAACCCGAACAGCTTCGAATTTGGCACAAAAACCAAATAATTTTATTCAATTTTTTACCGAAATCAATTAAGATTATCTTGAAAAAACGACCAGAGAACAAAAGTCTCAAAAAATTATTTGGAAAATTCGACGCTCTCAAAGTTCCTTTCAATTTTCAGTTCATTCCAGTTTTAACAAAGTTTCTCTTAAGCAATTCTTTCGACGCAAAAATCGCATTATTTTTTAGTTTTACTTAAAATACTAACAAACCTTCAGTTATTTTCTGTGAAAATTTATAAAACAAATTTTATAGGAACACTCGCCTCTTTAGCCGCTTTGCAAACATTTTTGGAAAACTTTTTGCAGCTTCGAATTATGAACAAAACCCTAATAATTATTTCTGGGTCTTTTTCCAGAAATATTTCCCCGAACTGAAAAAGCGAAAGTTTATAATCATTTATCAGAGTTTCTTCACTTTTAGGTCAATATTTCTAAACAGCACTGTCTCTAAACAGAAAAACCGCGTAACGTTTTACTGTAAAATGCTGGCAAACTGAATCTTTTATGCAAAAAAATTAAGTGATCTATTTTACAAAAAAACTCGTCGACTTTCTCTAGACTCAGTTCTGTTGCTGGGAAAATCTAGATTACTTTTTCTAGTTATTTCAACAAAGTAGTAAAATGTTACTCAGAAAACATGTTGATGACCGTTTTTTAGATGTGAAAATTCCAGTCTTGGGTCTCGTAAAGCTTTAATAAATGACTCATTAACCTCGTTAACTCAGAGATCGGCAACAACTCAATAGCGCAACTCAACACAGTGTTACCCAGGCCTAGTTTTTGAGTAGATAACAAGTGTTTGTCTTGAATAGAAATGGACCAAAATCTCTCGAGAATTTCAATCGGTGCCTTTTGACTCTTCGTTCACCGAGAAATAGTTGGGACTAAGGCACTTTACTCTGTCTATGCGGTTATTGCTTTGAGCTATTTCTTGTTTTGTTTTCTAGATATGTAAACCCTCAAATCACAGTGTACATGGAAGAGACGTTTTTCTATTTCCATTTCCCCTCTGTTGTCATTGGTTTCTTGATCCGTCTACGGAAGCTTTAGTGCACATCCAGAATACGCAGAAAAAGAAAACCAAAAGTTTCAGGGTTGCTGATGTGCGTCTTCCGCTCCGCTCTGTAACATTACTTCAACCGCAACTAACAAGTTGAACAATTAAAACTAATTATTTTTGTCATAAACTTTACGATTCCACAGCGACCTTGCATAAAACACAGCCAATTATGAATTTCATTGCTAATTAGTCATATTCATTACTGAGACACTGCTCGTAGAAATAGTACCTAATTAAATGAACCTTTTTTAGGCTTGCACTGCTCAAAAACTTCATTCTGTTCTATGATTGTTTCAGCTCCAGCCAATCAGCAGCCACCTCCACGGACCAGAGTGATTCCAGTGACCACCAAAAGAGCTAGTTTACTAATAGTGACTCACTAGTGAGACTGCCCTTGAGCTGAAGGGCGCAGATATAAATAGATAGACTTATTGGAAGCAGAAGAAGGCAGGCGAACCTTCTTCGTCCATCCAAGTAAAACAAGCACTGTGATCAAAGTAGTTTGTAAAGCGTAGCCAGTGATACTAATTTTACGATGCACAACCTCAATGTGACGTTAGCTGAGGCGGCAGCCAATGCCGCCAATAGCCTCCTAGTGGAGAGTGGCGGCACCACTCCACGCACCCCCGAAATACTCAACTCACTCATCGCCATGACGAATCCTCTGGATGGATATCACTTTGGAGACGACGCTCCCAAAATCGTATCCGCGGTCCCGCCCACTTCTAGCACGAGCAGCGACTCCAACAGCTCGAGTAGCAGCCAGGTAATGCTACAATCTTCACTAGTTAGAGGCACTTGACAGTAACATCTGTCATCCGTCAATAACTGCAAAAGTCGAAACTTCGCTTTCTTAAGCTTCGGTTGTCATCGCCTCACTGAGGAAATGGTGGTTTTGAGTTGCCTCCTCTTGCAGGTGGAGTCGCCAGTGGGCAACAATCCGCCCTCTGTGCAACATACGTGTTCGCAACTGATCAAGGCCGGCTTGAAGCTGACAATCGAGCAGAAGCGGAAGCACACGAAGAGCGACGAGGACTTCTTGGACCTGGACACGGTCAAGCGGGCGAGAATGCGGAGCGACTGCAGCGAGAGCGAGGAGGACAAGATCAAGCAGGAGCCGAACGGGGTGAGTTTTCTTCGTAACTTGGTTAGGTTTGAACGGATTTGATTGGTGTAAACACCTCTTTCTAGCTGGTTGCACGGCGTTTCATTCAAAGTGCCTACGATTTGACAGCGTAGCTGAGTTTCCATTCAGGCCGTCTATTTGGCAACGATTGGCCAAAACATATCGGATTTCTTGCATATGTGGTTTCCGCTGGCCCGTCGCCAACCCAGCACAATAAAATGTGAATAAATTAAGATTCGGAAACCTGTTTTACATAATATAAATTGTTTGCTGATGCGAACTGAATATTTCGAGTGGATACGAGGGAGTGCTAATATACAGGGTTATTCGCGCTTAAGTGATTGCGTTCGACAATTCCGTTTCAATTGTGCCTAGTATACGAGTTGGACAATTATACTGGGTGCTTCGAAAGTGGCATCATGCCTATGAAGGGATTAGAAGGAGGGTATGAGCAAGAATATTGACTTTTGCATGTAACTTAGACATTGGCTAAATACTCAAACGTTTATTAGGCAACAGTGCCAGTTGAGCGCCCGTACATGTCAAAATGTCTTAGTTTTTTTTGACAGGACGCTCTTCATGCAAAACCCCGTACATATGTCCAACATAAATGGTGTTTTGTAACAGAAAATATGTCGGTTTTGTCGTAACCCTCGTACCCGTTTCGATGTAAACAAAATTAAACTCGGACACCGAATTAGTGGGACGTCGATTTGTTTCCGAAATATTTGTTTTCGAGATTTTACATTTTACGACTTGGAACATCTGGCACTGTTTTCGAAGGTTTCTTCATATGTCCGCTTTGTTCGAAATAGGCGACATGACCCGTGAACGTCGCGATATCGACCATCGGCGGCAATCTGTTAAAGAACTTTACAAAAACACTCTTTTTTTTCGATGACTAGTACAGGGATCTTCGGAACTAGAGCAGTTACGAAGAGGGTCAAATGGATAAAGAATTGTAGTTTTGAATAATCTGCTCGAAACCAATTTTATTTTTCTAAAATTTGACAGCTGTCAAGAGAGATTTGGGAAAAACTTATTTATGGTAAATTTTTGAATGACTCCTAGTTCCGTTCATATTAATTTGACAGGAAAACATAAAATAGAAAACTTGTAGAAAATTGAATTCCAAACAAAATGGCATAAGACATTTCTCAAAAATAACTGTCATTTTTGACATATGACACAAATTTGAGTTCTTTTAAATAGCAACCATACTTGATTTTCTGTGATATATATCTAGGTTTTTTTCGAAAATAAAGTGTTTGCGAACAATTTATATTTCTTCAATTTAGTTAATCGAAGTTAGCCATGGAAAATAGAATAACATACAGCATTGTTTCCATGGTAACAAATAATAACAGTATGTTTCAGTATTTATTTTGACAACTACGTTAAGCTTGGCGATAAATTTATGTTAATTAAGTCGGCTGCTCATTTAAAGTGTTTATTATAAAAATCAAATCATACCAATAATTATTAAAATTTAACTCTAGAAACCATCAGAAAAAAAGTCCGCCATTATGATCAATGCAAACATTGCAACGCTGTAAAACTGAATAAGTTGCTTTTCTTTCGGACCGACCCTAAATATTTTCAAATGCTCTAACAACAGCTTCTTTAAGTGCATTTAAATTGGAATATTTGTTTTTGGAAACTGTGTTTTTTACGGCGCTCCCAAAAAGAAATCCAAAGGTGAAAGATCCGGTGATCGAGGTGGCCATAAAATAGGGCCGTTTCGCCCAATCCAAGCCCCAGAAAAATGTGTAAATCGAGTTTCATCGGTCCACAATATTTTATAAGAGAATTGGATGTCTTGTTGGCATTTGTTTCGGAACCATGTACAAAAATTCCACTCGCAGCTTATGGATGTAAAGTTTGGGGTACTGTTAATTTATATGGATGGAATTTGTGTTTTTTTTAACTCTCATCAGGGTGCTTTGGGAAGTCCCGGATTCTGCTGCGATCTCTCTGGTTGAAATCTGTGGATTCTGGCTCACAATTCATTTATTACTTTATCGTCATTTCTTGGCTGCGTAAAAGTTCCATAAGTGCCCAAATTGTCATATAACGCTCGAATGTTTTCAAGGACAGTTGACGACGGTCAAAATACCTCTCAAAATAGTAATCAGAGGCTCGTCTAGCATTTTTATCACATCTAATGTATGTTTCAATTATGTTCGCGCTTTTCTTGATTGGAATAATTCATTTTTACTATTTAGTAAAACTAAGTGGAATTTAAACTTGAATGTCAAAAATGTCAAAAATTGAAAGATGTTGTTATTATTTGTCTCTATGAAAACATTGCTATGTCTTATACTATTTTCCATGGCTAACTTCGATCAACTAAATTTAAAAAGTAAAAATTGTTTGCAGACACTTTATTTTATGTTTAGAAAAAATCCTAACGGTGTGATATTTGACAGAAATCGTAATAAAATGCTCTATTCGGTAAAGTAATAATCAAGTATGATCCCAGACAGCACAAGACGTCTTCTTTATGCCGTTATTATGTCTGAACGTCGTATGTCTCTTGAAGACGTCTTTAAGACATCTTAAAGATGTCTACTACAAGACGTCTTGTAAATGCCTGGCAACGGACGTCTTCAAGACATCTTAAAGATGTCTGCTGCAATAGTGCGTTTTTATGTCATAATTCGGATACTGATTCCATAGCGGACGACAATGAATTTGAAGGTTATCCTACTTATGATAGTTTTACCAGTAGTAGTAGTAATGGTAGTAGTAACTCATTTCAAACAAAGTTGGCAGAATGGGCAATGAAGCACAACATAGCCCATACTGCTTTAAATGACTTATTAAAACTATTAAAACCTATTTGTTAAGAGTTGTCTTTGGATGCAAGAACCTTCCTTCAAACAGGCAAGTCTGTTGAACTAAAATCAGTGATGCCTGGACACTATTATCATGTTGGGCTAAATAAGTGCCTCAACAGTATTTTTAACAGTTTAGGCCAAAAATCAATTAACACCTTGAATAATTCAGTAGGTCTTATAAATATTGACGGATTGCCATTTGCTAAAAGTTCATCTAGTCAGGTCAACTGAAGTTATCAATAAAGGTTTCTTGTATCAAAATCAACATTTTGCAGTATATATCAAAGCAATTATTTGTGACGCTTCTGCAAAATCATATGTAAAATATATTAAAGGTCATCCTGACTATTCTTCCTGTTCAAAATGTAATGTTGAAGGAAATTACTCTGACAGGGTGGATTTTCCTGACATTCATATCCTACGTATAAGGACAGATTGTGACTTCCGACAAAAAACTGATGACAGCCACTTACTTACTAAAACTACCCAAACTTGACATGATCAAATCTTTTCCGTTAGACCATATGCACTTGGTTTGCTTGGATGTTACTAAAAAACTCTTGTTATTGTGGTGTTGTGGTAAACCTTCAACGAAATTATCTGCTAACGATCTATACAGACGTCTCACATATTTGAATTAGACATCTTAAAGACGTCTTTAAGATATCGTTGTGCTGTTTGGGGTTCCATTTAAAAAAACTCAAATTTGTGTCATATGTCAAAAATGACAGTTATTTCGGAGAAATGTCTAGTGCTATTTTGTTTAGAATTCAATTTCCTACAAGTTTTCTATTTAATGTTTTCCTGTCAAATTAATGTGAACGGAACTAGGCGTAATTTAAAAATTTATCGGAAGTAAGTTTTTCCCAAATACCTCTTGACAGCTGTAAAATTTTAGAAAAATAAATTGGTTTCGAGAAGAGCATTCAAAACTACAATTCTTTGTCCATTTAACCTTTTCGTAACTGCTATAGTTTCGAAGATCCCTGTACTGGTCATCGAAAAAACTCACCCTGTATATCGAGTATATCGAATAGATTTGGATTAGCAGCGCATTCATCTTAAGGAAAATGCGTCCCCTCTGAACCCACTTGAAAAAGCTTGATAAAAAAGCAAGTCCCCAATCAAAGAATTGACCCTTTTGGATTTTTTTCTCTAGCATCGCATACCACCAACTCGTCGTACTTCTAATAAAAACATTTATTTGTCGATTTGCAGCTGACACCCGAAGACGAGGAGCGTAGACGGCGCCGACGCGAACGAAACAAAATCGCAGCGACCAAATGCCGGTTGAAGAAGCGCGAGCGTACCGCCAACTTGATCCACGAAGCGGAAACGCTCGAAACGCAAAACGTCGACTTGAAGAATCAGCTGCAGGAGCTGAAGATTCAGGAGCGGAAGCTGATGGATGTGCTGAACGTGCACAGGTAGGGTACCGTCATGAGGGCAATTTTCACGGTTAGCTGATGCTGAGCGTTTTGACAGGCCAATCTGTCAACACAGTATCGGCCCGGCCACGAAGGAGAGTCTGTATAAATTGCCCCCGGTGACGTCAGTGATTGACCCCTACACCCGAACGCCCACCACCTCGTCGTCCATGTACAGGAATCAAAACCAAGAGGTACTTATTGATTCTTCGCTACTCTTCAACTGGCTAACTGAGGTTTTGTCTTTTCAGATTTACTCCAGGTCTTCTTACCACTTTTCCTCCTCTGCCTCAAAGGCGCCGTGTATAGTGGTGGAAGAGGTGGACGAATATGACGACACGCAGCAGTTTATAAACCTGAGGGACGTCATCAATCCCTCCCCCTACTACAATCCCCCCACATCCTGCCATAGTTATTCGTCCAATCAGAATTACGGCAACGGTTGTATGGCCTAGCTGTTGGTCTTCCTTTTTCTTCGCGCCCACAAAGAGCGACACGAAAGAGGAAGATTTAGAGTTACGCAAATTGTCCATCAGGTTCCTCTTTAATTTATGTAAAATTCGATATTGCTTCGAATCAAAAGACATGTTTTTCTAGTTCAAAGGGGAGTCAGTGACGCGACTTGGCAGCGGATGGTTGTGTTTTAAGTCAACGGGATTTCACTCTCTAGTTTTCCTTATAATAATTATTCAGTTTTGCCTACAACCGTTTTCCTCGATTACGGTCGAAAATCCAGTCATCAGTCAATAAATCTGGTCAAAATTACCGACTGCTGCAATCTCCTCAGTCATGGACAGGGGGCGCTTACAATTCTTGACAAACCATGCTTCCTTAACTTAGATTAAGAACTATTCTAGTACTTCGTAGGTGTTCATGCTATCACTATGTATTTTAATATATTTCTAGGTTTTCTACGAAGGATGTTTTAACAAAACAAGCACCAAGTTTTCGTCTTTAACTTTGTTACCGTATTTTTAAAGATCTGAGTTTATTAACGCGTTACGATTTTACATCACGGACTACGACTGCAAGTCTTGTAATTGGTAAACTTTTGAAATACGCATGCGAGCAGTCCGTGCCAGATATATATTGTTTGTATTGTTGACTAATATAGTTGTTCGCCAATTAAGCATTCCAGTAAAAAACTAGAAGGCAAATCGGTTTTTTACATTTTCTATATTTTTGTACTGCGCGCTATTTACAGCCGATTTGTACATTTCGACGTTATACTATTTATTATTATTATTATTATTATTGTTAGTGTACAATTATTTTTCTACTTATCTTTATCTGCTTAAGTTTAGGCGATTTTGTACTTCGCGGTCTTTGATTGGGACTGTTTGTTTTTCGGTTGGTTCCACTAGCTTGGGCCAATTATTTCAGTATAATTTGCGCTTTAAGCTCTATAGGCTTCCATTTAGTTGTACGGGGCGTAGTACAAAAGTGGCTGTAACGGCGCCGGTTTTTTCGTTTCCAGGGCCCACTTAGTTCAAAACCAGTACGAGGATTTTTTACTAAAACAGCCACTTTTCTATTACGCGCTTTAAAACAGTTTAATTTTTTGCGCAAAAAAATTAACTTAGTTTTTGGAAACTTGCACAAGGCCAGAACTATTAAAGTTGTCGATTTTGTGATAAAAAAACCATTATACTTTATTAAAAATTGTTTCACAGTGCCATCACTTTTTTGTATAGTTTTATCGACTTTCTATGCAATTATGCTGCTTTGTTTCTATTCTTTTACTCATTTGATTTTTACTTTTATGAAAAAGTGCGACTTTTTGCTAACGCCAGTTACCTGTAGCACAATAATTACGGGTTCTAATTCAAAGTGGTCACCTAGTGCCTTGACAGATTAACAGAGTTTACACAATGATTCTATTTTGAAAAGATCGTATGTATTTTGAAAAAGTATATCTATTTTATATTGAAATAAAATGCAATTTCATTTAGTTTGTCGTTTTATTTCGGCGAAACGAATGCTGATCATTAACTGGAACGTTTGTTAAGTTGCTAAGCAAGTAGTCGAAGGTTTCCTTAAGGATAATTGAGAAAAAGTTATTTTAAGGAACAGTTTAGACGCGGTGCTTGCTAATCATAACATTAGAAAATCGCACTTTTCTTAAATAAAACTGCACGAAAGTTTTGTTAAATTGCCTCTAAAATTTATAGCAATAATTTTTTGTTTTCTCCTTATAAAACTTCACTGGGCATCACACTTATTTTTAGCAAGGGCGCAGGAAGCTCCCAGCAAACTACAGAAGAACTAACTTCCTAAATGCCGAATGTAATTAATTGCCTCATTTAGCTTGTTGAAGAAGCCGTTCTAGTAATTGGATAAATAATTACAAATTCGGCCGGCGTACTTGTGTTTTGAAGACTTGGCAACGCGTTCAGTCGCATTCTATTGTACTTGGGTATGCGGTAAATTCGAGGCCGGACCCTTGTGCTGGGTTTATGTCGACAAACGATAATTTTTCTAATTTCAGACAACAGAAGAGAGAAGAAATATATTTTCTACTACATAACCCGCCCCTGACTTGAAAGCTGGATCCGGCAATGCTCAATGTATGATATTCAAATTTCGCTTTCTGGGACAAAACTACTCGAATTTCATTCTCATCTTCTTCTTCTCTCTCACTCATGTTTTTATGACTGAAGCGAGTTTTCAATTTTTTACCCCATTTTAAGACGATTTCTTCCTTATTTTAAATTCAAACACTATATGTGCATATTCGCGCGCTTCTTAGGTCGGAAACTGTCCATTGAGATCAAAAATCACGCATGCGAAATTTTTATTTTTGACCGAAAATTTCATAGGGGTGGAGGTCGATTTTTTTGAAAAAATTTCAATTATCTCAAAATGCCTCGAATTCTACATCATTGTCATCGGAAAGAGACAAGGAATGCAAAGACCCCATTAAAAGACACCGCGGCCTTTCCAGTTCCCAAGTAATCAACATTTTCTGCCTACTTTGAACGGTTTTTGAGCGGTCACAATCTGTAAGGGACGATTTCGTCCTTATCATAATCCCTAAAATTTTACATTCGCACATTGGGGAGATTGTTTTTCCTTTTTTGTTGAAAAAATCTCAATTGTCTCAAAACGCGTCTAGTTCTACATCCTTTTTATCTCAAGAAAGTCAAGAATTCAAATAGCTCATTAAAAATCACGCTAGAAGCCAGGTCAGTTCCAAAATAATCGAATTTTTGCCAAATTTTAAGACGATTTTAAATTCAAACACTATATTACCAGCTTTTTAGGTCGGAAACTGTCCATTGAGGTAAAAAAAGACGCTTGTAAAATTTTGATTTTTGACCGAAAATTTCATGAGGGTGGAGGTTTTTTTTGAAAAAATATCAATTATCTCAAAATACCTCGAATTCTACATCATTTTCATCTGAAAGAAACAAGGAATGAAATGAGCTAATTAAAAAACACCGTGGCCTTTCTAGTTCCCAAATAATCAACATTTTTTGTCTATTTTGAACGGTTTTTGAGCGGTCGCAATCTTTAGCGGACGATATCTTCCTTATTATTGACCCACAAACTTCGTATTAGTTATCGGGCAGCTTCTTAGGTCGGACACAATCCAATGAGGCCAAAAAATACGATTGTGAAGTTTATATTTTTGATCGAAAATTTCATAAGGGGTCGAAAAAAAATCAAGTTTTTTAAAATACCTCGAATTCTATATCATTTTCATAGGAAAGAGAAAAGGAATGCAACGAGCTAATTAAAAGACACCGCGGCTTTTCCAGTTCCCAAATAATCACATTTTCTGTCTATTTTGAACGCTTTTTGAGCGGTTACAATGTAAGGGACGATTTCTTCCTATAATCCCTAAAATTTTACATTCGTACATGGGGGAGATTTCTTTCCTTTTTGTTGACAAAATCTCAATTATCTCAAAACACGTCTAGTTCTACATCGTTCTACATCTGTTTTTATCTCAAGAAAGTCAAGAATTCAACGAGCTCTTGCTAATTAAAAATTACGCTAAAAGCCTCAGGTCATTTTAAGACAATTTATTCCTTATTTTAATATCAAACACTATATGTGCACATTGGCGAGGTTCTTAGGTCGGAAACTGTCCATTGAGGTAAAAAAACACGCTTGTGAAATTTTGATTTTTGACCGTAAATTTCATAAGAGTGGAGGTCGGTTTTTTTGAAAAAATATCAATTGCCTCAAAATACCTCGAATTTTACATCATTTTCATCTGAAAGAGACAAGGAATGCAACGAGCTAATTAAAAGACACTGCGGTCTTTCCAGTTCCCAAATAATCAAGATTTCTATTTTGAACGATTTTTGAGAGGTCACAATCTGTAAGGGACGATTTCTTCTTATAATCCCTAAAATTTTTCATTTGTACATTGGGGAGATTGTTTGAAAAAATCTCAATTGTCTTAAGACGCGTCTAGTTCTGCATCCTTTTTATCTGAAGAAAGTTAAGAATTCAACGAGCTGATTAAAAATCACGCTAGAAGCCTCAGGTCCAATATAATCGATTTTTTTTTACTTTATATGTGCAATTGGCGAGCTTCTTAGGTCGGAAACTGTCCGTTGAGGTCAAAAAACACGCATGCGAAATTTTGATTTTTGACTTTGAAAATTCAAAAAGATGTACAATCCTTTTGAAATTCCTCCTCATTGAAAATCACTTATGACTGAATCGAGTTTTCAATTCTCTACCCAACGATGCCATAACAAATTCTGTGGCTCAAATGATCCTTGAGAAACTTCGAAAAAGGCAGCGTCATGTTTGAGTCGATTTTACAACTCAAGATAAAAACACGCAAATCTAAAACTTCTTGAAATCAAGACTTTTTCGAGAAAACTGCCAACATTTCCTTATCGATGGTTCGCTTTCTAAAAAGGCCATTTAGTTGCCTCTGGAATAATGTAAAAAATCAGCGTTCTCGGTCATTTTGCTTCCGAGAAATGAGCAAAAACGGGGTAGAAAACAGAAAATGTTGTCATAATCTTGCACCTAAATGTCTGATATTCAAATTTCGCTTTCTGAGTTACAACTACTCGAATTTGCTCGCTAATGTTGTTATGACTGAATCGAATTTTCAATTCTCTACCCATGGCAAAACGAATTACGTGGCTCAAATGTTTGTTTGAGTCGATTTTGCCACTCAAAAGACAAACACTCAAATCTAAAACTTCTTGACATTAAGACTTTTGAGAAAACTGCTAACATCTTCTTATCGATGGTGTACTTTCTAAAAAGGCCATTTAGTTCACTCTGGAACGATGTAAAAATGAGCGTTCTTGCGCATTTTTCTTCGGAAAAATGACCAAAAACAGGACGGAAAACATGAAGTATTGGCATAATCTTGTCGAATGATTCCTTTTATCCTCATTTCCCATGTATCATCTTAGCTACAGATCTTCAAAACTTTAGCCGCTTGTTAATTATTGGCGTCTATTAATAACCGAACTGCGAACTGATGTCAAATTTCCATTATCTAACATGCCTACTGATGAAACCTATTTATGAATCCTCTTCGCGTGTAAATCGACATAAAAATTGTTTTCATCAAAACTAATCTAGCGATTTGTAGTCGAAGCCCACGAGAAGTGTATACTTAATTGATAATTAGCGGAATCTAACATTTTAAAGATATTTCAAGTTCGCTTTTGTCAGTTAGTTCCATCCATTGTTAGTAACCGGTTCAACTGTTAAGTAAAACATGTTAGGGGCTCAAGCGGTTCTATGGGCGCTGGTTGCATTGGTTTCGTACCTACTGATTCAGGGCTTCCGATTCCGAAAGGTTCTGAGCCACATTCCTTCTCCACCCGGTCATTGGTTGATAGGAAATTTAGAATTTCTCATGAGAAATCCATATCCCGGTAAGATTTTTGAGTATCTTCGAGACTGTGCGCAAAGATATGGGCCGATTTATCGGTTCTCTACTCTGCACATCGTGGTGATCAACTTGCTCCATCCTGATGACATGGAGGTACAAAAAACGTCTCCTTCATTAATGATTTATAATATTGCCCTCCTTGATATGCCTTCAGTTGGTTCTCTCCCAAATGAAACATATGAAGAAAAGCCGCCTTTACAAGTTCCTAGGCAGGTGGCTGGGGGAAGGTTTGCTCACTAGCTCAGGCCAGAAATGGCAAAAAAGGCGTAAACTGCTTACCCCCGCTTTTCACTTCAACGTCCTCCAAAAATTCCTGGATATTTTCAACGAGGAGACCAGCAATATGGTGAAACAGATCGAAGAAATGAACGCGCAGAGCCTTGGTGGGAAGCCGTTGATCAACTTGATGCCCATAGTCACTAACCTGACCCTTCAATCGATAACCGGTAGATAGCAGGGGGTAATTTAGCGCCAAAAGTAACTGAATGAACGCTTCTAGAAACCGCATTGGGGGTTAGCAGTGTGGAGGAGGATACTATGAAGAGTTACAGAAGCAACATCCACAAAATGGGCCAGTTTGTCTTCGGCCGGGTGACTAAACCTTGGAGCCTGATCCCTCTGGTCTACTCCCTGTCTAATGACTATGAAAAGGAGTCAGAGACCATCCACAGCCTGCACCAGTTCACCTACAGAGTGATGAAGGAAAGGGAGAAGCAGCTGGTAGATGGACGCGATGAACAAGTGGTGTCCACCACATACTCGGGCAGAAAGATTATGAAGATGCTGGACTTGCTGCTGTACGCCAAAATCAACGAAGGCACCATTGACTATGAAGGAATTCGTGAAGAAGTTGACACGTTTATGTTTGAGGTATATTTGCGGTGAAAAGAGGTTGAAGGCGACTTCTGTGTGCTTTTACAGGGTCACGATACAACGGCAGCAGCCATTACTTTCCTGTTGTATGCGCTGGCTGAACATCCGGATATTCAGGTAAGAACACAAATTTTTCGCGAGTTACTAACACGGAAAGTACTACGTGTTATTGTTATTACGAAATATCATGGTTCAGGGCAAAAATTGACTTAAAGGTTTAAACGAACAAACTCTTTCCAAAAACCTTTCAGTTCCATTTAATAGTATTTCATACCACTGAACGCGCGCGTCTCTAAATATGTATATCGTGTTACATGCGTATGTATGCTACTCGTTGAAGAAATCATGTAAGTAATCAACAATTTTCAATGACTACGATTACAAATTAGTCAAACTCACAAAGACAAAACAATCTGCATTATCAAACAACATCTGCATATTAATACGCTGTGGCACTTTATCCGGTTTCTTTTAAATGTTGCGAAGCGGAGCGGACTACGGCCACCACAATCTCCCGATTTAACACTTTTTAGGTTTTCTTTGCCATCATTTATGTTGCATATTTAAAAAATCGCTTTAACATACAGGGTGGTTTTTTAGTGCGAGAGAGTCTATTATTTCCGTTGGTGTTGAACGTTCGAAAAATAGTTTCATATAAAAGTGGTTGACGCACAAAGTGCGCATATTTTAAAAATATTTCATATGATACAGAGTGTCTCAGAAAAGCGAGGCAATGTTAAAGTGCATTTTTTTAAATAGAACCATYCATTTTTCATTAGCTCATGGAATGCAGCTTGAAACGCTGCATATGCACCGTAAATTGTTTTTTTCTTACTTGCGACGTTGGCAGATTATCGCCGTTTTCATTATCATTCATTATAGAAKSAAGATTATAGAAAGCARTTAAACATACAAAAAATACGTCTTKCCAATCCCCATAGATCCGTTAAGAATTCTATTGAACCAACATATCAATACAATGTACAATATTGTACAGGGTGTTAACAATGTGGACTTAAATCTAAAACTTTTTAAAGCAATATAACTTTCGTTTTTCAAATGGAAGTACCTGTATATTAATGCGTCATTAGGTAGACAATTTACAATGTTACAAATTTGCATTTACACTAAGCTGTGAAATCAACCGTTTTCAAATTATAATTTATTGTAAGGTGGCTATGGAATTCAATAAATAAGTGTCAAAATTTGTTGGACTTTGATCTTGCCTCGCTTTTCTGAGACACTCTGTATCATATAAAAAAATTACCAACGGAAATAATGGACGCTCTCGCACTAAAAAACCACCCTGTAGATTAGCAGAACCCCGACTAAATAATTATTTTTAGTAAATAGTTGCTTAGAAC
The DNA here is from genome assembly GCF_020466585.1 of Dendroctonus ponderosae. Taxonomy (NCBI): domain Eukaryota; kingdom Metazoa; phylum Arthropoda; class Insecta; order Coleoptera; family Curculionidae; genus Dendroctonus; species Dendroctonus ponderosae. Next base: position 4,978,544 of record NW_026017110.1, on the reverse strand, counting down.
ATGCTTGAAGAATTATTAACACTCACCTCTTTCGTCGCTTTGTAAAAAAAGATTTTTGATAAAAAACCATTTTTTTTTTAGTTTTGACTAATTTTTTTTGCTTTGCTTTCTACTCAAAAACGCTCTATTTTGTAGACTTTTACTTAAAAATATTGACGTTCTGGAGGTCTTCAACTCTAAAAATAACAAGATAAATCTATAGCTTTGTAGGAATTTTACAAAAACTTTTTTCAGCGTCGAATTCGGGACAAAACCGAAAATAAATTTCTCCCGAAATAATTTTCTCAAAAACCGATCACAAAACTAAAAATTGTTAATAAAAAACGCAAGAAAAACATTATTTCCTAACGCTTTTCTTCTTTTCTTACAATAATGGGGTCTTTTCAGCCAAAAATTACAAAATTAATTTTGCTAGAATCATCATCAGTCATTCATCGGTGCAGGGAACTTAAGGAAACCCCTTTCAGCTTCGAATTTGGCGCAGAAATCAAATAATTTTATTCAGTTTTTTACCGAAAGCAATTAAGATTATCTTGGAAAAACAGCCAGAGAGCAAGTTTCCAAAAAATTATTTGGAAAATTCGCCACCCTCATTGCTCTGAAGATATTTCCAGTCATTCAGTTTTAGTAAAGTTTCCATTATGAAATTCTTGATACGCCAAAAATATATTATTTTTAGTTCTACTTAAACTACTGACAATCTTCAGGTATTTTCTATAAAAATTGTAAAATACATTTTATTGAAACGCGACTCCTGAACGGCTTTGTAAATTTTTTTTGGAACCTTTTGCTGCTTCAAATTTTGGACAAACCCTATTCATTTTTCGTGGATTTTTTCCCAAAAATATTTCCCCGAACAGAACAAGTGAAGTTTTTAATCAATAATTCGAAAAATTTGTCACTTTTGTCGCTGTGAATAATTTGGTTTATTTAAATTCCGGTTTCTTCACTTTTAGGTCAATATTTCTAAACAAAACTCTCTCTAAACAGAACAACGCGTTTTTTTCTGTAACTGTAAAATACTGGCAAACTGAGAGTCTTTTATGCAAAAAAGTTAAAGGTTGGATTTTACAAGAAAATTCGTCGTCTTTACAGTTTGGTCTTCTATATCGTTTTTTTCGAATACCCATTTTACCTTTGAATTTGGGACAAAATCGAAACAAAGTAATCCTGTTTTTTTCGACAAAATTTAGGTTTCCTCAAAAAACGACCAGAGAAAGCAAAAGCATATAATCAAAATATGAAAAACTAGTCACCCTCATGGCTCTGAAAAAAAATTAAGTTTTTTAAAAATTTCCGGATTTGCGCGTTTTAGACCAAATAGTTTCAAGCAATCGTATGCGCAAACGCAATATAATAATGGCTTTTTTTGTTAGGTGTCAAAATTCCGTCATCGGCCATGAGTTATAACTCATTAACAAATGAGTTAAAACTCATTAACTCAGAGACCGGCAACAACTCAAAAGCGCAACTCACTATACTTGTTTAAGCTTCGGATAAACACTGTTTTGCCAGAGTTTTGCGGCAGTTTCAACAAAAACTGGCCACAAACTAATTGAACCGTCACACCAACAATAACCAACCAATTTAGAGGAAGAGCCGCAAAATACATCATGGCGCCAATAAAACCCTTATGAAGTGACGTAGTCGAGTGCTCATTGTTTAAGCTCCAATTATTTAAATTCCGTAATCTTAGTTGATTAATTTAATTATCAAAATTAATCTCAATTTAATTCAGGAAAATGTGCGCAAAGAAATCCAGTCCAACATCACGCCAACTCGGACACCGACCTACCACGACCTGCAAGACCTGCCCTATACAGAAAGGGTGATCAAAGAGAGCCTGCGGCTTTACCCCAGCGTGCCTCTAATAACCAGAGAGGCAAGTGAGGACTTTCTATCTCATACAGGCAGCAAGATCCCCAAAGGAACCGTTTTGTACCTGCACATATTTGATCTGCACCGGAACCCGGATATATATCCAGATCCGCAGCGATTCGACCCTGACAGATTTCTACCGGAAAACTGCGCCAACCGACACCCTTTTGCCTACTTACCTTTCAGCGCTGGACCGAGAAATTGCATAGGTGAGAGGTTTAATCAGTGGGTGGCATTGGGCGGAAGCTCTAAAATTAGTTTTTCAGGGCAAAAATTTGCCATCTTGGAAATCAAAGCGGTCATTGTGGGCCTCCTGAGGAAGTTCCGGCTGGAGCCCTCAGGCTGTGCGCCGCCCAGCTTTTTCGTGGACTTAATCCTGCGACCAGAGGGGCCCATCAACGTTAAATTCGTCCCAATATAAGAGCGCAATAATAGAGCAGCCAAAACATCTGAGGATTTATTTATTGTTCAACAATTGCTATATTATCTAATAGCGTTTACATAATATTATCTTCTAAAGTAACAGACTAAAATCATTTTACAAATAGTTATGTACATTCAGCATCTTCTGCTAGGTTAGCTCTAACTCTGGAGGAACAACACTGTACAGACATTTAAAAGTTAAATGCGTCGTCGGGTAGATGGGAGGCAAGGATCATCACAATGGGGGAGAAGCAGAGGACTTGGAACAGTTAACAATAAAGGCCATCTAGATGCAGGGCAGCGGCAAAGTGTTGAGAGCATTTACTAGATAAGCGCTAGACCCACTAACTTGACTATGGTTTCGCACACGCCCGCCTGCTGTGTACGTACACAAAAAACGCGACGTTTCGGCTTAGTTATTTCGTCCCCTTCAGAACTTTTATGACCAATTCCCCACCAAGACGAGCAGAAGAAAATTGTTATGCACAAAAAAGTAGCTCGAGATTAATTCTAAGCCTACTAAGTGAATTTTAAGTGAAAACAAATTTCATTTAGTCTAGAATATGACTGTCAAAGTCTTTGACAGTTAATTAGAGTTGGTTAGTTTAGTGTCATTGCGACAAGAGTGGAAGGAGTATTTTAAATGTGTTCTTCGGAAAAATTAGTGATTTTTTACAAAAAAACTTGATGGAATACCACAGGAAGTTAAGTTGGTGAGTCAAAAAGTACCCTTGTTCACAATTAAGGTCTACCAACTATTTGCTTATAAAGCTTCTGATAAACTTGCAAATTAACAACAGTTGATATATTCGAGTTTTCTTCACTATCATTACAGTGTGTATCTGTATGCAGTGAATTACCACAAATTGTCTACAACCTAAAACACTTAAGTATCATGCATTCTCTGATAAAATAGGAACAAACACTAGCCGGAGTTAATGCGCGTCTTGAAATCTATGGAGAACGAAACGGCGCGCAAACTCTCTGAATGTTAGTGTAAATTAAAAAAAAACAAGAAAATTAAATAACAGACGTCGGATCATTGGCTTAAAATAGAGAAAAATAGTTATATAAAATAAATAATGTTACACTAGAAAAATAATTCAGTCACTATGCGTCTTTTAACATCACATTCGCGATCTACAACATATAAAGTAGTTAGGTTTCCCACTTAAATCACATCAAATTACAGTTAAAGGTTTTGAAATCCCTTTGTCTTAAATTACATTCAGCTAGGATTTATTGTCGCCACCTAGAAGAAAACAGAAAAATGTTACTTGCTGTCCAAACTTCGGAATAAAATTTCAGAAATAGAAAACCGAATTAGTTATAACTGCTCTGGCGTTCTAAAGCTGATAGAGAAAACTCAGAGTTTAAGAAGCAGAAAAACATCCCCTCACTGACGAATCAGCGACCCGACACCACAAATCCCCCCATTTTCCAGCCCCAACTTACATGTACCAACCGGTTTCGAGGAACCAAAAACTGTCCTATCGTCCGCCCAATTACTACCAATCAATCAGCCATTATCAAATCAACTTACAAGTATCTTCCGTGGACTGAGATCGACTATCCTCGCTCCTATCCCGTTCTTCATTGTTGTTGGCGGCCTCTACCGCTTCCTGGTTGAGGCCGAGCGCCATCTGAAAAGCTACTCATTGAGCAACCAATCATCGTCTCACCATCAACTTCACCTACCTCTAAATCTTCTAGGATGTCGGTTTCTTTGGGATCGATCAGGGTGAATCGATGGTGCAACGCCATCAAATGGGCAAAGGTGAGATTGAGGTGGGAGTGAAGCCCCAGCAGTAGCACCTCTTTGAAATGGGCCGCGTACAAATGAGCCACCACGTGATAGAGCAATCGCACTATTTTACGCACGATTGACTCGAAAGAAACTGGAAACTCATTTGCTGGAATGGAAGATGAAGTTGAATCAATTGCGGCAGCTCTTCATTGAAATGGGGGGTGTTTTAGATAAATGGGGGACGATATTGAGGGGTTAGATAGAAGAGTTAGGAACGAGGCCCAACACAAATGGTTAAGCAAAAGATATCAGAGACGAATATTAGACCGTTAAGAGGACAGAAAAATATTGAATCAATCTGTAAATTAAGGTGGCTTACCGTATTTGGTGGGGAAAATCGTTTCATCACTGATGGTCTTCTGAATGAAAGTCATCACGTAGTCAATATACTGGGGAGCGGCCACTTTGGTCTTTTTGCCCTTCTCATCGAACCACAAGTAGGTCCTAAAGTAAAACGGTTTAAGATGATGAATGAATGAATGGTAAAGATGGGAATGGATCGTGGCGGTTGGAAACTTGCCTTTGCCCTGGTCCTGTCATGTCCGGGCAACTGGTCGCTGTACAGAATTCACTAATTGCTCCATAGACTAGATTGACGTGATCGAAGAGAGACATTGCTGGAAACAGTCATGCTTACAGAGTGGGTGGGTTTGGGAGAATTAAAAAATATTTTTTCTAATTTCCGACTAAAGATTTGGCTGATTTTAGTAATTTTTTTCAAGTTATAACTCTTTTCTGAAACATAAATATTATCTTGACTAACTTCAGGAAAAGTAACAAGATTCATAAACTTATTTCTATTGTACAAGGCCTAGTTTGGACGCCCCGATCTCCTGACTTAACACTCAAGAACCTGCTACTTGTAGAGGAAACAGAATGAGAAATGGAAACACCCAATTTTGAGGTGCTATAAAATCATTCTTTCATTGCTGATTAAGCCATTAAATCCTCATTGAGAATAATCGATTTTTAGTAACTCGATTAATCACTTGCGATAGATCATGAACCGTAAACACCGTCAATTAATATCCATATAATAAGCCTTCGTTACCACATAAGTGTCAAACTGTTTATGTTGAAAATATATATAGAATAGAAATATTTTCCAGAAGCGGTGGCGAATTAATAAAAATAACTCGGGCACTGTTTCTATGGAAAATCATCAGCGCTATACTTGAGAATAGGCTGTTTTCTAAACTTTGAACCAATGTTCAGTTAGATTGATTGTTCTGCGCGTTTCAAGGCCTGCCAAATTTCACTTCAGCTTGCCAAAAAAGTTCATTACAAAATCATTTCTAGGTTGCTTACTGTTTGATTTAAGGCTAAAGTGAATACCAACTTGGTCAACGCATCGTCAGTTTTTAAGAAAACTTTCAACACCCCGAATGTGGGAAAACGGATCAATAGGGTATTTTCACTTTTTTTTAAATGCTGATATATAGATTTAAATGCTGATAAGTAGTTATGGCAAACATTACACTAATATTTTTTTTCAAAAAAAGTCTCCATAATAATTTTAAAGCGAATTTAAATTCAAATCAGATATTTTCCGCCAAAAACGCCGAGTTCGTATCGTCGGTTGCCTATCCCGATTGTGACGTAGCAGGTCATATCAACAAAGTGTCTCGTGTTTAATTTGTTGCTTTCGCAGCTTTGTTTTATTATTTAAGTTATTTTGATTAGCATTATTTTATTGATTATTATTATTATCTTGCATAATGGAAAATAGTGACATGTATGGATCACAAAATAAGTGATGTTTTGTGCCAGGATGCAAGAACATCTCAATAAGTGCTCCAAACAAACTCTTTCTAACCGTTCCTCATGATTATGCACGTAAAGTTTTATGGTTCAAAGCAGCTAGACGTGATGTTCCTAAATCAACATCAAAGTTTTTTTGTTGCGAGGATCATTTTAACGAAAGTGCGAACAAAAAGCTAATGATAAGGCAGATAGAATATGCCTTCGATCGTACTTGGTTTTCTGGGCAAATTCTACCTTGTACAATGCACAAAGAACCCTCGCGTTTCAATTCCACATATCCGATATCACCATATTGTTCTCGTGATGCCCAAAATACAAATTAAATGTCGTAATGATTAAAAATCGTGATGCCCAAAATAAAAAAAGTGAAATTCTATATATTAATTTAAACCAATACAGACAGATTAGTATATTAAGGAGAGAGTAACTTATAATGAATTTACGGATTTTTACTTACGCTGCTGCTTTGACACCCTTAAATTCCGCTGAAATAAAGCGTTCGTCGTTTTTTAAAACTTCGGTAACGATAAAAATATGTACACATGGTAAATTGTTTGTTGACGCTTTAAGGAATCCTGAAGCGATTTTCTAGTTTAACACAAACTATAAATTATTTAAATCCACAAAATAATTAATGAAACACAACCACACAACTAAACACTATGCACAGAACGTAAACAATCCGCCATTTATATGACCAGATACGTCACAACCAATAGGATTGCGTTTTAGAGATTCATGAAATATATATATATATATTACCATATATTAATGTTCAGTTTGTAGGAATTCTTGATACAATAAAAACATCCTATTGCGGACATTCGAATCATACACAAACGCCTTATTTTTTCATGCAGAATTACCCCCAGAAATTTGTCGCACTTATTTACTAACACCATGTATATCTGTACATGTCAACTTGTATAATTCTGTAAATACTTACTGTGCGATGCCAGCCACTCATTATAGTCTAAACCAGCCGGCAAGTCGACAAGAATCTTCAGGTCCATCTCAGGCAACTTGCGCTCCAACACTTTACTTTCCAGGTAGAGCTTGGAATCAGTGGATGAGGACGAATCGGCACCCTCTTTCTCTTTACGCCTGGTTTTTCTGCAAGAAAAACGCCATAATTTGTAAACAAACGCCAAAACTAAATTTCAAAGTTTTTAGGCCGGATTTCCAGTAATTAATACACTCATGATTTCAACATTGTTGTTGTTGTTGTTGTTACCTGCAAAAGCAGGTAGTCAAAGACTGTTCATTTAGAACGAGAACTTTGGCATTATCCAGTTTCGATTTGCCGGAAATCGCCCTCGACAGCCACATTATCCCCCCGATAGCGTTAACACTGTCATGATTTGCCTGGCGAAATCACAAAGGTTGAACTTGATAAATAAAAATTGAAGTTAATTAAAGGCTAAAGGAGAAGCCTCGTAAAATTAACGAGACTGCCTGTTATTGGATTTCGAGGCGTGGGTTTTCCAACATTAAACTCGATTAAAGGAACTAATTTGGTGCCAGTGTGAAGAACATTAGGGCCGTATTGGACTGGAAATGTTACAACTGAATGAGCTTTGATTACAGTAGTAAAAACCGGTTCCTTACTGAATAATACATGTTTAAATATGCAGAATAAACTAGCTGAGTTGGAAAAGCCCATAAGCATTAGTTGGTTGAAGCCAAAACAGCGAACTTGGGATATGTTGGGTTGCACTTGTGGCAGGCCAATAATCAGCCCTGTCCCAATTAGAACAAATTGATTATCTTTGGCCTTGGATTATCCATTAGTAGTGTAAAAATCAATCAATCTAGGCATTATGACTATTCAATCAATTCACTCCCCCATAGCTTCTTTCATGGAATCGAAATTAAGGATTGAAGATTTACTCAAATAAGCGCTTTCTGAATAAGCGTCAGATTGAGACTAGTCTACAAACAACTAAAGTCGGACCTTTTCTAAGTAGGTATCTTAACAACTCCCTAAACAATTGATATCTGAGGCACCAAGACAATACAGCCATTACCCTAATTAATGTCGCAAGCCTATTTACGTATGTCCACTGCTAACTGATAAGAGCACTTGGACTTGGAGGCCTTGATAAACAATCACATGTACTCTTCAGAGCAAAAGCATTTAGCAATTCTCATTGTTTTCTGAAACTGGTATTAATAAAGGCACTTACCCTATGAACCAGTCCATGGTATCCCGCAGGTAGTCCGGTATGCGATCCAGTTTGGAGGCTTAGCAAAGCGAAGGAACAAAACAAAAATACAAAAATAATGATCGGGGTAAAGTAAACTGATACTGCAGCTCAGCTGATCGGTTGACTCGGCTGACTTTGCCTGGCACGGACCGAAGGCGGATTAAAACGGAAACTCGCGGTTAACAATAACGAGATTATTAAACAATATCACTTGGAGAAAACTGGTAGAAACAGGGAATTCGATGACAACTCATTATCAATCACGTAATAACCTCACCAAACACATAGACGACATTGTCAATGTGACATTAAATAGTGGCGCCCACTATCCAACTAGGAGGACATAATTAGAGCCTCTATCTGCCCCTTATCATAGACAAGGAGGCAGCTCTTCTTTTTTACTTGCGTCTACGAAACGGCCTTATACAATTTATCCATATGTAGTAAGCAATTTATCTTTTGTCCGCAGCTAAAAGTATATATTTTTAAAAACTTATCTTCCACATTAATAATGGTGCTGAAATACTAATTTTTAGAATGGCGTCGTTGGGTAGTGTAATGCATAGGTAACTGAAGAGTGCAGCTAATCTCAAACACCTTCACCTACATACGCTATTGTATAACCGATTGCCTACGTTCCAGCCTTCCAACCTCACTACCCTTCTGTTGTCGATCTATCAAAATCTGACATCCGCAAACACCAGTTTGTTGTCATTAAAATACAAAAAAATAGGCTGATTTGTTATTAACAATACCTTTAGCCCTTTAGCTAGTCACAGTGATTTTAGCCACGGCTATTCAACGTACTACTTATGGGTAAATTAGCGCTAGTGCCGTGTTGTGTTGTGTTGATAGAATAAAAGGGCAATTTGCAGGGAAGAATGAAGAGACTCTGAATTTATCCAATACGAGACTGAAGAAGCTGAACAAGTGCACCCCCAGCGAGAGCCAGATCACCGAACTGATCCTCGACGACAATGAACTGCAGAGGTTGGACAATATCGATTCTTTTTTGAAAGTCGAAAAGGTTAGTTTGGGTCACTTGGCACAAGACTAGCTGGGTGCTCCTTTATAAAATTCGAGCATCCTACTTTATGTCTTTAATTCTTTGAGTCTTCCTTAGTTCAAGTGTTAATATTTTGCAGTAACCCCTTAAAGAGAATGTTGTCAATTTTGAATCGTCATCTAGATTTTATCAAAGATTTTCTCTATTCACACACTAGAAGAAATTGATCGTTTCTTCCCTTCAATGTAGCTTTCTGCTTGCCGGAATCAATTGTTGCGCATGTATGGGGTGTGCAGGCTTCACAATCTTCATACGCTCAATCTGAGCAACAACGGCATTTTAACCATCGAAGGCTTGAAAGAGCTTACGGGGCTCAAGTGGCTGAACTTGGCAGGGAACAGCATTAAGGTGACTAATCATTGCAATTGGCGAAATTGTCCGTTAACCTCCGTGTCATTTTTCAGATCATTGAACACTTGAATACTAATATAAACTTGGAGTGTTTGGACTTGTCTGAGAATAGCGTTACGCATATAAGTGATCTGGCCTTTCTGAAAAGTCTTAAGGTAATGGCTTTGGTTTCTAATGCGCTGACTATTCGAAGGCACTATTTTTTCTCTTTTGAAACTTGCAGCAATTGTTTTTGCACAAGAATAAAATCAACCATCTGAGCCAATGCGACCGGTTTTTGCCTCCCAGTCTAACCACTCTTACTTTAGCTAACAATAACATTGCCGATTTGAATGAGATCTCCAGGTTGGCCCATTTGGGCAATTTATCCAAAATATCCATAGCTAACAACCCATGTGTTAATATGACCGGTGGGAATATGTATCCTTAACTAATATAATGTGTTGCATGTGAAAAAACTTTGAAATTTTGTATAAAATGCAACATTTAGTTTCCTTAATCAAGAGCTAGAGGCTTCGACTACCGTCCATTTGTAATTAATTGGTGCTTGAACGTTAATGTGATCGACGACTACGTGGTGGACGCGATAGAAAGGTAAGCAACCGTTCTAGAGGCGAATCTGAGTGGGATCAGTTCTAATTTCTGTACAGTTTGAGAGCCGAGTGGCTCTACTCTCAAGGCAGAGGGCGACATTTTCGCGTCGGTGACCAGAAGGAGCTGGTGCACTATTTGTCCACTGTATGCCCTTTGACTGGAGAAACTCTAGAAACAGAGGACGATCGGAAACTGAGACTCATTCTCAGCAAGGCGCAGCATCATCAGCAACAGCTGCGCGAGCAGTCCTCCAACTGTAAGTAAAGGATTACCGGCTGAGCACAAAGTACTTTTGAACTTGAATTTAACTGGATTTCATAAATCTAAAAAATATTTTTCCGATTTAAAACAATTCGCTCAGTTGTTTCTCAATTGCACCAACAAGAGGCTGGAACCATGTTTCTTTCGCTTATAGCCACTCCTCACGCCTCTCCATCCACAAGGAAAAGAATGCAGCAGGGCAAGAACTCATCTCGTCTTAACTGTAAGTACTCGGTGGTTTCTTTCGGATTGGCCAGTTAAGCAACTTCTTGCCAGCTTTGCGTGCGGCCAGCAAGCCGAAATCTCCCGATCGCATGGCGATGAGCTGCTACAACACTCTGAGCGGAAGCGGCGATAGCGAGACCAACTCTTTTATGAGCCAGAGCTTCGACGCAGCCATTCTAAGAAAGTCCAAAGAGATGTCTGAGTCGTTCAGCAACTCTATTATAAGTAAGTCGAAATAGCGTTTAGTCTGTTAAAGTTTGCGTCTATCTCTTTAGAGGTGAGATATTACTGATAAACGTAAAAAAGACAGCGAATTTCGACCGTTTGGCGTTAAGGGCAATTTTTAGAAGAAAATTCAATTCAATTTGTCTGAAAATTTTCTAAATATTGCAGACACTGAACCGATGATGAACAGTTCCATGCATGTGGCCCAGATGGTGCAGGTGCCCGAAGATCGAGAAAGTCTTGACTACCGGCCAAGCACTTTGATCGAGAAACTGGGCAAGCTGCAAAGTGCGCAACTCGTCCACAGTGCCCCGGCCAAGTTGACGCACTCGCCGAAGAGCAACCGCTTGACCACGTCACTGGCTCGATCTCAAAGCGGTCGCAATTGCGCCACACCATCTCCCCACCGCCAAAGAAAAATGCAGGACTCAATTAGGTAAGTTGCCAAGAGCCTCCTAGTTTCCTGCATGCATACGGCGGTCTTTTGCAGAAAAGAGCCGAATAGAAGAGGGTTGACTACGCGCACACGGTCGCCCAGCAGTGAGGACGAGTCGGAAATGTGCGCTTCAAAAGCGGATGAACGAAGGTGACTGGCAAGTACTGGAACTGTGGGGATTTTTATGGTTTTTTTTTCGATGTTTAGACTGCAAAGGAACACAGAGAACAGCAACAATGAAAAAGTACGACAGGCTGCCACTTGCATTCAGAAAATGTGGCGCGGATACTACACGAGGAACAAGGACAAGGATGTGCAGGAAATGTTCAAAGTGCTGCAGAATCAGCGCGCCTATGCATATATCCAGTAAGATTTTTGTCAACAAACTATAATATTCTTGTGTCCGAAACAAGAATTGAAAACGATCTTGTTTGATTAAAGACAGGGTTTTATATAAAATACGGTTTAGGAAACTGGCTACTGACATGGAAACCACCAAGGCAGCGCTGGAAAGCGAGAGGAAGATCCAGATGTTGCAGACAGAGGCCATAAGCGCCCTATGGAAAAAGGTGTCCTGTCTAGCCGGCGCTAATGGCGAAACAGCTACCAGCGCGTCCAGTATCAACATGACGGACTTAAACCAAGATAACTCGGACGTCGTCAAACAAGTGGCGCAAACTTGCTCGGTCCTCCAAAATCAGGTATGTACAATGGTACACAAGATGACTAAAAAATGACAACCTGTGTTCGAATACACAGAATATTGAAATTAAATATGTTCTCTCTTCTAACTCGTGCAGTTTTTGCGATATTTACCTCATTAATTTATGTTTATCCAAAATGAATGGCAGCAGCAAAAGAAGCTCCGATTGGCTAAATACTCCGTATAAAGTATTTGTCTTGCAGATTCAGCAGCTTCAGCATTCTATGCAGGACATTTTAAATGTGATGGCCGTTTTTAGTCAGAGTGCTGGTCTGAGCCATCAGCTCAAAGAGAACGGCATCGCCACTCAGACGGAAATCGTGGCCGTTCACACTCCACAGGTCAGTGACTACTCTGAGGGAACTAATCTAATTATTCAAATTATATTATAATATT
>NW_026017110.1:4915647-4966158 GCF_020466585.1 Dendroctonus ponderosae | reverse complement strand
CCCGTTCCAAAGGCAGTTTCAGCAACAACATCGGCCCTCCTCTCTGCCCCTGCCAGTCTCTCAGCGGAAAAAGGACAGCGTCGACAACACCAACAAAGAACTTCAACAGTTTGCGGACACTTTAGTAGACGGCGTGATCAAGACAGTGTCCGAAAGCCAGGTGAACGCTTCAAAGCCCCTTGTCGCTTGCCGGTTTAACAGCTCTTCTTTCAGGACACCTTGGACGTGGCCCCATTGGAGGACGATCAACCCTCAGCCGACAACACATAACAGAGTAGAAGTCCGGGTTGAAGCAACGAGACACTGATGGACAATGTTCAGCCAGCTTTTTTAGCTATTAAGTAAGCGAAGCTACTTAATAGCTAAAACTACGCTAGATTTCGCTTCGAAGAAACTTGTACAGTATTGTGTCGTTTTTACTTTAATTGTCACGGAAAAGGTAAGTACCAGTAGCGTGAGTCTATTGCGAAACCAAAGATATTATGGAGCTTTAAGTCGGGCTGCAGCTCGAGTTTTTTTTATGTTTTTACGCACTCACATTGATTAGTTATTTAAGGTTCGATCCTGTACGTTTTGCTTGAGGATATGACGCATTAGAAATCTATTAAGTAGTCCGCAGTTTTCATGTAGTACCTAAACCCTTCAACCACGTTTTGTGGATTCCGATGAATTGAAAACGCCAGTTTTATATTCGTGATAGTTTACTAAAATAACAAAAAAATATACAAACGCAAGTCACATATTTACTTCAACGACATGTTGGAAAAGGGGATCTTAACAATTAACAAAATCAGCTGGATGTTGCTCAATTGAATTCAATGCTCCAAAGCCACCAAATCCTCATCCATTAACAAAGTAAAATTATCAGTCACCGTGGTAGTACTTTCATGCAAGTCCCGAAACTTCCGCTCCTCCTCATTGTACTCATAATCCAGCTCCTCACTAGACGATTTGTCGCTTCCCTGCTGCCTGAGAGACGCGTTAGGTCTGGTTTTCATCACGGTTAAATTGTAGGGATGTTCGCTTTCATAGAAATAGTAGTTGTAGTCTGGTTTTTCTTGTTCCTTTGCGATAGGCCTGCGTGGTTCCTTTCTCCCTTCGGCCTTTTCCTTGCCACCCCACACTAGGAAGAAATCGGTACTGTCGTAAACACTAGTGGAGGATTCTTTGGAGACTGCGCGTTTGCTGCGCAAACTATCCGAGTAGTTCTTTTTGTACTTCTTTGAAAGCTCCCTAATGAATGTTCGCTTCAGCGTCTGGAGGCATCTAAAAGTTTTTGTTTTCCATAAAACCGCCCTGGAAACTTACCACAAGGCCTACCGTTGATAGAGGGGAGACTGGCGATATTTCAGGTTGTCGCAGCTGGGTTTGTGCGCTTGATGGACGATGAAAACATCAGATAAAACGGTGAACTCATAGTCTTGCGCCTCCAGCTCCATAATGTGCTCCACTTTATTCCAACCGAAGCCCAGAAATCTTTCATCGAAGCCTATCACGTCGCTCCTCACCACTATGTAAGGCTCGTAGTGGGTTTGCCATTTTACCTAAATTGTGTTCCATGTCAGTGCCTTGACGATCTATTTTAACTTTGTTTAAACAATGTTTTTAATAAAGGCGGCCTTCACTGTGCCCCAAAAGAAACCCTGGGCACATTTAAAGGGATGCAGCTTATTTTTCTGAGACTCATGTTTTATCAGCTTCGATATTGTCGTATATATTTTAAAGGGAAGACTCTCAATCCACTACCTGATATGGTGCGTATTCCATTTGCCATCTTGTATAGTCAGTGGCAGCATGCCCGGGCGCCCAACTCGCTTCCTGAAAAGGCCGAAACTCCTTGCGTTCCAAAGCTTCCAATAGCTTGAGCTTGTTTTCCGGCATCGTCAAATTAGGTCCAATTGCTTCAAATGCTGGCACCACTAGCGCCTGAAAAAATCCATATTAAACCGCGCCCTTTTTCCTTGACTCTCACGCCTCGCACCTTTTGCTTCAAATCTCCAAAGTTTTTCAGGTTGTCTCTGAGCAGCTGATAGAGCAGCCGCATCGGAACAAAGTCCACATCCACTAGGAAAACAAACGGCGTCTGCACGTGCTTTAGTCCGGTGTTTCTTAAAGTGTTCGTCGGGTAAAACTCCTGTTGAATACGAGACTCAGACATCGTTAATGGTTAGTTGAAATGGGCCACTCACCCCTTGCTTGAACACCACGTGATAAGCGATGTTGCTTCGGCTGCTCAGTAGCTGAGAATCGCTGAGTAGATGAACTACCCTGGCAAACTGAGCGTCGCTGAGATACATGGTGAAGCTAATGGGGCCTGGCCACAGTCTAGCTATGTTATCTATTAGGGAAATGCGGTCGAAAGATAAATGGGTAACGTAGGTAATATCCGAGCTATCGGACGTTACTTTGTGTTCCATAACGAAGAGCAGAGTTCTAAACGGTACTTCAGGCGGCAGCGTGAATCGCTGGCAATCTGAGGGCTCAACCTGTAATTTGTAGCATGTTGTTCTATCTCCATCCAATGGAACATCTTTAGCTTAAGCATACATTTAGTTGGGTTTTCCAGTCGTCTTCACATATCATGGGGTAGCTTCGAAACCAATTGCCATTCATTTCGAAAACTGAGTTAGCCAGACCTCGAAACAGCGCCCCGTCGTTAGTCGCAACCGCAAACTTCTGCGGTGAGTTCCAGTGGATTATCTACAACCCGACTTGCCTAGTATTTTTTTATTTCGCGTATTGGCTTCCGTTTGCCTAGTAGCTGCCTGGAACTGCGACCCCCAAAATAGTAATTTACCTTTGGTTTGAATTTGCTATAACAGGTGCTGCTCGTCGAAAAGCTGCTCATTTGAGTATTCCAATAACAGGGCAGTTTGTAAATAATATCAGGGTGCTCTTTGATGAGGGCATTCAAAATGTCCTGGTCTCCTAAGCTGCAAAATCAGTGACTGATTGCAGTGAAAACGGAACGAAAATGCTCAAAACCTTACTCAGTTTGTCCATAAGTCAGAGAGTATCGCTTGGTCAGGTTTACCCATAACAAATCCCATTTGAGGCGGTTCATTTTCTCAAAATCATATAGCATAACTCCGGAATTGAAGCTACAAATGGTTGAAATTCAGGGACATTTCCAGAGGAATGGACTGACAACTTACCCAGTTCCCAGGGCAGGCCAAGGGCGCGACTGGCTCAATTGGCCCAAGTAATACGGGCTTTGGTTCTCTCCTATTCCTATTGCCTAGAAATTGACGGGAGTTTTTTGAGTTCGGGTTTTTACTTGCGCTTAAAGACTTGGATAAAACGGCTTGATTGAATGTTAATTGATTTACTCGGACCTTTTCAATTTGCAATGCATTCATGAGTTGAAAACCAAGGCTTTCAGACAATGTAGTTGCTCCTTCAAGGTTTAACTGATTAACTGATTAACTGATTAACTGATTCTCTGTCTGAAGTTGATAGAAATCCCCAATAACAATTGAAAAAGTTGCGATTGAAGATGTCATCAATTTGCAGTAGTTAACAACTCAGACACTTATCACAATCAACCACTTCGCTTTATCCTGCAGTTCATTGTAGTCTCATTCAACCTAAAGCAGCTCACAAAAGATGAACGTTTTGCCCATTTAAGCAGCATATTCAATTATGGAACCCTGCTGCATACCTGCTCACTGTTAAACTTCTTAAAAAGCCTCCATAAGCCATGAATATCGTCATTAATTATAAGATCAGTGTCTAAAACTAGGAGCTTGCTGGTAACATTGGCAGGCACCACTTTATTAAACACCAACTTTAGCAGCCCATAGTTGCCGGAGTAATGAGTATTTTGAACCCATCTCACGTCTGTTAGCCACTGGTTCATGTCGTAAAAAGACACATTGACTGAAAATTACTGTTTTACTCACCATTGCGGTACCAATGTGGGCCACCTACCTTGAGGCAGGTTCCAAGACTTAAACAGCACGTTCAAAACGGTCCCCGATTCGTTACTGATTAGGATATGGAAGTGAAGAGAGTTGGACCGGTATAAAAGCATGCTTTTTAGCAGGGCGTGAAAGTATGTGCTGGACTTCACCCCCGAACAAACCACCCCTATGTGGATAATTTCGCAGAAATCGCGCGGCTTGAACTGCTCATCTTTGGCTGTAGAAGTATGGTACAGGTTTTTGGCAAAGTGCCCCATTAACTTCGGCTTTACGCTGTCTAGAAATAGGGCTGCTGGAACGCTCTCTTCGCGCCTAACACTAAAAGCCTTACCTCTTGAACTGTTGCTTTGAATGTAAAGAAATATGGCACAGCTCAAAGCGAACATGACCAACAACACTATCCATGATCGGTTAAATCTATGGAACAATCCATGTCGCCGTTTGTAGAGAATTTTTATGGCTCTGACGATGTTCAGCGGAAACAAGGTCTGCTCTGTTGTATACGTTGCAGCGTCTGCCAGCACTGCTTTTCGCGCTTTACCTGCATCAAATGTGACATAGAATGTTTAATTGAACTACAAAAGCCCCTAATTTATAGGATTTAATAACAATTGCTCTTTTACAACCGTAACATTTGTTCTGTTGAGCTGTTGCCTATTGTTATGTCTCTGATTCTTATAACCTTAATTGTCTTCTTTACAGAACATCCCCCCTGGGGGGATATTTTGTGATCTTCTTCGTCACCCAACCCCCGTCAAGGTTTGCGAATTTTTTAAAGAGCAATTTGGCTCATATTATTTTATTGAAAAATCATCAATTTGATTTTATTACTTGTTTTATTATTAAACGAAGAAAATATATTATTTTGAAATAAACTAATTAAATTTTATTTTTAGTTTGACGAAGACTGAAACGTTTTCATAAAGCGCTACTAAAATTTCTTCCCTTTTAAAATAATCTATAATTGAAGAGATCTTTCGTTTTACGCTCACAAATCGATAAGATTGTTTACAATTAGTTTTTATCATTACAGCGCAAAGGGCTGTGACGTCTCGCCGAAACCGGAACAGCCATGCGGCATGTGGCGCCCTCCAGCTTTGATTGTTGGTAGTCCCATCAGTCATCTGGTAACCGGTAAATTTTTGTCATAATGGTTCAAAATATTCTTTAAAGCGGGCAGTTTTGGTGCTGAAGTGCGAATTTAGGTTTCAGTTACGTTTAGTTCAGTGGCTGGTCTCCTCGATGCAGTATTTAGGTAAATGGTTTGTTAACCCTCATAAAATGTTGTGCACAGCGCAGCCCCTTTGACCCCACGCTCCTCTGTAGTCCTAAACGGACACTATGCTTGCCAGGTTATGTAAGGGGATTTCACCAGATTGCGCTCATTTTGCCGTAAACTGCTCTCAAAGTAATCAGTTTCCAAAGAAACTCCTCAGCATACTTGAGAGTTTTCAATAGGTTAAAGGGGTTGAGAAAAGTTTCCAATTCTAACATGGAGTAGCGCCATGTTGAAAGTTGCATTCCAAAACGTTAAAGCGGAGTTTTAAAAAAATAAGTTACTAATTTTTTTATTTCTGTTGCAGGTAAGTGCTGCATTAATTCCCCCTACTAAGCATGCATTTTTAGTTGGTAAGCACCAATTTGCCAAGGTGTACTTCATTGAAACTATAACTAGTTGATATATTTGCATAATACATATATAATTAATACTAAAACTGACCCGTTTGGGTATTTAAATCTTCATCATAATGCACATATACGAGTACAAGGCCTTGTAAATCTACAAAAAGCGCAATTTTTATTCCAAAACAACCAGCCGTTTGAGCTGGAACACTTACTTGAATAAGAGCTGTAACTTTGACTTGCGCTATTGGCCCGATAGTCATTGCCAACGGCTTCTGAGCTCGGATACAAATCATTTGAAGCGTTCTGAGCGTGCGGGGCGAGTACGTATGCCAGTTTCCCATGAATAGGCTGTCGGCCATGTTGCTACTCTAAAAATTACTCTTTTCTGAACTGTTTGAGCCTTCTGGCTGGTTTCTTATACCTCAACAACGATCATGTGGGCAGCCTGGTAGGTCAGAATCAGTTGAGTGTTGAGGGTGGTGAAATAGGAAAGAACTGGCAGTTGTTGAATTAAGGGCAGCTGTAAAAACCGCCCAAGTAAAGCTCAGCTTGAGGTTGCATTGGAGCACTTACTTGAAGAATCTGATAGGCCAGTAGAGAGAGTTGGAAAGATGAAATGAGAAAGTTTAGCAACGTGAAGAACTGCATGGTGTCGTTTAGCCGTTTAACGAAGCTGAAATTTTGCCTTAAAAGAAATGGCGCAACACGGGTAGTAATGAATACCTACTCAATTATCTGAAGATGCTCCTTCACCAGCACTTTCAGCAACAGAAACTGCGCCATTTCCTGATCAACAGTGTAAAGCTGCTCGTATTCCTCGCCATAGTCTGAAAGGTTGATGAAATAGTGTTGGATAATCTGAAAGCGCACCTTTATAAAGTTGAGAATGCTGATGTACAAGACCCCGCAATATACTATATACGAGTAGCCGATCCTAAAAAAAATATGTAGCTTTATAGCATTAGAACGCGTGATTGAAACTCACAGACATCCAATGAATTGCAGCAAATAGGCTGCCCAGTAGTACTGGTTGGGGTCAAAAGGAAACCAACTAAACACAATGAAGTAGTGGGCTTGAATGCCGGTTTCGTTATTAAACGCCAAGGGAATAAGCGCATTGCCTACTAGAGGCGTAAGAAAGTAGAGGGAAATTCCTACTGTGCCCATCACAGTGTAGCTTAGCACCACTTTCCTATTTTCGTTCGCGTTCTTCATATACAAGCGCTTCACCTTCTGATTGTCGCTCTCAAAGATTTGCTGCTCTTTTTCGTTGATTTCCCTTATCAGTCCTCTCATTGTAGCTGACTTGAATATAGCTACCTAAAAAATGGGCTGATTTAGAACATCCTTAAGAGTACATGAACTGATGATATGCGACCTTATAGGCATTGCTCATATATTCGATCACGATGCCCATGCTGGACGCAGTGGTCAAATAATTTTCCGACCAGGTCAATATGGCCAAAGCAGCGCCGCTGATATTAAAAGCGATGTAATAAATAAACGTAGTTAGGAAATAGAGCTCATATAGCTTCTCTAACCAATCGCCACGATTCAGAGGCCATATGCCTAACATCAGTAGCATTTTTCGGGCGAAACTCAAGTGGTAGACTGCAGGCGGATTGTCTGAAAAATTTCAAGCAATTTAATCGCTGCTAGAATAGGAAAATACCTACCTTCCAGGGCCATTTTTGGACGGAAAGTGCTCAATAAGATAAGATAAAGTATCAGCTTAATAAACGTGCTTGCTCTATGATTGTATAATATATGCAGCCATTACCTACATTTGCCCTTTAATTAATATCCAGAATATTTGAGTATAAGGTCTATGGTTGATTAATAATTCATTTACCTCAGAAGTATTTTTAAAATCTATTATTAAGGACAAATTGACAAAGAAATACTTGGGAAAATTGAAAGCGTACTACTTTTCCAAGTAACTCCATGAATTTCAGTTGATTAAACCTAAAGTTGGTAACGATCATTTGAAAAAAAGTGCTCCAACTCTCCCTGCTTTACTACAAGTGTCTAAGAAACGGCCTTTATTTGCAGTCGTGCCAGTATTATCCAATTATGTGAATATACAAACTCAATCCATTCTTAAAAAACACATTTTATTTAATATGAATTAGAATAATAAATACAATAATGTCCAATTTAGAATGTATATTTTGTTTTTACAAACATCAACTAACTCTTTGTATATTACATTTTAAAATTAATATAATAATTATTATTTACATAATGTACATTATAAAAAAATCACGAATAACCATATTTTATATGAGAAAGCTAAATAACAAAAATAAAGTCAACTAATATAGTTGACGTGTATAAAGGGCCCCTTTACGTGCCTATGACGAACAGTTTGGGTCTGTACAGACGAAACGGTGGTCCAAATGGTGTTCGCCAAAGGCACCAAAAAAGCTATGGCTTTTGAAGTGTCAAAGTTTGTATCATTCAAAAAAAGCGCCAAAGGCTTCTCGCGAACAATTCCATGTTAACAATATTATAAGAGTATGGTAACAAAGTATAAAAGAGATTGTACTAAAATATAACAGTGAACCGCGCTAACCATGCGCACTTATTCCATCCTATAAGATTGAAAGAGTAACAATTAATTACTAGATCAACGCACTGTCGATTGAAGTTTAGTTTCGTCCAGACTCACCGCACTTGTCCAACTCACTTAAACGTCGACGAAACTTTTTGCTGAGTATATTGAAAATTTGATCAGATCTAAAGGCACTGCTACATCACATTTAAAATTGGTTTCTACTGCATAGGGACACTGTTTGGAAGAACAATAACCTAAACTTGCTCTAACTAGTCAATGTCGATAAATTAAAAGGAAAATAAATATCAACTACACACAGACAGGCTTCACACCTCTACACCCAAAGTTCGGTCAACGACGTAGTCAGATGCGAGGCCTGCCTCCTTGCCCTCTATGCTATCACTGTCCTTACTGCTTTGTTCTGGATTGGCTGGGGAAGACTCTTCGTCGGGCAAAAACGGCACAGTCATCTGTGTTCTCGTGAAGAACGCCATCTTCTCCCTGAAAATACAGATAGTTTGTTATAAAGCTTCTTAATATATTGATGGGGAAGATCATTCCGTTAAGGGGTTTACTTGGATAGTACGGGTAAGCAAAGAGTTCAGTTGTTGGCAATCTGAGAATAAATGCGCCTTTAATAGGAAATTAAGAGAATTTATTTTTCCCGTATGCTCCAAATACCCCTAGAGGAATAGCGCCAATTTTGAATCACCCCTTGTGTTTCAGTTACTTACTTGAAGGAAATAATGTCGGGCTTTCCATTGCCTGCTTTCGTTTTGCGCAGCTTGTAAATCTCGCGCGAGACCTTGCGCAGCATTTTTTCCACCCGCTTTTCCTCTTGCGTTTTGGTCGGTCGCTCGGCCTCCGCCACCAGACTCTGGAACTGCTGATTCTCCAGCATGAAAGCGGTGAACTCCGTGTTGCCCTGCTCTTTGGCAACCTCCAGGCGCTGTTTCAGTTCGCGCAACCTCAGCACCTCTGAAGTGAGGGTTTCGAGGCGGGTGTGTTGCGCCTGCAGATCCAGCTCCAGGTCAATGGAGGTTCGGGGAGTTTGGGGAATATGCGACTGCGACTTGCTGGTGCTCAGCTGCGCCATCGAGCAGGACGGTCTTCGGTATCTCAGCGATCTGCGCTCGACCGCATGCCGCTCGAAAGGTTTGCTGCCTCGCCTGTAGAGCGGCATTGCGCTGTCGCTGTCGCTGCGGTTCAGTTTGCAGATGTATTCGTGCTTCGACACGTGAGCACTAGGTGAGAATGTTTGGCTGCGCTTGATTGGCCCCCGATCATCCAGACCGCTCTGCGCAGCCAGTTTCATTTGCTTGGCTTGTTCCGGGTAGAATGCGCATTCGGTGTTGGTTTGCTTGTCTGTTTTAAACATACAAAAATCTCTTCTAGAAGAATTCTTGGTTGAAAACCCGCAGGCACTTACCAAGATACCGCTCCTCGTCGATGTCGTGCTCGTGTACGACGTCTAACTTTTCGTTCGGCCGGAACTCAAGCGGCCGGGCCTCTTCCTCCTCCTCCTCCTCCTCGATATCGTCCTCCTCAGAGTCATCAGCGCTGTCGTACTCAGCGGTTGTTTTCAGGCAGTTGTACAACTCGTCGAAATTCAGATTAATGCCCGTCGGAACCACAGTTTCCTGGTTTCTCGTCAGCGTGCTGGTCTGGGAGGAGATTATGGTGGAGTCATCAGAACTCTCCTCCTTGCCTGTTTGCCTGTCCATCATTTCCTGCTTCTCTCTGCTCTCTAAGTGTCGATCGGCTTTTTGCTTGATCGACTGCTCCACGTACTGCGGCTCCTCCAATAGGCTGAGGATGTTGTACCATTTCTGCGTCGTTGCTTGCACGTTAAAGTCGGCCAGGCTCACTTGCGCGCATCCCTGAAAAAAGAAAGTTTTGAGGAGTTTGCACAGTTTGCAAAGGAACTAACACGTACCACGCAAATATCGGGCTGTCCATCGAATCGACTCCATACGTTCACCTGTAACGTCTTAGTGCATATCTTGTTGGCGGGCACTGGAATGTTGAATATGTCACCAAAAGTTGATTTTCTCAGGTCCTTCACTGGCTTCGAGCTGAATGTCTGCGGCGGGCTTGCCGGCAGAAGGGCCGCTTTTATATGTCTGAAAATTAACAGAATGGCAACGGTTAGAGCAAAAGGGAGTTTTTGGTGTTTTCTGTGTGGGAAAAGAAACAAGTGCAGATCAGGGCGCCTCTACTAAATCCACATGTAGATGATTAACATTGCACACTAGTAAAAATGGTATGAGTAAAAAATGGACTATTGATAGCCGGTTACCTAGTTGAAAACCTCAAAAAGTGGGACACTGTATAAACAAATGATGCGAGGTATTTCTAAAGGGTCCAAGTGCCAGAATTATAGTTTGAGAAAATGTCTTAGATGACCGAATATAAGATGTATAAAAAGGAAATTAACGCCTATTTTACCTAATGTGATCCAAATCGTTAAAGGTTGTTTTTGTTCTTACTAACATTGGGTTTTCTTAGGATATTTTTTCCAACAAACTTGAAATGTTAAGTTTACTCGTGTTTAAGAAAGGCTCTAAAATCTTTTGCGAATCAATCAGTTTTCCTGCATAGTAATTTCTTTTAATTGCTGTATAAATCACACGTATCAGTTTTCGGACGCCCGAATCGAAGATATGGAAAATCTTTTAATACGGATGAATAATGCTATCAGTCATAAAACATATGGATATTTACGTTTGAAAGCCAAGTGAAGACGATTTACATTGAAATCAGTGCTTAGTTTGTGCCCGCTATAATGGTTTTCCTCCACTAAACACCTACTGATATTTTCTTGGTTTAGTTGACTCACCTCTTGCACTTTGCGTTTTTTTTTTACAAGAAACAGACAAGTGGCTTTTATAAATCGTAGAAAGTTCTAATTGCGTATCCGATAAACACACTTGCCGTTGGCACATAGAACGAAAAGAAAATTTGCAAAATGCAATTAAAATTTGAAGACAGCTTCATCTATCAGACGATAAAATAAATAATTTTATTAGGAATTTGAACTTAAAACCTTTCCTAAATCACGAAGCATAGCGCATAGACAATTTTTATGATAAAGCCAGGTTTTGTTCAAGATGGCCTTTAGACCCTCGAGGAATATCACGCTTCAAACGTGTGATCTAATAATCTGAAACGTCTAAAACATCCATTAGAAGTACTTACACTTCAGATGCATCCGGTATGAACAGGGCACTCAAGTTCCTCGCCTTTTCCATTGTAACGTTCAGAATGCCATCGTTGACCACATATCTTATCTTAATTTGTACTTGCGCCGTGTCACTGTCCAGACTGGACCCGAACACACCCGATGCCCTTCTTCGATTAGAGGCCTCAAAGACTCCAGAATCGCCGGCCACCGATTCGTCGCTGACCGCTGCTGAGACCGAGCGCGTATTGGTGCCCGATGAGGAGGTGCGCGAAAGCGCGGGGCCTTGCAACATCTCGTCCAACATCTGGTCCAGGACGGGTGGTGGAGTTTCCGATATAGGAGACAAGGGGGCCTCGCCTGAGCTTTCGTATGAGTAGCGGCTGGGCCTGCCTAAGCCGGAGCCTTGCGACATGTTGGTGGCCTGCGCTTCCAAAAGATCGGTGAGGGGCGATAGACTAGGGATGGACACCCTTGGTGGCATGTAGTTGATGTACTCGTTGCTGCCATTGCTGGGTATCCGCAGTTCGACCAGTTGATCCGACTGCAACTTCCGGTCCTTTTCCACCTGCTCGTATGTGGGTGGCGGTAGGAGACAGGGCAGGTTTTCGTACATCGGAGACACTGGCGGCGATACGGATGACAGCGAACTTCTCGGTGATAGTGAAGGTTGTGATCGCACCGGCGATGGAATATGCGAATTGTCGTTCTTCAGCAGGCGTTCTACGCGACGATGCAAATCTGCCATGTCCACGTTGGAAGCGCCGATGCATTGCGGTCCGCCATAAATGTCCGTGAAACTCAGACCGGAGCTCAGCGAACCCTTGCTACTCGTCGTAGACAGGGATCCTAAGCTACTGCTGCTGCTCACTGACAGCGTGCTTGCCGACAGAGTCTTCAACTGAGACTCCAGATGCGTCATCTGTTTCAAGCCATCCTTGAGCTGCTGCAGCAGCAGCTGCTTCTCTTCGTGCAGTCTCAGTCTATCGGCAATTGCCCTATTGGACATTTCCAGGGCGTTGTTCAGGTCCTGCTCCAGTCTTCGACACTCCTGCTGAATATCGCACATCTCCTCCTTCGAGCGCATGCGAGGCGTGATGCTTCGCAACTCTCTAAGCAGCTGTTCCTTTTCCTGGAAAAGTAACAGTCTGTCCTTGTCCGACTCGGCCTGTCCTGGTTGCACTTTTTCTTCCAGATCGGCCAGTTTCTGTTGGATGGTTTGGATGCGCTTGCGAGCCTCATCGTACTCAAGGCGCATTTTCGCCATTTCAGCCAACCTGGTGCCAATTGGGACTAGTTCACACGATAGATCAGTCTGAGATGCAGTGCTTAGTTTCTCTTGAGGTAGGCTTAGGGTGGACACGTCCGGCGAGCTCTCGGACAGCTGCAATCGCGTTAGGTCGTCTTTCAGCTTGGCCAGCGATTGCATCAGTTCAGCCTTTTCCTTTTCTCCCGACGACAGCGATTTTTGGATGTTTCTCAGTTCGGCCATGATCGCTTGCGCTTCTGCTATGTTGTAGCACGTACCTTGACCCATGCTAAGTTTCTGCTCCACACTGGAAACACAAATAAATACCCTCAGCAAATATGTCCAGAAGAGCTGAAACCCTCAAATAAGGTACTTACTTGGCCAAAGTCTCCACTCCTCTTTGGGTGAAATTCATTTCGTTTCGGATTTGCTCCAGCTCCGATTTCAGTCTGGATACGCGGTTTTTGGCCATGGCCACGTCGGATTTGAGCAGGTCCGGGTCGTACTTGGTACTGATTATGCTCGTTGTCGAACATACTGAAAATGGAACCTCAATCGTTTTTCTCGCACGGTTTTTCCAGTACTTACAGCTGGTTCGCGACGTTGTTAATGTTGCCAGCTCGTTGTTGAGGTGGTTGTACTCGTCCTGTGCCAGCATAAGTCTTTGGGATTTCACTTGGTAAATATCTTTCTTAGCCTGTAACAGAAGACAACCGGTTAGGATGATACGCATAGACGCCTTTAGGCAGATACGTCAAATGCATCTCTATTATTTGATGTAATTATTCGCAGACACCGGCTGATAAAATACAAGGTCTTATAAAGGGCGCGTAAGAGAACGCGACTTGCATAAGTAGCAATCCTAAGTTGTCACCATTTGGTATTAGAATTATAAAGGACTAGTGATGAGCAAAGCAACATCAAGACCAAGACTTGCGTCTAGCATGTTGAGTATTGGTCTTGGAGTGTACCTGTAGGTTGTGATAACCTTGTTTTGATTGGGACCACTGTGGTTGCTTTCCAAGCCAAATGATCGATTTGCGCCTTTGATGCCGCTGTACACACGCGCTTGTTCCCGATTTAGTGCCAATGAAATGGGCAATTTATTGAAGTTCATCTTCTTGGCCGTCGTCGACTTTACACTTGGTTATTGTTCTCGCAATAAATTCGTGCAATTTCAGTAAGACGGACATAAATTACAATGCGAATTCTGTTGTTTTGTGTAGGTAACGATGTATAGATCCGAGCCCTAGAGCCGAATTCTTTGCTTATGCGTCCAAAGTAGCTACTCTTCTTTATTAAATTGCTGAACTTATTGCATGCAACACATATTTTCAATATCTGAAATGCAATAAAAAGAAAAAAAGCCAATTTCCATACTCCAGATTCTCAACAGTGGAGTTAATCAGATGTTACCTTCCTAGAGGTAAAGGACAGGCAAATTCATGTGGTTATACAATTTCTGAGAGACATGGTTTGCTTCCAATATGACAGGCGGTTAAAGTGAAGCAACCAATAAACAATTTGGTCGGGTTTTAATTAATGGCAATCAGTGGCGGTGGCGTAGCGTGATCATTGAATAACAGACTTGTGGAGGCGTAACGCATTCCTTCGCAAATAGATGACATGCAGCAAACACCTTACAAGGCAGAACTTGTACGAGACAATGGCTAGAAGAAAAACGCGCGAATATAATCGATTAATAGACACGGGTGATTTTTAATTAGCAAAGCTGGGCCTACGCTGCCTGATCGGCACATTTGCAAACAAAAGCACAGTACCAAAAGCAGAGGCGTGGAATCAAATGTTAATTGTGTATTTTTCTATGTATGGAAGACACCGATTCACATGGTCAACATTGGTAAAGACCCCAATTTACATGGTTAAAGCTAGCGCCGTCACTTACAATGACTTCGAATCCAGGCAGGGCGCCAGAAGTGTATCGTTTGGGGTCCCGCACTCCGATTCGCACCCCATAATTGCCGACAACATAAGAGGCTGGTAAAGTTAAAAAATGCGACGATCGAAGGGGCTTTGTCAATGGCAAAGTGGTGTGAAGTGGCTCATCTCCTCTAGCCCATGGAAACGAATGCACCCGAAATACCGCGGGTGGAGCAGTGTGGTGCACGTAACACAAAGGCCACATCTCCATCTCGACTGAGCCGGTGTGGTTGTCGGTCCGTCGGCCTTGGTCCGTCCTTCAGGCGGAACCCTGTTGAACCTCTCGGTTCCCCTCCTGACCGATGATGATGGCCCGGGCCACTCTAATTTCCGTGTGCATTCCATCGGGTCGGGGGCAGAGAGCATTGTTTCGGACCGTCGGCCGCCGCACGGCTGCATCTCCTGGGCTTAATGGCAGGCCAACATGAGCGTCGCCAAAGGGTCAATAAGAACGAAACGGCCTCTCAGATCCTCCCCTAGCCTAACGCTGCTCAGACTTCTTGTTAGAGCCTTTGAACTGCGGGGCGACCAACAACGCGGTTATTGTGTGAAAGAGCCTCCGTCTAAGTTGTAGAAGGAATTGAACGGAGCACGCCACTGTACTCATCCGCATCGTGGAATTTACCCTTGGCCGGCAGCAAGCCAGATGCGGGGCAAAGAATGAAGATTCAAGATAACGCAAGAATACGGTTTTTTATTCCTTTTGGGATTTTTTGTTGGCAAGCGAGACCAGACTTTTAATGCATTTTTTCCTTGGAGCCGACCACAGTTCGGCCAGAGTGACGATTGCGCCGTCCGAGCCTTGAGCGCTCGTTCATCTTTTCCATTGTCTGAATGAGACCTCAGTTCGACAGATGTCAACGTTATCGCCTAAACCGTTGTCAGTCAAATGACAGTCCTCAAGCATCCGAAGCCAATGTCGACCTGTTGATGGCCCGGCTCAGAAATCAGAAAGCGCAGCCGGCCCGATCCAAAGGAATTTTGCGTTCGGCCATCATCGGTCCATGTCGGTGGAATGTGGTGGCCTGCTGAGATCGTGCGGCGTAACACAGGTAGCTACTGCATCGCGCTGTTTGTAACCCTTCTCCTCCGCGCCTCTTCGTTTTAATAGGCCCCACACTCTCTGCATAAACGCCGATATCGAGGCATGTTATAGTAGTGAGGACATTGACGTCCCAAATTGTTTTATCTATGACAGCGGGGACCGCATTCCTTTTCGATCTGTCATGGTGCACTTATGCAACCCACAGTAGCACGCACAAGTATGAGCGGCGATGATTGTTAACAGCAAAAAAATACTGACCTATTGGCAATCGCCCACTCCTCTGGTGTTTGATAACAAAAAAAATCGACAAATACTGAAGGTTTTGAGTCCCATTCGAAAAAAAATGCAAATAATTTGAAGGTCAATGAAGATGAGGACAACCACGAATGCTTCATGGGATGGGAGCTGTGCTTCCTAAGGCAGATGATCGGGAGTAATGGATATC
Source organism: Dendroctonus ponderosae (assembly GCF_020466585.1). Classification (NCBI taxonomy): domain Eukaryota; kingdom Metazoa; phylum Arthropoda; class Insecta; order Coleoptera; family Curculionidae; genus Dendroctonus; species Dendroctonus ponderosae. The sequence goes on along the minus strand of NW_026017110.1, from coordinate 4,950,191 downwards.
AAAACCATTGAAGAGTTCCAAAACAGTGACAGTTGGCACAAAACGTTTGGGACATGAACAAGTAAGTTTGGCGGATAAATGGCAAGTTGGGACGCCCCTGGAGATGGTATGGGTAAAGAGAGAGCAACAGGTCGGGTTTCTCTTCCACCTCCGGTCCTTTCTTCGTGTAGATATGAAGTAGGCTGCGGGTATAGACAACACCGGTAGCTGGTACTCAACTTTTGGAATTTTAAGTAGGCAATAAAAAGGCATTATCAATTTAAGTCGGAGAGCTCCATAAACATATAAATATGATGAATCGCTTAAGAGCATCTAGTAATGGCTGCTAATGTTGCGAAGCAGAAAATATTTTCTGATGTTAGAACGATAGGTGTTAAGGGCCTATAACGTACGTACCTCTAAAACATCTTGAGCAGTTTGCAAATAGTCCCTCAGCATTGCCTCTTGAACGGCCCTCCATTCTTGTCGTGGATCTTCCAGTTGTGTTGATTCTGAAAGAGAAATAGTAGATGTTAAGGAACTGCATAAAAATGAGACTAGGCGGCGTCGTAAAGGCATGCATGAAGAAACGAAGTTGATGGCGTCGGATTTAATCGGCGACACTATATCCGCCTAGGGAGACGACAGTGGAATAATTATTACACGTATTTATGAATTATTTATCTGGTATTTAATACCTTTTTGCTTTTTTCCCATGTGAAGAATTGTAAATATGTTCTGATTGTAATACCGATTTTTTCACGGTCGTGGTTGCAAGCAACCACATTCCGGAAATTCTATTAGGGCTGAAACCGGCATACGAGCGACTTGTAGATTAATTACAGATACGGCGCTGTTTGCGCAGTAATTTAAAATAGAAACGCCAATTCTATGCGCATTCTAACTACAACTGTCCGCTTCAATCATCGGCACATGTTGTGTCAAACTAGTTAAATGAGTGCAACTTACGATTCACGTGGTTAATGTAATACGGCCCAATTTGTCCATCATACGCTTCTTCCCATCCAAGAGGCAATTCGTTTCCAATGCAGTCTGCAAACGTCTGTGGTTTTGTATATCTGCAAGCAAAAATTTGTTCCATTAAATTTAACTCTTAATAAGTTACTAATTACTACAGGTAGAATTGGCGAACTGGCGCCCAATTGCCGGCTAACCGTAATTGCCTCCAGTTCCCATTAGCGATTTATTCACACCTACTTTCCTGATTATCAGAAAATTGAGCCAACGTAATTTACATTATTTGATAGGCTCAAAAATTACTTTACACCGAAGCGAAAGATCAATTGGCTAAAAGCAATGAGAACTGTTCTTATATAATTCGTTGTAAAACCTACTACCTAGGTTACACGCAGGTGTTTATGCACTTTCTGAATTATTGATGGAGTAAATGCAAATTAACGGCGAGCATAATTCATAACATTTCTGCATACTGAAAGTCCGTAAGCGATACGCGAAATGGCCACTCGCTCGAAATAAAACAAATAGATTTGCCGCTGTTTTACAGGGCCTGACATTTAAACATGTACCATGCATGTACGCAGGAGAATTTTATCCATTTTTTAAATTATTATACGACTTTCACTTCGCCGCCTAATTGGATTTGGATTGACCGAAAATGGCCGCTGAACTACTGATCAGTCATCTTCATTCATACGTAGACAGCTGTCTTAGAATGATTTATCCAAATATTCGCCGGAATTTGGGTCTGTATTTACGTCCAGTGGCGTAATCCAGGAAAAACCCTTGATTTATCGCTACAATGATGAGCGAACTGAGCTTAAAATAACCAAATAACTCAATCAATAAACTTTATCATTTTGCCACCAAATATCACTGATCTCACTTAATATCTAGTAAACACGCCACTTTCTACATAGGTATTTAAGAAAATTGGAATATTTCAAGGTCCGAAGGTAGCCTCAAGGCTTCATAGCTCTTATCAGTCGTAAATTAAAATAGCAAATTGTGCAGGTCATTAATTAGGAAAATTGTCACTGTCAACCAATAAACAAACGTAAGAAGATGCCAATGTCAAACAGTGTAAGATCGGTGCTTTGATGCTGGGCGGTCTTTCCAGTGGTACCCCAGGATGTTTTTTCCCGGTGATCCAATCTTGGAGAATCGCTCCCCGCAACATTTTTAGTGCGCATAATAATGGTCGGGAACGGTGCGTGCCAGAGGGAGACCGACGGCGAGCACGACTGAGACGCCGGTACCATCGGAATGCGGTGACGGTCGAGGCGCTGTTGCCGCAACCTCGGCGAGATTTTTTAAATTTTTTACGATTATAAGCGGCGGCATTGAATTCAGGTTTTTCAGTATTGGGCGGGTTTGTGATGGAAGTATGGAATTTAAATCGTCCCCATGCAAAGCGGCGTCATGCGAGTGGGTTGTCACCAAATAGTACAACGCAAATAATGGTCGAAGTTTTCGCTATTAAATTTCTTGACCTGGTCATTGACTGTCATGATGCAGATTTTTATTTGACATTTATTGACAACACGGGCACTGGACTTATGTCACTGTAGTTGTGCTAAGTCACTTCTACACACGAGGTAATAATAATAGAGATGGTCGTAGTGGGCGTGGTCATGTTGACAAGTTTGTGGACCCAAGATCGATGAGCAGCGCCTCAAGATGACTAGGTAGGTATGCATTAAGGCATTCACGTGCCGGAGGCCCAATTGTGAGAATTTTCAATTTTAACGCAACTATACAGGCGACAATGTATATTTTCGGGTCGAGCATCCCAGGAATGTAGTGTGAAAAATAAAACCATAAACGACTTAAATATAGACCCTCATCAACCGGAGGAATGTTAAATACCTTCGGAAAAAATGGTATGCGTGTAATTCGAGACAGATGTTTTATGTTTTTTTCTTCTGCCGGTTTATTGTTTTGACAGCTGGATGATGCCTCTCACAAAGGCATTTCTCGACAGTCGAATTTCTTCTGCTCGGATGTTGTTGGCTTTTCGGATCTTGATTGAAAAGAAGGAGGAAATTGACTCGGCCGGTCAACAAAGAAAAAGAAGATTAATTGCTCGACTCATTGTTGGACCTTGTTTCTAGCAGTACTAAGGGTTTCCATCAAGGAATGGATTGACGTTGGATACTCATTAATAATCGATAATTTTGAACCTGAGGAAGGGAGCGCCGCTGTAAAAGAAACGTACCCGCTCTGTGCAACCATAAAAGCTGAATTTTTACATTCAAGAAATTCTTCCGAAGCCATATATAAGCGCACAGATTGCCAGGTATCTCGAATCAGAATTCTCCGCTGCAAGCAAGAACTGGTGAAATGTGGACGGGGGGAATGTGGAATATCGGATAAAGAAAAAGAACGAGAACCTGCCGTGCATTAATAACCGAAAATCGAAATATTGCCAAGATTAGGAATCGCTTCGAGACATTCCAACTGAAATCGGATCAAATTTTATGCCAAGTGTGCATTCCAATGGCGCGGATAGTGTCGGGTTACCCGATAACCTTTACGAAGGCCAGTTGAACAATCTGCAGCTTATTATGGCCGTGCCTTGCCTGAAAAAATAATACCTACAGCCATTTATGATGTCACTCTCCGAATATGTTTATTACTGTAATTATTCTGCATTGTTTTCATTTTGCATTCCGATCGTACCGGCTTCACAATGGCCTTGGGACATGGTCAGCATCGTTTTTTGCCCTCAAATTGCCAAGAATCCCACTAAGCGCGATATTTGCTATGTATTCTAGATACGACGTCGACTATACATAATAGTTTTTCATTGCTCACTCCGATTAAGGGAAATGACGAAGCCACTCAATCCATGCCAACTACGCTCTCAAATACTCTTAATATAAAAGAGGACATAGGTATACTATTAAACTGTCAATGTTAAGTATCAAGTCCAGTTACCTACCTATAAGTTGAACGTAAGACCACTAGGTTATCTTAAGGTAACAGCCAGTACTGAGTCTAGTGAGCGTTGCAAGACGAAACGAGTTGGTACCGTATTTCGTACCTTTAAACTTTAAAGTTGTATTAAGCGAGAATGTTGCAGGCCAGGATAAAGACAACTGATAACAATAACACCATAAAAGGTGACAGCTGGGCAGTGAGAGAGCACGTTAGATGACGGTTGAGTATGACAGGCACCAGTAGCAGCTACTAGTTTAGCATCCAGTAGCCAAAGACAAAGCCCGATGTAATTAGATTAGAGCCAATAATAGGTGGATACATTCTAGCAAAATAGCGCAGTGCTATTGATGCGTGACCCATTGCAACAAACATTTCAAAGCCAATGATAAATGACTCATGGGACAGGCATGCCCATAATGAACTACATACCGCTAGTTCCGAGGGGTCCATTGCAATGCTGCCAATCGGAGGTTGTGTTTTGGACTGTGATGGCACTTGGGGGGTATTGTGACAAATTAATACGGAGCAGAGCTGAGCCACGCCGTTCGAGATGCAAATTTGCAACACGGCACACAACATATTATCACACTGCTATTTCGACATTTACATACAATGCGCTCTGCACATATAAAATAACAATTAGAATGCCGTTTAGCATTCGTAACGGGCGGTTGTTCAGTACGGGTTCCACTCTGCATTGTCAATGGATCCAACTGGAACAGTTGTTTTGATCCATACAGGTCACAAAGTTCATGTTAAGACCTAACTCATTTGCCACCAACAAGGACTGTCAATGTCAAACCACTAAGATGATTGTCAGACAATGTCAAATTGTGTTCGATTTATAACACGATTTTTCGATAAAACGAGAAACAGATCAAAAAGCATCTAGTAGTCTCTGCCTCATAAAAGAAATAATAAGTGCTGCCCGATGAATGAATGAACTAATTTATATATTGTTTAACCTGTGCTTCTATCAGTTTGTTTAAACATTAAAAAAATGCTGCGTCACAGTGATGTTTTGAATGAAAAAATGAGAAATGTATGCCTTAAAATGAGGAATATAGTGTGCACCAGATAAATTCATTCAACTAGCAATTCTTGCTGGAAGATATTTTTGATATCTCAAACCGCAACCTACTTAGAAACGTGTACTTCGCTGTAATCGCTTGGATGAAACTGGATGTTTCCGTCTCAAATGTGATAACAGACGTGTTGAGCACGAAGAGGAAGTTTTGGTTAAGTTGACCAGAATAGTATTTTTTTGGAGATTGTCTCATTTCTAGATGATGCAACGTTTACTGGCAAAATAAGGATTAGCAAGTAATCGGATTGAAATCGGCGCTGTGTAAAGTGAATCGATGTGAGCTGTGACAAATACGTATTGGTTGAAACTACATATAAAGACGGTAATACCTATAGAGGGCTAGGCAAGCTGCGCGATGCAACAGGCATTTGCTGGGGGTGGCATTGCTTAACTAAAGTGGTTAAGAAAACATTTGCCAATGGAGAAATGCCAAAAACTTGCCTAAGATCTACTTGGATATAATTGGTATTAATACCTAACGACGAATCAAGTAATTTTGTAATTTTGTAATCAAGTAATCAAGTAATTTGTAAGCGACTTTTGAACTTGAAATTTCATTAAATTTATATCCAAGGGAATCTGCCGATTGTCTGAAGGACCAATTGGTTGAACGCAGATTGGATATCGTAAAATTCGAGAAAAAGAAACCGGCATCCAAGCCCTTATGCAAAGGTGCATTTTGCGTGCTTTGTGAATTATCAAAAAACCTTCAATAATGTGAGACAAGCTTATTGAAATATTGATGCAAATTTGGCTGAACGTCGTTAATTGGTAATAATAACCAATTTATATTGGAATCGAACTTCATTGCTATCAATTTTCAACACGTGTGTGTTGAAGGAAGACTCGGAAGATTGTCTAAGTTAAAACAAGCTTATCTCAGAACGTATTGGACTTAGAACTAATGGGAGAATATACAGAAGTGTGCGATATGCGGACGACAGCACACTTTTGGCAGACAAAATAGGGGCTCACTTGGGGAGTACGAGAAAAGCATTTGAAAAGAAAAATTACGATCTTTAATGAAATTATGAAATTTTTTTATATTAAACAAATCCCCATCATTCAACGTTATTGATTCTTCAACTTTTTGAAGAAAATTAAAACTGGTAACGAGTTTTTTGCCATGACCAGAGCTTTTGTCAAGAATAACAAGCAGTTGTCAAATTTTTGTTGTGAAATCATACTAAAATTATAAACCTTGAAATCTGGGGCATATTATGAGAAATGGCCAAATATATTGTTTTAGCTTTTGCTGCAAAGGCAGGTAAATGGAAGATCATCACAGCTCAATAAAACACGGTCACGATTTTATACGAGAACTTAGGCCTGGGCAACACACGGAATTTTCACATCTAACAAAAAAAGCCATCAATATATTGCTTTTGTGCATACAATTTCTTGAAACTATTTGGTTGAAAACGTGAAAATCCGGAAATTTCGATAAAAACATTCCAGAGCGATGAGGGTGACGATTTCTTCAAATATTGATTATATGCTTTTGCTTTCTATGGTCGTTTTTTGAGATGACCTAAATTTTGCCGAAAAAAAAACAAGATAACTTTGTTTCGATTTTGTCCCAAATTCAAAGGTAAAATGGGTATTCGAAAAAGACGATAAAGAAGATCAAACTGTGAAGACGATTTTTCTTGTAAATCCATCTTTTACAGTAAAACGTTGGGAAAACACGCGTTGTCCTGATTAGTGAGAGTTTTGTTTAGAAATATTGACCTAAAAATGAAGAAACCGGAATTTAAATAAACCCAAATTATTCACAGCCACAAAAGTGACGAGTTTTCCAAATAATTGATTCTAAACTTTCACTTGTTCTGTTCGGGGAAATATTTCTGGGAAAAAATCCAGAAAAAATTATTAGGGTTTTGTCCAAAATGCGAAGCTGCAAAAGGTTCCAGAAATGTTTTTTACAAAGCTGTTTACGAGCCGAGTGTCAGTAAAATTTATTTTACAATTTTCACAGAAAATACCTGAAGATTGTCAGTATAAATAATATGTTTTTTTTTGCGTAGAAAGAATTGCTTAATAGAAACTTTGCTAAAATTGGAATGACCTGAAATTTTAAATAAACTTTAAAAATCTTCAAAGCGATGAGGGCGGCGAATTTTCTAAATTATTTTTTGTAAACTTTTGCTCTGGTCGTTCTTAATCTTAATTACTTTCGGTGAAAAACTGAATTATTTGGTTTTTGTGTCAAATTCGAAGCTGAAAAGGGTTTTCTAAAGTTTTCTGTAAACCGATGAATGAGGGAATTTGCGTTTTTGATTAAAAACTTTTGGTTTTGGATCGTTTTTTTTTGCGAAAACCTTAATATTTTTCGGGGAAAGACGGAAATTTTATTTTCGTTTTTTTTAAATTCCTACAAAGCTATAATTGTATCTTGTATTTTTTCGCGTAAAATACATCCAAATCGTCAGTATTTTTAAGTAAAACTCTACAAAATAGAGCGAAAGCAAAGCGAAAAAAAATTCAGTAAAAACTAAAAAACCACATTTTTTAAACCACAGTCTTCAGAGGAATGTAAGTCACGCGTTTTCCAAAACTTTATTATAAACTTTCGCTGATTCAGTTCGTTTTTTGTTAGAAAATTATTTGATTTTTGTCCTAAATTCGATGCTGTAAAGGGATTTCAAAACTTTTAACAAAGCGACGAAGGAGGCGAGTGTTCAAATAACATTTATTTCATAATTTTTCGCGAAAAATACCTTAAATAGTACCTTTGCTAAAACTGGACAATTCTGAAATTTTGAAGAAATGTTAAAAATATTATTGATAAATGACCCTTAAAATAAATCTAAAAATAAGTAAAAAAAGTCATCAACATTTCGCAGCAACGCAACTGAGTTAATGCGCCGGTGCATTGGGTTGGCGCACCAAGACATTTGCGTAGCATTGTGCTAACTCCTAAAAATTAATTGAGTTACCCAGGCCTACGAGAAGTGCAGGACTTTTTGGAGCAGCTGCTGATAAAGTATAACTGATAAGCTACACAAGAAAATAAACCTGGATCTTTCCAGAGTAATTGCAAAAGGGCGAATCAAAACTGCGATTGTTAACAGTCGGGAAAAAATTGGATTTCTCATTGTTAATGAATGTTCCAGAACATAGGACACTTAGAGGTGTTACGCCGCCTCAAAGATGGAAATAGAGGCAACTCTCAGGGGTAGGAAGTTGTGGCTCTTAAAGCCTTGAAATACCCAACAGTGTCTCTGTTGGACAGCCAATCTCGGTTGTAATGTTTGGTACGGATTCCTGAGCGGAGATTTATGGATTTGGAAGCCAGATGCCAAAATAGCGGCGCCGTAAATAATGCCCACACAAAACGGGTTTTCTGACGCCATGCCGTCTCTCTTCGATTACAAATTTTCCAATTAAAACACACTGTGACTGAAATGGAACCAAAAAGTGGATTATTGACTCCAGATCCAGATGTTGCCAAGCAGCAACGAATCGAACGCAACTAGCTAACACCTGTCGAAAACATCCAAGTTCAAAGAATCGATGGCATTATTATTATTGCACGGTAATATAAATAGCCGTTTTCCATTTACATGTCAATACCGGGAAAAAAATCTGAAGTAATTCGTTTGTTTTCCTGGTAGGCGATGGTCTGGGTTGCCTCACGCTGAATTACTCAGAAAAAAAGAATGCGTTCTAAGCCAAGGAAATTGTTTAGGGATTTGTAAAACTATACGTGGGCGAATAAAAGATTAGCCGACAAGATAATAGAGCGCCTATACATACGTATAGGTAAGTAACGTCAAATTTTGACAGATTGCATAACTCAACAAACCCACTAAGCCAATAGAGCTGTATTTGACGAGGGTTTATTCAATGTAATGGACATTACAAAAAACGCGTATTTAAATTCAAGAATGTGTTACGGAGGTTTGTTGAGGCACCAAGGTCTGCAGTAAGTACTTACAAAAATGGTGTCTTGGATGATTGGAGGTACACAGACAGATTGAGGTATATAAGACGAGCTGACAATATGAAAGAGGACTTAAATTTAAAAAAAGATTCAATTAATTAGCTAGTCATTATATGAGGTAATTAAATAGACAGACATGGAACAAGCGGCTGATACCGACCCTGCTTATTGTGTATCGTCTGGAATCGAAAATTTGCATTAATTTAACTGGTCCCCTGACGCAAGCCGCTCACAGAAAGATTGTAAATATTTTTAGATACAATAAATCTAATATTTATTCTCCGAAATGTGCATATTTTCCGAGCGGCGGCAGCACCTTTGCCGAAGGTTTTTAAATGTAATAAAATTCTTGCATACCTTTGCCGTTTCGAAAGCAGCATACCGACCATTCCGAGTGTGAGACATTTGGATAGTTTTACTTTGGGTTATCGAGTGATTGGGGGGAGGGCAATTGCAACGGGTTTAAGGCCTGGAAAGTGGGCGCTTGTTTGATGCGAGAAAAATCGACCGAAAACAAGTCTGCAAAGGTCGAGATATAAGCGGCGGATTAAATAGGGCAAGATTGGACAGTTGTATGGTATTGTCAACGATCAGATCTCCTATCGAGATGGTTCTAGGCCTTAAAATTGATGGAATGCGGCTCGGATCATACCTGTCTCTCGGGTCAATCCATGTCGTTTTCTTCGAATTGTGGTCAATAAAGTATATTTTCCCGTCGTAATCACGTCCGAAATCCCAACCATCGGGCAGTGGAATTTCGCCATTCCTTTTTCTAGGCATTATTTTGCATTAAAATCCATTCAACCCCACTGAATCCTGCGCGCACACACACACACCACTCTAACAACTACGCACGGCCATGTTGAATGTTGAACACATTATTATCAAGAACCACGAACGGTCGTGGACTAGTGACGTCATACCGATCCGGACCAATCGCACGGCTTTAACCTCGAGTAAGGAATGCGACTGACTAGCGTATTAAACACACCGAACATATAGCATACGTACGCTATATGTTCTCCACTGGGAAGTGCAAACTATTTAAAACGAACGCCTACAGTACCGCTCTTTATCGTTAATATTAATTAATACTACCTACTGATTTGTTCTTAATCGGTCGTTAACTCCGAAAAAATGCGGACAGGAATGCGCGACTGACTTCACTCCATTTTTTCAGCACCAGCAGCTTTAAATGTTTATGTCTTTTCCCTCCTAAACACCGCTCAACTATCATTAATACTTGGTTAGGCGCAAGCTTCCCTAGTTCATCCTGTTCCAGTTACAAGGGAGTTTTCCGCCATAGCCCTATTGCAACCAGTAAATTTTCAGATGTATCAATATTAACAAACTAATTAAAATGACAAATATTAGAGAAAAGCTAAGAGAATGTCCGTCGCCACCTATTCCCTTACTGGGTCACTTAGATTGTAGATTTCGACTGACCAATATTTGCTCTATTCTTGACTATAACGACAGTAACAGTTTATTTGCGCATTCGCCAATCCGCATTTGCCAATCCACCAAGAACGAATCTGCGCATAAACAGCATCTAACCTTCAAGCAATCAACGTGTCAAAAACATATGTCAAATCAAAATAAAAATTAAAACGTACTAGGTTCATCATACCCCTTAACTCTTCAACAGTATGGAGACTTCAGATAGTGAGTGCTTTGAGAGTGCCGATGAGGACTTTGTGTCGGATTTTGAGGATGAAAGAGGGCAGGCGTCAACATTGCACCATAAGTTAATTGAGCCAGAACTGTGCAAGCTCAAGATACAAGAGCGTGATGACATTAAAGAGCGAAATGATGATGAAAAGCTGCCTGCTGAGCCAATAAGCCCCAAATTGGCTGAACCAAAGGTCCAAAGCGCTGGAACAAAGGAGGCCATTGAATGTCTTACAGAAGAGATTCCAAGCAGGCCTGGAACGACTGGTAAGGCTTAAAGGCTAGAGTTCAAATTGCACCTGAACTTGCGAAACACTGTATATGGAATTATAGTCATACTAAATATACAGGGTGTTCGGAAATAAGCAGTGATATTTCGGGAGATTAAAATAATAAAAGTACGGTAACTTTCTAGTGAGTAAGTAAGTTAACTATATGCTCACTTTATAGATCTTTTAACTAAGAACATTTCTTATTGGTGTTTCTTGTATCAAATCGTATAGTAGAAAATATTGCTAAAATAATATTCAGACTCCATTCCACTACCTCTATCAACTACCCTCTGAAACTTTTAGTTGTGTTGGTTTTCAGACAATTTACAACAGACTAACAACCGCGCAGTAGAAAAGCCGCAACAAATTAGCAAGAATGAAACTTTGATCAGTCCTGTGGAATCCAAAGGCTCTACTGAAGTTCCCGACAGCTTCCAGCTGCAAGCAGACGAAAACTTATGGGACGAAGACGAGCTGGACTGGGGATCAGAAGCTGCCAAAGAGCAGCCATTAAAGCTTAACGAATCTGTGCAGTCGACGCCTGAATCCAAAAACCAAGACAGTGGGTGGGATGATTTTGATGTGGATTGGGAATCAGAGCCTTCACTTTCCAACCAGTCTAAACCCGCTACTGTGAGTAGCACGGAGAAAAGTTATAGCAATGCTGAGGATGATGGATGGGAGTCTGTGGAAGCACCAAAGGACACATCCAATGAAAAACAGGATTCCGACGCTAGTTGGAATCTGTTTGGCAGATGGGGCATTTCTTCGATGCTCAACAGCGCTTCTGCTGGCGTTTCTACCATAAGAACCAATCTCTCTACGGCATTGGAAGGAAGCATCGGGATTCCAGCTGATGAAGACCTAGCCAAAGCCAAAGTATTAGAAACAAGCAATCAAGCAGCGTCGGAATACTGTGAAGAACCTTCAAGTGGTTTTGGGTTCAGCAATTTAGTATCAGGAGTGACCAAGTTTGTGGAGTCAACGGGCACAAAAGTAATCACTGGAGGTCTGGACACTTTGGAAGCGATCGGCAAGAAAACAGTGGAGGTTCTTCAAGATGGCGATCCAGGCCTGAAGAAGAAGCGCGCCTTTCTTAAACTGGACACCATGGGCAAGCCAAATCTGTCGCAAACACTGCGCGAAGCCAAAGAGCAAGCCGAAAAGGAGATGGCAGATATTTCGCAAAAGGACAAGGAAAAACGGCGAAACAAGAATTATGAAACACTGTTTGATGACCACCAAGGGCTGGTGCATCTTGAGGCGTTAGAAATGTTGTCGAAACTATGCAGCATCAAGCTGGATAATCTCAACAACTCCCTTTCGGGTAGCGCGTTGAAGGACATGCAGGAAACCTTGGAACAGGTCAAAGAGCTATGTGAACTGCCAGAGGACGAAGAGGACGACAAAGTGCCCAGTCACGAAACCCAGGAGAGCTTGTCTACTGCAGTCAAGGAAATAAACATTCCCCTTTCCTATGAGAAGTTATTGGCTGTACATGAAGAAGCAGACGTTTGGATTCAAACAGCTGACGCGGACCCGGAGGACGTGCACCAGCGAGCCATAGACACTTTGGCTCAAATCACCGCTCTTGCAGTTGAACAGTATCATAAAGCTGGAGAGTTGCTATTAGTCAAAGACCACCGAAGCACTGCGGATGAGGCTGACAGCCTAGTACAGTGAGTGTCTGCGTTTGATTGAGTTTTCTCCACTTTAAATGCGAACGCTTTCAGGATAACTACCGTTGTGAAGTCCATCATTCGCAGCCAGGCTGAAACATTCACGGACCGACTGAATTCCATCGGGAATTCTAGCAAAGACGAGATTAATGCTCATATTACCAACATTTTTTACGAGGTATGAGTTCGCAATGGCGATTTTAGTAGGTCAAGTTGAGGCATTTGAGGTATTTCAGGCTGGTAACAGTGGAACGTACATTCAGGACGCCTTCCAGCTGCTGATTCCCGTTCTGCAAGTGGGCGCGGTTTGAATATAGGCTTATCATTGGGCGATCTGTACATACTGCAAATGTAAGTTAAGTGTAATAACAGATTTTTTTAATGAGAGTGCTATTTTTATTGACTTCCTTTGAACTTATTATGAGTATCTGGGCCCCGGAAAGTAAAGCGGGGTCTACATACAGAGTGTCCCAACTATACAAATATTCGCAATTATACAGCGTGCGACAACGTGGCAGCGCAGAAAACAACTTTTTCTAGTGAAACCCTATGTTACCTTTACAATATGACCTAGTTTGTTCTATCGTTGGGACATTCTATGCTAGATGATTCAATGTGGAAATAGGAATATGAAACGGATGATAGAATTACCAAAAAAGGAGTAAACAGGTCAAATCCGAATGAATTTTCAACATTTTCGAAACGGTTCCAAGACGAATTTTCCAATTAATGCCGACTTTGAGTGGGCGGTCTGCTTGCCTGATAAGCATGCTTTAAACCGCTCTTTGTCCCCCGTCTCGAATCTTTTATACGTGACGGCTTTAATTATCGCATTTCATTTAAATGTGTTGGCAAGTGATAAGTAGCCGGCGTTGTTCTCTATAAGGCTACTAAAATGCCAAATGCTGCACTGCTTTATATGATTTTGTGCGAATTTCTATGCTTTGTAAATGGGCTGCAATGCATGGACCCAACCAACAACCCTGTAGACTGGTGAGTTACTGCTCTTACCACTTGGGCGGGTTCTAAGAGCGCAAATTGCAGGTATGTGATATACAAGTTGCCAAAGCAGCGCTCGCATAGTAACCCGTTGGTCAGGGAAGGCCTGGGTTTTATGTACATGACCTCAAGTGGCGAGGACCAATGGAGATTGTCGGAAGTAGATATTAATGATACCAGGTCTATGGTGGCTCACACCCTAAGCTCTCGATGGCAGAATTATTTTTACCTACTCTATAACGACCAGCCGCCGTATGGGGATGCGTCAGAGCTCAAAGGCCACACGAAAGGGGTTGTAATGGCAAATGCCAGTGGGGGATTTTGGCTTATTCATTCAGTGCCCCATTTTCCTCTCAGTTTGGAGCAATATGCCTATCCGAAGAGTGGCACTCACTTTGGGCAAAGTTTTCTTTGTGTCAGCCTGGGTCTGGAGGCACTTAACAGCGTAGGTAAATAATGTATACGAGATGTTTAATAATGGTTTTACGTTTTTGACAAACAGTATTAGATCTTGCGGTCTATCGGAAATCTCTGTAAATGTTAGTGTTATCAAAAAAGTAGTGTAGATGTCACGTGCTCTTTTTAGATCAATCTTAAATAACTGGTAAAATCAAAATTTAATCAATCAATCAAAAGTACACTAAGAAAAGCTTTTTCTGTTCATTTTAATAAGGCAGTATGAAAACAGTATAGTCGTTATTGTCAAAATAAGTGCCGACTGTTCTATATTTTGATCCACTGCCCATCATAGAAGCGAGTGATTAAGAAGCATCATTACATTTAACTAAACTCATTCGCAATGAGTCTGATATGAAAAGTCGTGGATACGTAGAGGTCACATCCGATTTTCCTTAGGGCTGCAGTTGCTGTACAATGAGCCCCACATTTACGCGCAAAACGTCCCAACAGACCTAAAGGAGCGGTTGGCCGTACTTTCCAGAGCCGCCAACAATGAAACGATACAATCTGCCCCTTGGTATCACGTACAAAACATTACTTCGTCGGCAGGGCTCAAGTTCATATCCTTTGCAAAAGCGCGGAAGTTCAACAAGGATTTGTACGCTGATCTGGTCAGTCCTGCTTTAAGGAGCAATTTATATGTTGAAACCTGGCCCAATGAGCCTCATCGGTTGCCCTCCAATTGCCAACATAAGTTTCAGTAAGCGTGTGCGGTTTATTTGAACAAAAAGTGATGGGCTTTTTGCAGAGTGGATAACATTATGTCTATATCATCGCAGCACCCGGCGGTGTCATTCAGTGCAACGGTGGATCACTCCAAGTGGGCCGTCTCGTCTCCTAAGGACTTATCGAAGTGGGTTTGCATTGGGGACATAAATAGGGCGGTAAGTGTTTCGAAGTAGATGAAAAATAGCCAGGTGGTTAATTGCCAGTCTACAGCAGTCACAAACTACGAGAGGCGGGGGCACTACCTGCTTAAACAGCAGCTTAGTAGCCGGTAGATATTTGGGAATTGTTGCCAAAGTGCAAACGTGCAGTAAGCCAATCAACAATGCTTTATTCAAGGATGAAATAAATGCCGTTGGAGAAAAAATCTGAAGGCCAATCGACAACTTCGTGATCCCTTGACCGTTACTGGCACTTATTTAGCACTCCAGGTAGCTTCATGTAATTTTTATATAATAAACTATCTACGATCGCGCCTACCGGGACTGACGTTTTTTATTGTATTTCCTAAAGAACAGCGATCTGTAAATGTTCCTTTCTCCGTGATACATGCAAACTCAACCAGACGGGCTTAAGCGAGGCGTTTGGATTCACCCCATATCATTATAATAATTAGGATTTTTTACGATCTATTAATAATCAATCCTATCTTATCACGTTACATCCAATCTTATACCTAAACAATACCGTAATAATGAATACATTGCGAATTAATTTAAGATGGTTATTTTGGATATTTACATGACTCAAATTGCACAGAAATGAACGCTTACAACCAACTACGGTGCCGGAATGATGAACTACTGAATTTTTAGCTGGCTGTATGCGATATCACCAGCCAGGAAATGATAAAGTAAAACAAGCCGATCGGGTACACTGCCAACAGTTTCCTTCCAGGTTTCTGGCTGTCGCCTAAGAAGATCATGGAGGCTGAAATTCCTGAGCTTAGTAACAAATTCAGCAATTTCGAGTACGAAACTCACCGTAAGTGGCCCATACAAACCCGCCCATTGATACTGAGAATCTGATGAAAAACAGCAGATAGGACTGGTCGAACAGCAAAATCACTCTACAGACTATCAGTGCTATAGTTGTGGGCAGGAGGCAGTACCCAAGAACGCATACGCTTTGGAAAAACGATCTGGAATGAAAATTGATATAGTATTTTGAGTTGTCGCTGCTTGAGACACTTACATGTTTCCACCTAAAAGCTTCGAGTTTAATGTAACAATCATTGAACCAATCCAAACAATAACAAAAACTTCTGCAAACTCCGGCCCGCCGTCGTTCGTATTGTCTGCTGTAGAACCGCCTTGGAGCACCCTGCAGAAGCTCACAACGTGAGTGGGAAACTTTACAAATTTGCATACTCACATTGCCATGAAGGTGCAGAGCATCAGGGGGCCCCACAAGTCCCCTGAAATCAATTAGTCACAACTCCACTCAGTCTAGATTAGAAAAAACTTCACTTACATTCTTTCAACAAAGTTTTCTTCTCTTTGGGCAATAGAACATGACTGAACTTAACGCCCACAGCCTTTACATCCCTCAACTGAAAAACGGCAATTGTAACAGCCCCAATTTAAAGCGAGTGGGTCAACTTACTATGGTCTCCTTGACAGGTTCATCTAGGGTATTAAAATCGGGCCGACCGGGATTTTGAGTATTCTTACTCGACGGGACGCTCATCTCGCCTTCCAGGTAGCCCTCCACATCATCGTACATCTGGAAAATAAGGCAAATTTAGTGATGTGTATTCAACTGCACTATAAACAATTGATGAAAACGGGTAACAACCTCAAGCTTCGTGTGATCCATGGTCTCCGGGATATTGTCATTCAATTTCTATACGGAATTCTTCATTAATTTTAGGTTTAATCGTGTTTTTTAACTAATTAAGATAGAAAAAGGGGCAAAACATCTATTGTTATTTTGACGTTGTGGTAGCTGACACTGACACTGACAAGGACAAGACCTCGATTAATGATTCGGATAAAAGGATTTATAAAAACTGGTAATAAAACCAATTTAATTTAAATACTTATTTTCCTAACGTATTTTTTTCCACATGTGTTAATTCGTTTATGTTAATTTTGATATGAAAATGGCAAATACATTTGTCTATCAATATTGTAAACTTTGCATGATGTCTTGAGAGTTCTCATCGGGCCACGCCTATTAATTCCGGGTTTTTTTCTACTATGGTCAAATTTTTTGTGATCCGTGCGTCCGTTTGTTATTGAATGACAAATAATTTACAGGTTATAATTTTGATCGGAGCGCTAAATTGTTAGAATTCCAGTTACTGAAAAGCCTAGAGAAAAAAATAGTGAGTAGTCTGTGTGAATAGCGGAGACTACATTAATTTTGCCAACTGTATTGCTCTAAGTACTTACAATTATATTTTAGAATAATGGCAAGCGGATTTCCTTTGGGGACGGGGTGTGTAACGACACAGTGCTAAGCATTGCTTCAGCTAGGCAATAATAAATGCTTCAACAATAAATCTTCCCATTCTTTTCAGAACGACTAATTCTATAACATTTGGGAGTACTACAATCACCTTGATTAAGTCGACGTCTCAACCTCAACCTCAGCCGGGAAAATTCAGTGTCGTGCCAGTTTCAACCCCAGCGAGCACCAAAGCTTCGATGTTCGGTTCTACTGGTGCAAGTCCAAGTGAAAAATGAAATAATATCTGCCCGGCATTAGTTAACTGTTGTGAATAATTATAGCTCTACCTGCAACGCAGGCACGGTTTGGGGCCCCTAGCACAGCTACAGGCGTCTTTGGAACCCCTGCGGCCTCCACAGCACCTACGTTGTCTTTTGGGACTCCTACTGCCGGTTCGGGCTTGTTTGCCGCCCCTGCGACAAACACAGCGCCTACGTTTGGGGCTCCTAATGTAGGAACGGCCAGCGCCGCGCCTACTTTATCGTTTGGGGCTCAAAATCCAGGTGCGGCCAGCACAGTGCCTACGTTGTCTTTTGGTGCCCCACCAGCCAGTTCTGCAAGCCCGTTTGGTGCTCCAACAACAACAACTGGTAAATACTATGTTATAGGGATTGTTATAAGTTAACTGTGCATGTTAAGTGTGAGTAATATGACTGTAATTGTAAGCAATGTATTTTTTCAGCCCCGCCAAGTTTTGGTGCGTCTATTGGCCAGTCCAACTTCGGATTAATCGGATCAGCGCCTTTGGGTTTTGGCGCGTCGATTGCTAACACGTCGGCTCCCAATGCAGGGTTTGGGCTTAGTAGCAGTGTTTCAACAGGAAGCCTGAAATTGGGGGCGAGCACCAATGCGCCTACATTAAATTTCGGTAAATTACCAATCAAACCACATACAGAAAAAAATTAGTTTGACACCATTGCATACATCAAATAATAGTCGTATTTTCCAGTTAATTTTTAATTTTTATTTAAGGACTGGGCGGTCTAGGAGCAAGCTCAGCAGGCGCTAGTGCGCTCTCAGCACCGAGTTCCGTGTCAGTGGGATTGGGGGGCATTGCATCATCAATCCAAGGAAAAACCGCTGTAGCCACCCAAAAAGACATTTCGCCAAAAGAGCAGACTTTGCCTAATGAAATTCTTCAAACCGTGGAAAGTTTCAAAGATATGGTCAAGCAGCAGAAGGCACACAGTTCGGATATTTCTCGCTGTTCGATCAGGGACTTCAGGCGAGTTGAGCAGGAAATCGATCTGCTGACCAGTCAACTTAACGAGGTTGAAACGGAACTGCAAAGAAACAGACAAGTGGCTGAGAAGCTGAAATATGACACAGCCAAGACGGTGCAACACGTGGAAATGGCTCAGAGGACTCACGATACCCCATCTGGCTTGCAGTACGAAAACACTGCACCAATGAAGTTCTTCTCGAACCTGGCTGATGACTTTGAGAACAGTATGCAGTCTCTGAAGCTGCAAATCGAAACCATGGAGAAGTATGTGAAGAACCTCAAGGGTCCCTACTTAGTATCCCCGCAAGGTGAGCGTTGACTTGAATTTTTATATAGAAGACACTCCACGAGAGAAGTATTTGCAGATCTGTCGATGGGTATGAAAAGACTGCACGAGACTTTTGTGGCGTTGGCTGGGCGGTTGCAGGCTGTTCACAGCCAAGTGGAAACCCAGAAGGAGCTCTACATGAACATTCGGAAGCACCTGCTTCAAGACACCAGCAATCCCTTCGAAAAGCTAGAAAACGCACCGGCTGTTCATATGGCTAACTCGAACGCATTCGCACTTTCGCCCCCTAAAGTTGCTAGTGGCCCCACGCCCTTCAGCAATATGGCCGTTATTAGCGTGAGCGCTTCGCCTCCTCAACAGCCCTCGGGCCAACCTCCCGCCTATCCTGGATCCTTTTCTAGTCAGCCAGGAACAGGTAGGTTTTTCTGAAAAGCCAGGCACTCAAAGCATGCGTTCCGAGTCCCCCATTTATCATTAGAAGAAAATCGTATCTGAAAGAACTTTTGATTTTTGTATGTTGTATGAAGGTTTTCTTTCCGTCGGGTTCGGAGCTTCAGGTGGAACTCAGACATCCAATACTTCCTTATTTGGTTCAGTTGGTAGTTTTAATCAGTTTTTTAACAGTAGTTTTTAGTTGAAAAACCGCACAGCGGTAGTAAACGTGGCAAAATGTGATTGATCTACCAAAACTGTTTCAACTGCCAAGCATTGTATGGAAATAAATAATTTTTGCTGAAGACTTCTTGATTGACGGCTATTTTGAATTTCCCGCTATTCGTTGGTAATATAATTTTATAATGGCAGCACTGATTGAGATTGTGCTCTATAACCTTGAAAAACTCACCATAACCCCACATAAGCATTGTTCTATGCACATGATCCATAAACTGTCTTCAAAAACAACTTTGACTAGTTTCTCGAGAACACCAAGTTTATCTGCTCCAAGCCATGTCTTTATTAAATAAGCTGTGCCCAACCTATAGCAAACTCCCCGTAGTGCTGCAAAAGGTTATCTAGCTAGGCCATGTTTGGCAATACTTAAGTCACAAATACTTTTTCGCAGTTTATTCAAGTGCGGAACTCCGGTTACAACACGTCGCTGTTCTTAGAAGATGTAGGCCCAGTGAGTCGCCAATATGAGATCACAAAAGACCCGACAGATTGGGAGCATGTCAAGAACTTGTTACCCGCGACTGTGGTGCCTAAACCTTTAGAAAAGACCACTTATCCTTCAGGTTTGATATAGACGGGCGTTTGCCTGGGCACTTGTTCAAATGCGTCCCCGTAGGATGGAAACCGCAAGCCAAAGATTTGTCAGATCGGCCCTATTTTGTACCAAGGACCAAAAACTACATGATACCTTGCTATTTGAAAATCAGTAGCTTGCAGTTGAAAAGGACCACGATTATCAGGCACATTGAGGGCGATATTTGGCTTTTGGAGAAGGAGATTAAGGAGTTTCTTGCGCCCCAATTCTTCCAGCCCATCAGATCGCAAGTGAACGAGTTTGCGGGCTATATAAGAATCAACGGCGACTATGTAAATGCAGTGAAGCATTTCCTTGAACAGAAGGGTTACTAAACTCGCTTTTTATGTAAGTGGTTTTCAGTATATTAAGTTGGAAAAGATATCTACGTTTCTTAATTGCGCACATAGTCACTGTGCTAATACTTAAAACTGAAATAGAGCTATATTTGAATTGCATTGCTGATCCGTTCTAAGAGTACACGTTCTTCAATAATAACTCAGAATTAACTGTCAATGAATTTCGTTTACTCCGTAATCAACGTTTAAGGTCGACAATACTTATCTATGGAATACACTTACTTAGAAGCTAATTTGTTTAAAGTGAGACACTTTTGGAATTAAAATATTTACATAAAAGGAACGCGTCAACAAGCATCAAGAACAAGTATCACATAGCATGTAAAATACACTTTTGCAACAACAAGTGCGGTTATTGATTCTGAGGTTCATCCGAATTTTGATCCGGCAAGACGCCACTGCGGCTCTTAGGAGAATGAGCGATAGGGTCGGCGGCTGGCCCATTGCTACTGGTCACCTTGAAGAACCGCAGAAGCGGACTATTTGCCGACGTACAAGTTTTAATGTTGCCTTTCGGCGACATTTCCAATCGCGGGGCCTTTGGTGATCTATGGCCCATAATTTCCTGTTGGAAATTGCGCTCGATTCGCAGTCTGGTGAGCCAGTCCTGAGGTCTTCTCTTCGGTGGTGAGTAGTTAAGATGGGGCGCCATGCCATCCACCACAAAGTTGGGTAAATTGTCGAGGTCTTCGGTCCTGAGGTTACCTGGAAAAAAAATCGCCCAGTTATTGGTTGAATAATAAATTGCTGCCGCGCCCAACCTAGAGCTTTGTTGAGGGGTTTCAAGCTTAAACTGTCCTCTTCTGAGGGGAAAGCCTGGTCCGAAGTGTCGTCTTTCTTAAAGTTTCTCGCCAAGTGAGCGAACAGTCTTCGAGGGCCGAAACTAGTCTGAATTCGTTTGCTTTCGCTAAATAATTCGGAATCGGCTTTCCGTTTAGAAGTCGGAGGCAAGCAGTTGTCACACAGTGTGTTTGTGAAGGTCGTTCTTTGGCAGTTTTTACACTGCCAAATGGTTTTCTTCGGCAATAAATTCGGTTCGTGGAAACATCGGCGTTTCCTAAAATGTTCTCTGTTCGTTTAAGCCGACTTGCTGCAGCCTTTAATGCACTTACCTGGAGGCGGTTTGGTTAGCTGGGAATGGCAGGATTTCGGCGCGCCCTTGTTCATTATCCGTTGAATCTAGATTGCTAATTTTCCACAGCTTGTAGGACATATCGTCCGAGCAAGTCACAAGAGCCGGCGCCGCCTTCCTATTGCACCACGCAACACTACTAACCTAAATCGGGAGAATAAATGACCACTTCTTCTCTCTCATCTATTAGTTACCTCTGAGCTATGTCCGACTAATTTTACAATTGGTTGCGGATACCCAAGATTCCATATATAGGCATTCTCATCCGTGCTGCCGCTCACCAAGTAATTCTCGTCCTTGGACAGCGAGGCCCTGATATAAAAGGTATTGTTTTGGTGTCCCCTATATTTCATCATTGGCTCGGGGTTATAAGTGGCTATGTTGTAGCAGTAAATAGTACTGTCCAGGCAGTTCGCGTAGAGTCGGACACCTAGAGTTTAGTCACATTTTATTTAGAGCGAAGGCGCAATTTTGAGCATTTGGCAAAACGTGGCTGTTATGATTTATAAGCACAGGGTATGTAGTAATCAGCGGCCCGAGTTGAGCAGTGACAAATAAGGGATGGTGCGATTGATGCTTGTTAATACTAACCAGCATTATCAATGACCAGGTTACTGCAGCCGTTTTTGCCGGTTGTGCCGCTATAGCGAATGGAATACTTGGGCAGTGGGTCCTTTTTGTAGACTGTGTAGTGTTTCCGTAGATCCCAAACTTTAATCATGCCGTCGTAAGACCCGCAAGATATCAAAGTGTTGATGTTTTGGAACACTAAGCTCGTGACGCTCTTTACGTCTGAAAGTAGAAAACCCGATAGTAAAGTAAAAACTCTGCTGCTTCCTGAAGGCAATTTACTTAGATTTGGGATGCCGCCGTGCCTTCTCTTGACCTTGAATGGGGTATCCCCATGGGAATTTCTTATGGTGCTATCCGGTTTTATCAGGGAACTGTGTTGTTGAGTTCGGGTGTCCCAAATAATTATGTTGCCGTCCCTACTGCCTATATAAGTTTAGTAGTTTTTGCAGCAGAACTTTAGCAATAACAATAACAATTTTACCTGTTGCAAACGCACTGGAATCGTCTTTGCGAAATGCGACAGTTTTCACCGATCTTGAGTGGCCGCAAAAGGTGCGAATGTGTCGAAAATCACCATCGGCCATATCGTAGAGCATGGAAGAGCGGTCTCCGGAGGCAGTCACTAATTGCATCTGGTCGAACTTCCAGGCCAGGTCAAAAATGGCGTTGCTGTGTGCGTCTGTGCAGTTTCTACAGAATAAAAAGGGGGCGTTTTGTTATTAGGACTACTTATGGAAATGAGGCAGGTTCTCACGTGGCTTCAGATTCGGTGTCCATCACCACTAGATGCCCGTTCTCATTGGCCATCCCAACAATGTGCTCGCTCCCTGGTTTTGGGGCATTTTTGCACGTGAAAATTGCCGATTCACACAGTGTAGAGAGATGTGGTCGATCGGCCTCGCAACGGAGCCTGCAGAAGACTGAATCGTATTGCCTCCAAATAGCTGCAAAAAATGTTCCATTTAGACTTAGTTAGGGTTGTTTAGCAAGGTCAGGAGTACGGCGCTTACAGACAAAACAAAATAAATCTTGGGTTACAAAAAACACGTTTCTTTTGTTACAGAACAACAGTAGAGTTCTGCATGTAAGGCCGTATAGTAGCCGATAACTACAAAAAAAGTGTTTTGCAGAATCAGATTTCTAATCTAGAGATGTTTATGAGGATTTCAAAGCTTCATCGCTTGGGAAGAACTTGAAGGGTAAGTTTGCCTGATGAATACTAGCAGACATACTAAAAATTGCATTCTCAAGCTTGTTGACCATTGAAGGGGGTTTTCATAGACATTAGTAGCAGTTTTGTGGATATTCGAATGAATTGCGGCATTTTTGATAACTCACCCCGTCCGTACTGCTGGTTAATTAAGTCGTGCACAGTATTTGTCGACATTTTTCATAGTCCAGTTGCGATTTACGGTATTGTACACATAGCTTTTTCGGTAAAGTGCGGGAAACGCAATAAACTGACCATTTTCGTTTTCTGTGTGTTAGGTTAGGTCTTGAGTGGGTCGGCTTTCGGCTCTGGAAAAATCATTGACACTTTGCGAAAATGGTTTTTTGTGACGTTGTCAAGTGTTGCATCAAAAGATGGATGTTATATACATTTTTCTGTATTTGCGTTAACGGCAAAAAAAAGTTTTATTTAAATTGAGTACTTTCTGACGTTCCTTTGTCAATCGGTTGCCGCTCTCCAATCTTCAATTGAGTTGTTTTTGGTGTTAATTATGCAGGTTTGAGGACTAGTAGGATGTTTTTCAGAATTTTGAGGCAATAGCAATGAGCAACTCAATGGTAATTGAGATTTTTCTACATTTTAAAAACGAACAAGAAAACTCGTAGAACGCGGTTTTCCTAAAGGCAAAACATATTTTAGTTCTCAATAATGAAAGGAGTTTAATATTGTATCTGAAACTGTTTCCGTCGAACAAGCTTCTAAACTTTCCCACTAGAAAAGCTTTTCCTGAAAAGTTTATAAGAGTTCATTCAATTGCCCAGAAAATTTAATTAGGGAAACCAAGTTCTCCAGACTCTCAACCGAAAATATCTTTCCAAATAATCATTAATTTTATCAAAGCTTCTAAACTTCGGCAGGCCGTTAAATTTTTATAATTTTTCCGTCTAACTGCGGAAAATCAGTTTAGGGAACGTTCTGGCGAAAATAACAAAATGCTTAGTTAGATATTTTACAGTGTGCGATTTAGAAGCGTCTAAAGATTATATGTTGACATTTTCCTTGAAACTTTTTAAAGAGGTTTCGAGTTTCAGATCAAACTTAACTAAGAAAAGGCGCGCCTTCGGAAAGTTGCTAAGTTGAGGTGTTCATGAAAATGTTCACGACTTGTATTGACACGACTAATCTTTGCTTTTAAGTTACTAAACCAAATTAGTAAATGACCATTCTCGGTGCGAAGTATCAAAAAGTTAGTGTGTTGTATTACTTGCCGCCTTTTTAGTAAAAGTGCTGCAGGATAAAATCAAATCAGACCATACAAAAAAATATTTATTGTTAAAACTAATAACTAATCACGAAAAGACTAGTTGCTCGATATAATCGACTCGTTCTTTAGCGTACAGCAGATTTTCCCATTCACTCCATCTGATTATCTTCACCTTGTAGCCGAGCATTTCGAGGTGCCGGTTTTGCAAGGCATGCTCGCCCTTCAGACGCACATACAGCCTGGTAAAAGCATTCATTGGCTTAATCAGAATGGCGTACTTGCTGAAACAAAACATCCGGATAGTGTGCAGAAGCAAATCAGGCCGCACTCAGTTACGTTGTGTTGAACCCGTTAAGGTCCATTGTGGGCTTTTTCTGCCGGTCCAGATGATAAACAAAGTTCACCTCGTATCCATAGGGCAGGGTGACGTTTTCCCGAATATTCTCCTCACCCAAAACTCCCTGCAAGTAGCTCTTAACACTAAGGTGGATGGGCTTAACCACATCATCAATCGCATCTAAAAATGTAACTTTTTGTTCGAATTCCTCTGGCCTTTAACTACTCACTGGTTTTCTGATATTCCTCGATGTACTTCTGATGGAACCACGGCACGTTGTACTCGGGATACTCTAGACAAACAGCCCGGTTTAGTTGCATCAGCACGCGCCGCACCCGGTTTGGGTACTTATCCTAAAACGATCGTTTTTACTTGGTTAATAGAAAAAATGATGTTTGTATATGATTTATCGACTATCAAAAAGCAGGGCAAAACGTCGAGGCAAGAAACTGATAAGGTGGTATAATGATGTGCAACGTTAGATACAACTTTCTGAACATAATACTAATGGGCAAAATAGAAGGAAACTGGTGTAACATCTCAGAAGCCGCAATTATATTTAGAAGAGCCGAAACAGGTGTTTTTTAGCCTCTGAAGAAGAATGGCAAACTCCAAATTACGATATTTACCCGAAAGTAGCAGTTGGCCAGCTCCACGTCCAGTTTATCCAGAAACTCCACGTTGAATATCTGCTTGACGAAGCTTTTCGGCATTTGCTGGAAGAAACACAGCGAGAGGGCGCCCTGCAGAAAACTGAGCCCACTCATCCGATCCTGATCCCTACGGAAAGCTACTGAAATTACTGGCTTGCAGCGGAAGTGAGTCAGTCGTACCTAATAAAGATATTTATGACAGTTTCGAAGAACTCCTTCTCGTAGACGGGCTCGTAGTTCAACTGGTAGAGCATGTGCAGGATTTTCTCCACGTTGAAGCCCACAATGTTCTCCTTGTACTCGATGATGTAGTTTGTGCAAAGATTCAGCACTTCGGGAATGAGCGACTTAGTGCAGAACAGGATAAAGCAGATGTGCTCCATTACTTTCGAGGACATATGCTTGGTCCGTGCCAAGGTGGACATCATGTCGTCGAAAAGCTGGTTTTCGGTTTCTTTCCTCAGGATGGCGCCCTTTATCAGCAAAGCGGATGCGACGATGTCCTCTTGCAGCCTACTGTGCAGTTGAACGGTTTGTTGATGCAACTTCTGATGAATGGTGTCAATAGATACACTAGACACAGTAGATTTTCTCTGAAACGGAAATAACTATGTAAAAATGCTTTTACAAGTCGCAGGACGATTTTACCAGAGACCCCATTAGAAGACCGTTGGAGAGCTTGAAAACGTGCATGGGCGCCATTTGGGTGTGCATCTCGTTGAAGGCCAGCAGTAAGCTGTTGAAGAGCTTCTCATTGTAGCTGGACAGCAAAATGAACGCAAAAGCGGAAAAAAAATTGTTCGGGAACAGAGTGAGCGTGCCTGCTTTGAAAGCTTTCTCTATCACAGTCGATACGTGATGCTCAAACGCATAGTGCCGAAAGCCTGGAATATCCCCACAAAAATACACATAATTGTTCACGATCTCCATGATCTTGGCAAAGTCTTTCTCTTTCTTCATCACCTGGCACGCCTTGTTCCAGTAAAGGTCGCACAGCTTCGGATCGGACACTTTCAAGAAGGAAAAAATCTTCCGCAGCGTGATCAGGTTGTTGAAGTCCTCTGTTTCATTCATGTACTTTGCAATGTCGCGACGAAACTGCGCCTTGTTCATTGGAGAGGAAAAATAGATTACCGAAGAGAACAGCTTCAGCTTGTTGCTGTGGTCCTCTTCGGCTTCGTCTATTTCTTGAAGCAATCGCGCTGCTGCTCGTTGGATCGTGTTGAGCACATCACCGGGTTCTTGGTTTTTGAAAAATACCTATCAAAGAAAGTAGCAATGGGAATTCGAAAACTTTAATCTCAATGTATTCTTTGTACTGCGACATTCTTTCGACCAAACGAAGACGATCTGACCTAACTTTTACTAAGAAAAAGAGACCGCAGGGTGGGGACGGCCAGACAACGTTTTTATATTTCCCGTTAAAAATACTCACATCGTACAAGTGGTACATTTCGTGCAGGTTTAGTTTGTCAATGGAGCCCTTCATCAGTAGAATACATTTGGATATGATTGAAGAGTGTTTGTTTCTCCACATGGCAAGATTGAATACAGACAACATCTTGAGAATTAGTCTGTAATCGTCGCCTGTGAGAACGCGAGCTTCGATTAATTCCCTCACTTTGGCCTCGTATCGTTGCAAAACATCGGTAGTGAGAATAGCATTGAGCTTTAAAAGACACATATTGAGGTCCTCCAAGTCTTTTGTGCTGTTGACTAGCTCTGAAATAATAAGCTGTAGTGATAATCACAGACTTAAGGGAAACAGTGGCGTTTACCAATGTGCCTGAGAACGTGGGGAATCAGGTCTTGGGCAATATAAAAAGGTCTAATGCTGTTTTCCAAAAAAATTACTCTAAACAAGCGGGAAGCGATGCTCAAGGAAAAGTCGCGCAAAAGATGGTCCTTGAGTTGTAAGGCGATGGCTTGGATTAGACCGTTTTCCACAGATAGCCCCAGCTTGTTCAAATGCATTACAGTGTAACTTAAAAACTGCGGTTCGAAGGAGGCTAAGTTGTTTTTGATCGCGTCAAAAACCATGTATAACTCTTTGTGTTCTAGTAGTTTCTTAAAAAAGATTTCTCTGCTAGCATCCTCATCTTTCTCGTATTGATAGATGAATATAGTCTGCAAATCGTACAGAGCCAAAACTATTTGAGACAGATACTTGTAGTCCAACGCGCCATTATTAGTCCTCACAAATTTGAACACATCCTCTACAGAGGCACATTTGGAGATTTCCAAAGACTTGCCGTCAGGATTGTCCTGGAAGAGAATCTTCCTGGTCAAATCTGACTGGTTCAGGCCTTTATCGTCTGTGTAAGGGTAAATGCCGGTTATTTCATCTACTTCCGGTATACTAGTGGAATCAAAGGCGCGTTTCTCGTTGAGGAACAGTCCTCGTTTAGTCAGTCGCACCACTGATCTGCACCTGCAACCACCACTGGGAACTACGGTGTTTAAATGCCTTTTTCCCAATACAGTCCGGTTGAAGTAGTTGTACACCTGATATTTTCTACAGACATTTTTCAAAAAGCTCATGTTTTGCGGTTTATTTACATTTTTGCTAGGTTAGTTCACCTATGACCTCACCTTCAACCTTCAAAGTAGTGCCAAAGTCTTAATGAGCTGTAAGTATGGTTGCCTGATATTCTTCATTTACTTCTATTGGCTACCCTCGGGCTAACTATGTGAAGCTAGCTAGAGATATGAAGAAGGGGCGCCAACCGCTAGTTGATTTTTCTGATGCAATTTAAGTAATTACTTTGGAATGCTGAAAAATATATCGTAAATTTTATGCTGATGGTGATGATTTTAATTAAATTAATTTTTCTTTAATAGAATCTTCAATATTTTCGGATGTATAGGCAACTTAATACGCACGTTTTAGCATATGGCGACATCTGTGTTGTAAACTAACCATACTTCTATGAGAGTATTCCATAGACTTTTAATTTCTAGACCTGTAAATGTTGACCCTTATCAATTCAATTAAATTTACAGTAAAACAAATTCATGTTGTAGAGAAACCTTATTACTTGCATTTAAAAAATCTGTTGCAGCTAGTAAATACTGGATACGCTAAGTTTCCGATAATTTTATCGTCCTTTCAAATTGAGTTGGAAATCCGGTCAAATTTATTACAATCTGATCTAATTTCATGCGAAAGATCTTATCTTTTAGATAGAGATCTATTGCGTCCAATTAACATTTGCTACGGTAAGTTTCCGGTAACTTAAACATTATTTGGTTTGAAACGAGTTGGAAAATATCGTCACACTTATCGGAGGATTTACCGTGATCGTATCCATCCTTGTGCGGGAGATGCTGCTTAAGCAGGTAATCTCAACGATTAATTACGGATTTTACCGTTGATATGTATTTTACCAAAAGAAGAATCGTTAACTAACCCGACCCTTTGTCGGCCCATTAATCGGCCAGAAAGAACACAGAAACCGTAACTCTATTTCAGTTGCAGAGGGTAAATAATTATTTTCATTGCTTGTAATTATGTGTATAGGTTATATGTTTACCTGTAGAATATGAATAATTTATTTTATACAAATTTTAAAGTCGTAAAAGATCTCACTCTCAGGGTTAAGGTGTAATTGGGAAATATCACCCAAAAGTAGCTTGGCGACTCAAAATGTTCGTCGCAAAAATCTCCGAAAAGGAACTCAATTTGGATAAATGGTCAAAATCCGGTAAAAATTTAACAATTTATCGAACAAATTTTTTTTAAATTAGTTAAACGGCCTTAAACCGAAGTTAAAGGCCTTCAAAAAATTCCTCAAGACCCATTTATATTGACCCTCTCCACGGAAATCTTTAGTAAAAGGCGAAAGATTTATTCGCTTTGAAGAGAGTCCAGGGTAAAGATTTCATGCAAAATTTGCTCAGTTATACCCTCGACGAAGATTGCCCATGATAGTTTCACCCGTTGGCGCCATCTCGGCGGGAGACGGAAACTACAATGTTCGGAATGTCGAATCAAGCTATTTCCAATAATGGTGAGTTTTAGCATTGAGTTTCTAAACGCCCTTTAGATAGAGATCTATTGCGTCCAATAAATATTTGGCCATATAACAACGGCTGGGGAGGTTCAAACGCCAGCCGTGTATATGCAGATCAAAAAAGTATCGCTCAAGTTTAAATTGGCCTGGCTGAATACCCAAGGGGTGGTAGCCATTAAAAAAATAAACATTTGCTACGGTAAGTTTGCAGTAAAACTAACGTTATTTTCGTTGAAACTCCAGTTGGAAAACATCGTCACAATTATCGGAGGATTTACGGTGATCCTACTTAGCCTTGTGTGCGAGAGATCCCTATTATCTGTTTTGCATAGAGATCTATTGCGTCGAATATCCATTTGCTACGGTAAGTTCCCGGTACCTTTAACGTTATTTTTCTTGGAACGGGTTGGAAAATATTGTCACACTTATCGGAGGATTTACCGAAATCCTGCTTACCCTTGTGTGCAAGAGATCACTATTGTCTGCTTTAGAAAGAGGTCAATTACGTCCAATAAACATTTGCTACGGTAAGTTTCCGGTACCTTTAACGTTATTTTCGTAGAAACTTGAGTTGGAAAATATCGTCAACACTTATCGGATGATTTACCGCAATCCTACCTCTCCTTGTGTGCGAGAGATCCCTATTATCTGCATTGGATAGAGATCTATCGAGACGAACAACCATTGTAAGTTTCCGGTAAAATTAAGGTCCGTTTCTTGAAAGTTGATTTGAAAATATAAGTTTTATTGATTTTTATCATAAGAGTTGTGTGTGACGAATCTCTAATACCTGTTTGAAACTGAGAATTATTGTATCCAATAAACACTTGCTACGATTACTTGGCGACAAAAGTTTACGTTATTTTGTTTGAAAATGGCGAAAAAAATATCTATTATCTGTTTTAAATAGAGATCTATTGCAACCAATAAACTACGGTAAGTTTTCTATAAAATTTACCTGTTTTTTTCTTAGAAGTTTAGTTGAAAAATTGTAAAATTTATCGTAAATCGACTCTTCCTTGTGTGTGTGCGATTTCTAAAACCTGCTTTAGGTAGAGATCTATGATGACCAATGAACACTGGCTACGGTAAGTTTTCGGTAACATTAACGTAATTGTTGATCAGTCAGTGCGATAGTACTGAATACTTGATGGGAGGATTAATTATAATATTCCTATTCTGTGCAAGAGATCCCTAATACCTGCTTTGGATAGAGGTCAATAAAAAACCTATACATACCTGAAATTTTCTGCTCACAAAATCAAATACCATCAGTTGGTGAAAATAAACTAGACCCATTTTTTCAGTTTTCTTCTCATCTCGCACATTTCCAGCAGCAAACCATAGAAACCAACGAAAGAAAATTGTTTATTCTTCTAAGAATGCAGGACGGATTTCTAGTGGGCCACAAATGCATTATTTATAAAATCTGCCGTTTGTCGCCCATCCCAGCTACAATAATACGACTTTATTAGCCGGCATTTAATTAATCAACATTAAGAGGCTATACCAAAGCGCACTTTCCCGCTACTGGCATCAGGCCCAACTCCTGCCACTGCATCCAACTGGCTTATCCTGACAAGGCTCGAAGTTATGTCATCAAAATTATTTATTTCAATGCTTTTCAATCATCATCATCGTTTATAAAATTGTTTATCAAGAAAACCGCCCATTTGGTAATTATCATACACCCATGTTGGTAACGAAAATGATCAGAATGGAAAGTGATGATATTGCTTTAGGGATTAGTACCTAACTTACACGCTAAAATAGAACAAATTTTGAGGATTTTTCTGTATTTAGTCTGAACAAGATATTTGAAATTGAAATTTACCTTGTCCGAGATTGGTTCGAAAGATTTTCTGTCATTTTCGGTGGTTGCCAGCTTCAGCGTTTCTTCCCGGTAATTTAAAAATATTTATCTTTGTTGAATCAGATATTATTGTAACAGCACGATTTTATAGACGTTTTTAAAACTTTTTTATTTTTCATTGTTGATAAAATAAACACTCTTGATTAGGATTGCTTGATGTAAGTTTAGTTTTTCTGTATAAAACGCCATCCAGTACATGGGCACGTAAATAATTTCTGTGAAGTTTTTGGCTAAAAAGTGTATTCGCGATCGAATCGGTAGTTGAACAACTACGGATGGTGGCGCTGCAAAACGTCAAATTACTCGTTGTCGAGTGACAGTTGAAACTTGTCATACTGGTTTATCTATTGGACATCATGACATTTATAACATAAAACAATACTTACACACTTTTGGATCTGTTTCTATTTCTTTAAAAGCCTGCAAAAGTTGATTAGAACAAAACAAATCACAATCAGATGTAAACACCAATGCCAACAAAACAAGTGTCAAGTTACTACCTAACTTGTAGTTATCATTTTAGCCACCAGGGGGCGTCTGGACTTTTAAACTCGCGAATAGTTTTGACCGTCTAAACTCCAAAACTGTCACATGAACAGCAAACTGTCAATGACTGCTACTGACAGGTGAAATCCCGAAACCAGCCGACCCAGATAGGCAAACCCTCGCATGTTTCCGATGTTCAAATTTCGGTTAAAAATCGAAACTGTCCCCGATCATTTTAATCCAGAGCCAATAAAACCCGACTCTGGATAAGCAAACGAGCTTGAAAAATCAATACCTCGAGCCGCAGCCTCCAGACACGATCCCTCTACTTAAAAAGCGCAGACCCATAATTCATTCAACAGGAATCCGCCCTTATCAAGCATCCCTTTTCCCTGCGCTCCGCACGCTCGATTGTCCTCACAGTTTCCCTCTCTGTTCTGGGGCCGCATTCCCATGGCACTTTCCTGCCACCCCCATCGGCTGTCTCGCTTTAGCCCATCAAAGTGATAGCGAAAGCGCACAGCAGCTGAAGGCACAGCCTGCTTGATGCACAAACATCGCAGGAAACTGTCTGCATGTCGTTCATTGCCAGCCTGCTCGGCGCTTATCTAGCAGGCGATAGTTTGTGGATTTTGTCGTATTTCGTTGTTTGAATTTTTTTCCTCGTTTCAATCGCGAATGAAAAACTGATGGTGCGGATGATTTTTGTCCGAAATTTATTCACTTGATAATGACACTTTTAAACGCGGGCTTCAAGTGATTGAGTGCAGGAGTGTTGATTTGCGGGCGAAATTAAAAAAAAAAGGTAAGCAGGAATTATTTGATAAAATGCAGTCAGGAATTTATATTGATTTTTTTGTCATTTGATGGCAATTTTCTATATTTTAAGTAAAATAAGCCAAAATGCATTTTAACGCGCTTTAAAAGAGTTAATCAGAACCAGCTCAGGTGTACGTTAAACACCTAAATATCACGCTCTGAATGGCTTGTAGAATAATCCACACCACTAGCGCCACCATATCAATTTCAATACATTCACGAAATTAATTAGTTAATTAGTTTCACTGCGTCTATTGGCCGGAGGGATGGTGTTTCAGAACCTCCGGCTTTTCGTTACAAAACCCTCAAAAGTGCGGTTTTACTTCTGCAAAAT
Source organism: Dendroctonus ponderosae (assembly GCF_020466585.1). Taxonomy (NCBI): domain Eukaryota; kingdom Metazoa; phylum Arthropoda; class Insecta; order Coleoptera; family Curculionidae; genus Dendroctonus; species Dendroctonus ponderosae. Next base: position 4,917,224 of record NW_026017110.1, on the reverse strand, counting down.
TTGACGCTTTAAAACGCACGTAAATGATTTAGATAAGAAGTTACAAACTTTTAAAGAACATGTATTTGTGGTAAAAAACCCAAATTTCATGCGACAGAATTAGATCTTTTTTATAATTTTCAACATTTTCAGAGCCTAGCGTCTTCAATAGATGCTCATAGCGTCCAGCTTTTACTTGCTTTCAATTTAAGGCGCGAATTTTTCAGGGAAATCAAGAAATTGTGCAAAACCAATTTGCGATTTTTGCTCACCCTTGCCATTCTTTCCACTAATACAGTGCACCGCAACATTCCTGAACTTTAGCCGGTGAACATTTTCTGTTAGTGATCCGATTTAAATAATTTTCTCATCGAATCATAGCTCTAGTCTTGGACAAAATTGATGCTCCAAGATAAGCAAAAAAAGCCATAACATATTGTACAGGGTGTTTAAATACTGTAATTTCTTGGTCAGAGATTAAATATTCCTGCGGGCAATATGTGGTAGACCAGAGAGAAAAAGCATCCCATGTATGAATACATAATATATAATCATACAACTACAACCTGATGTCTTCTGAATAATTTGGATGTTTAATCGTCTGTTGATCTGGAGCCATTCGCGATATACAGGGTGATTCAAAATTGGCGTCATTCCTCTGGAGGTGTTGTCTGGCGGTATTTTACGAGTACAGAAAAAATAGTGACCAAAATTATTGTTATTAAAAACTGAGAAATTTGCAAAAAACTCTATTAGAAAAACGGCAACAATGTTTTTCAAGGTAATCTGCCTAATTAACATTACGTAAATACCTGTTGCTTCGTAATTATTTAAAACTCCGGTAACCATGGAATTATACAGAAAGTGACAATAAGATAGACCAGCATAAACGGTAAATTCAACAGGAATCGTTGAATGACGGAACCTATTTCGAAACTCATAACTTCGAATTATTAATTTGTTTACAAATTACATAAACGTACATTTGAGTCTGTAGCTCCAAACAATTGCCTGTGTAATTCTTTCTCGTATTCGGTTAAATAACTCCTGCTCAATTTATACCGGTGTTCAGTAATCCATTGGTTTAATGTGATCTTAGTTACGTGGTAGGAATGTAGCCGGTATTTATTTGGTGCCTGGGAAAGTGTCAGTTGTGCAATGTTCTAAGTGCCCCTGAAAGGCTCTTCTGCAATTATGTCCAATACTTGTTCCTCTGTCTCTGGAACCCGAACATCTATTGTCGTCCACGATCTTCATGGAACCACTCTCCTCACCCTTTGTTGGCGTGAGTTCTTCCAGCTTCTGCTGTGTTACTGTAGCATTTCCCCTGAACTAATTGCATACCCGCAAATTCGTTAAAGAAAATTCAAAGTAAGTCACAGTTTGACAAATTATTGACAAGGGCTATCCACCTGTAACAATCTGTTAATGACAAAAAACATCATTGCCGCTTTGACTTTTCATCAAAAAATTGTAGAAGAGAACTTTTTTAATATAAAAAAATTTCGTAATTTGAAGCAAAGATCGTAATTTTTCTTTTTGAATGCTTAAGTATTCCAATATGCTACCAATTAAACATGGAACAATTTCAAAATAAT
>NW_026017110.1:4910288-4915589 GCF_020466585.1 Dendroctonus ponderosae | reverse complement strand
TTCCAATATGCTACCAATTAAACATGGAACAATTTCAAAATAATGCTTAATAACAAAGTTGAAATTCGATTTTCAACTGTTAATATCTTCTAGAAGTTATCGAAAAAAAAATGTCAATATTTTTCTCGTACCTTCCAAGTGAGCCCTATATTCAATTTTTTCTGACCGGTCACATTTTCCACACGAAATTGATTATACCATTTTCGAAGAATTTCGTGCAAAATGTTACCGCTCATAAAAAATTATATTTCCCGAATGCTTCACGATAAGACATGATTAAAAATCGAGTTTAGTCACGGGACATAAAGCTACAACATCGTGGGTATAATTTTTTTCCGTCTGAGCCACCCGAAATTGCCCGCAAAAGAATGAAAACTTTACCAAGAGTAGGCTAAAAAACAAACACCTAAATTAAATGTTTATCAAAATTTAATTTAATTAATTAAAAATTTTCTCAGTTGCCAAAAAACCAAATATCATAAAATGTTGAGAGACAACTCAAGACAACCAGAAAACTTACACCTGCAAAAAAACGCTCCTTATGAGACCAGCATTTACAATCTGGCCAAAAATCAGCATTCCGTTCAATATTCTAGAAATTTTCATCGTTTACATGTTCAATTGTCCTGCAAAGATGATGAATATTTGAGTTGAAACAATGCTGAAATTTAAGAAAAGCGCGTGTTTTTCTAGTCTATTTGGATGAGAAGTTGGGAAAACCCCACTGTGACCAAAAACGCCTTGAGTTAGAAATTACAAAACTCCCGAAACTCAACGTTCTTATTCGCATGCATTCTGCAAGACTGCGATTCGAAACAAAACAAAACATCTGAAAGGCTGTTTAGCTGTCGCTTTTGACTTATGGTTAATAATGATACCCTCTGGACTAAACATGTGCAATTTAATTGCAAAACTGAAAAAAAATCAAAACGAATTACCATCGATGTGTATTTATGTGAGATAATTTCGTGTAAAAATCGGCTGCCCTATATGGACTTGGGTCGGTAGTCCAGTCCCCCCCAAGGTCTGATGTCGCTTGTGGGGAATTTTTGAATTGCCACCATTATTGTTATTATTAATCGCAAATCTAATGTTGTGCAGCACCTGATTGATTTTTTCCCTCGAAGGACCAGGTTGCTGTGTTAATTAATTATCGCTGCATTATGCAGGCGGGTTCGATGTTGAAGGTTCCAATGTGCGCGAATTTATTCATCCGAAATTCGATGTTTATCGGCTCTGAAACTATCCATGCGATTGCTTGTAAAAACCAATCAGAGTGTAAAGTAGTTGTTTGCAATTATTTTCGTTTGCTGATGATATACCGAGGAGCCGGTTATCGGCCGCTGTATATTTAAGATAACTAGTCGACTTGAAAACCCGTATTTTTAGCGGTTTTCCTTGCTCTACAGCTTTCTAAGGGAATAATCATATCATTTCGAAGGCAAATTCACGACGAATTGACGAATTGCCAAAAATCAGTAAATACGACACCAACGTCTTACATCGTAATTAGTGATGAGCAAAGCAAGACCTTTGGTCTTGCAGCAAGGGCCTTGCAAGTTTTGCTTTTATATAGCGGTAAAATTAGACGAAATAAATTTAATAATTCAATTAAAAGATAATACTAATCAATACGAAACAACAAAAAACTCAGAATATTTGCTATTTATTAAGTTTACTTATTTCAATGTGTTTATTTAAAATTATTTAAAATACACGCTTTATTACAAAACAAAATCTGTTTTGATTGGAGTTTCTTACGTACGTTATACGTAGTTTCATACGTATTGTTCCGAAAAAACCGAAATTTTCTATTTATAATCTCAGAAAAACCATCGTTTTTTAAATTTTAACCTTTCATTTTTGCCACCCACACGTGTTCAGCTTCAATAATAAGCAGCTCTTTCCATGAGCTTGCCTATGACTGAAATGAACAGATTTGTTTTATAAAAGAATAACACTAGTTTCAAATAAATTAATAATAATTATTCAATATTTTTTTAAAAAAGAAAAAGGAATATTATTTCTCGGTCTAAACGGACAAACAATTTTTGGAAGAAGTTAATTTTGGGTGACTAAAAACTTAAACCGTTTCTTTTCCGTAAAGCATGGACAACTTAGTAATTATTGAAAAACATTATTTAATTAAATAAAATCTTTTAAAAAAATTAATAGAAAGTGATACTTGTTCAAACCTGAACACGCGTCTGTGAGCAAAGTGGAGGGTTACAATTTGAAAAATGTTATTTTTTGTCATATTTCATATGGCAAGTTTGATATTTTCTTTGAAAAAATTTATATAAATATAGAATTTGATACTTTTTGGCTTAAGTACATTTCACCTTTTTTACGACATTAAGACCTAAACCATTCGAAATTAATGTAATTGTATTTTTCATGGGGCACCTTAGTACCTATAGTGTACGGTATATGTATTCAGTTCAATAGCAGTTCCTCTTAGATGGATAATTGAGCAAAACCAATTAAACGCAAGCAAATGATACATAGATATTAAATAAATATAAATGGGTATTAAGGAAATTATAAAGTAATACTAGAAAATATAAAAAATAGTCTGTACGTTATAACTTTGGTCGCACGTCATGCGACGGAATTTGACTACCAACATAAAAACAATTATGAATGAAATTTGTGTGATAAGTCGAATCTTTTTTGTTGTGTTTTGAGCATCGGAAACCTCAAGCAATCATAAAATACCAAAAAACTTTAGAATACTCCCTAATTTAAAGCGATGTTGATTATTTATGTTCATCTTTAAAATTATTAGGTTGGTGAAAATTACAACGCTGCCGAAACGATCGTAGATTTATAGGAAAATTTTTAATAACACATGACGTTTGCTTGTTGCATTTGTCCAGGACTTTTGCGTTGACGGTATATTTGTGCATTTGAAATAAACCATTATTCGATAAAGAATACTCAGCAAAATCGAGACAGCATTGAAATACTTTAAGAATGCTTCTAGAATTTATGTTTATATACATAATTCATGGCGAGCATGGCAACAACGCTCGACCGACGATTGATGACGTGTGACCAAAGTTATAGCGTACAGACTATAGATATTCAGATACAGTCGAAATGACTACTCTATGAGACAAACTCACCTTGTACTGAAACCAACGAAAGAGGCACAAACAGTAAGTATGTCGATGAATAACCAATTTAACTTGGGCAAGATCGACAACTAACTAACTTTATTTTCCAAATATTTATCCCACCAACCCCCCAATTTAGATAATCTGAAAGAGAGGAAAAAAATTCTGAAATCGATCACATTTTAAGTGCTGTTTGATTTATTCAAACCAAACATTAATATGAGCGGCATGGTCTTGAGCAAGACTCTTGAAAAAGTCTTGGTCTTGCAAGAAATGCAAGACCAAGACCAATCTCGCTCATCACTACTTGTAATTCTTCGTCTGCAATGAAAGGATCAATCAGTATTATTGATTTGCATCCTTTTTCTTGATCTTTATTGTATCCTTTCCTCATAGTCTTTCAGTTTCATATTTTTCTATTTTATTTATTTGTTATATAACATAATACCTGTTGCTTCTTATATCAAAAGCTCAGCTAAAGCATACCTATATAAAGACGAGACGAGAAGAGCTAAAGATCTATTTAACAGGTTAGGGTAACGAATGTCAATAAATTTCCTATATCATCACTGTCAAAGTGACATTGACAAACAGTGACCAACGTCCCAAATTGAGCCTTTTTGAGTTTTTCCGCGAGTTTCCAATCAAGGTTAGTAGACAACTACATAGTAAATGCTAAGCTAGAAGCTTCCATACAGGGAAAAAGTTCCGTTCTTTCTCCACTTTTCAGCAATTGTCAATGAATTCCTATCGCGTTTGGCACTTCGGATCAAGAAAACCAGTGTTAAAATCACCGGATATCCAAAACGGTTGGAAAATCGCTTTGCTGATAGAAATAGAAAGCAAATAAGGCAAAAATGCGAAACTGAGTGCCAGCTCACCTGTCGCAGATTGAAAGCATCCATCAATCATGCGGTTTTACACAGGGTGAATGTTTCTAATGTCTATTTTAATTTGCAGCAGGAATTGTGATTTCTGCTGTGGGCGCTCGGTTTTTCCGTTTTCAAACTCGAGAGGAATCAGAGCGCAGAGAAAAGCGTAAAACGCATCGCATTCCCGCTGGCTTCGTTTGCTTATTTATTTATTTATTTATGCATTTATTCGATTGCACTAAAAATGCCACTTGAACACGCACATACGTGTGGCTGATTCGCATACAATTCTTCGCCAAACCCAGAGATTTTCCCTCGATCTGCAGGGTTTTCTTCGTTTATGCAATGTCACGTGACCGTCGGAATTAATTACAGTATCAATACTATCCAAACAAACATTTCACAATGTCCGTAAACGTCTAAAGGCAATTAATCATCGATCTGAAAAGGTGAAGACTGACAAGTCCTTATTATGTTGCCGGTCATTCGGACAGTTTTCGCACGTTCTCGTCCCTACTTTGGGAGCTTAAATCGATTTTTTTCTCTCATCATCTCATCGCCCATCATACATTTTAATCATTTTCATGGCCAAACAGTTGTTATTGAAATATCGAAATATCATGTTGTTCTGTGCAGGTAAACACTCAATCCGTTTTGGCTTATCTCACAAGTAAAGTGCATTTTTCACATTTAACTGTGCGATTTGTAACTAGTGGGTTTTTCGGGTTTTGAGGCCGTCGTAGAATAGAATTTCTTCCTGACGATTGGCTGAAGAGTGGAAGGAGAACTAGGGATGACACGAAATACTTGTCACAGGTATTTTGGAACAGATATCGATATGGAACAGTCGGGACCTGTTATCGATATTTAAAATAACATGTGATTTGAAATAACAGGGCTCGCCTACGATGCTGGTAGCGCTATTTACCTAGTCTGGACATGTTTCAATATTTGTTTATATCAAACATAGCTGAAGTATTAAACGGCCAATTTTCAATTAAGTGATAAGATGAATTGTAATCAGTGATTAGCATGAAAATAGAAGATAGGCAAACTTTTTCACATTTTACTGCCCTTAAGTAAGGAAAGGTAAAAAATGTGGTCACCTTTTTTGTGTTCAAATAAAGTTTCAATAAAATGGTAAAACGGTACTCATAAAAAATGTTGACTTTTTTTTGACCATCAGCCCTTGCATACATAAAGGAACAAAAGGCATTCATTCGACCGCCGACATTGGCTACGATTAGAAGTGCGAGCTAGTAACTAATACTAACCTCCTTCGATTTGTGACTGTATTTGGTGAGTGGGAT
>NW_026017110.1:4901661-4909289 GCF_020466585.1 Dendroctonus ponderosae | reverse complement strand
AATTGAACTAATCAATAGCTTCCTAACAAGCAATAACATAAGATTGTAGAGTACAAGACTCCTATAGTTTTTCGTTTTAGCACCAATCCACCTGTTCTCCCTGTAAATGTGTGAAAATGACTGATGTGTCCTATATGTGTGTAGCTGTGTTGTTCATCCTGGGCCAGATATAACACCCATAGCAAGCAAAAAGAAACAAGAAGACTGAAAAGATACACCAAGCAAACATAAACTAAAAAAAAAAAGAAAAAGAAAAAAAAAAAACACTATAARATTACTGTTAGTGAGTAAGACTTTAGAGGATCAGGGGCACAAGCCCGCTTACTGGACCTCTTACGTGACGAGCTGGCAAAATACCCCTAGTTGGTTGTGCCAAAAAAAACCCCAAAGAAGAAGAAGAAGAACAAAAGGCATTCGGTCTTCGGTCATAATTTATCGCTGACCCAACAGATTTGCACCCAAATTACTAGGAAGTGGCGTGGATATTCTTGAATGGAACAATTAGTGCAATCGGATTAGATTCGATTTTTTCCGGGCACTAAATAGCTGAAAGTAATTTTTTATTAAATTTTTTTATAATTAAAATGGTTTTGTTTCAAAGAATCTCACTTTTTTTGAACAGAACTTTTTTTGAAGGTGTTTGTATATTTTATAAGTGGTATAAATTTTAGTTTCAAATATTCATAACTTTTTGTTCATTCCTATTTGTTATGTAAAAAGGGATCTTGCCAGATTCTAAATACATTTTTCTTGAGAAGTCGGAGAGACTTCTCTGAGGCTGTATTTTACTAGTAAAGAGTTGTACTACAACGTACAATAAATTAAAATTTCATTCCTGACTGACCAAAAAAAGTTATGGTACAATTTTCTTGAAACAAAACTAAATTAATTATAGAAAATTAACAAAACGCTAAAATCGTCGTTTTTTTTTTAATTTTTGAGTAAACTAATGAACGGATTTTAATATAGTTTATCTGACATCATAGGTATTTTTAATACTTGAGAAAAAGGATAAAACTTTTTTTCATTAGCATCAACGGTTCAACAGTTATGCACAAAAAAACGGGCTTTCGCACTTTCTTTAATTATTTATAAATAATTGTTTATAAACAATGTTACCCAGCCGGAAATCGAGCACAAACTATTGTCTCAATATTCTGACATCCTTCCGAACAACTTCCAGTAATCTTTTACCTTCATATTTTAGTGCCCGAAACCGGCCTTTTAGAGTCTAATCCGACTGGACTCAAAATACGCTTCAGCCCGGTTTCAGATACAAACCAATATTTATCATGGGCCAAAATAACATGTGACAAAAAATAACAGACACTTGGAACAGGTACGAGCTTGGAACAGTCACACATGGAACCGGTGACTGAAAAATACTGGTTTGTGTCATCCCTAACAAGAACCGTGTAAGCGTTCAAGCAAACCATCTCTGCAGACGCAAGCCATCATCACGGTTCTGATGCGCATCAGAATAGTGTAAGCGTTCAAGCAAACTACCTCTGAAGATGCAAGCCACTCGTGCTTGCGAAACGTCAAGAAGAAATTTTATTGTATGACGGCCTAAAAACCCGAAAAACTCACTAGTTTCAAATCGAACAGTTAAATGTGAAAAAATCACTTTACTTGTGTGATAAGCCAAAACGGATTAAGTTGAGAAGACTATTCTGATGCGCATCAGAACCGTGTAAGCGTTTAAGCAAACCACTCGTGCTTGCGAAACGTCAAGAAGAAATTCTATTGTACGACGGCCTAAAAACCCGAAAAGCCCACTAGTTTCAAGGAATGGCGTCGAAAGTCTATCTCTTTTGATATTGGATTTGAGTTAAAAAATTCTATTTGCTGCGAGCAAATCGGATAAAATACTCTTTAAAAGTGAAGATCCCATGCACTGTTTCATCCGCTTCAAATGATGCTCAGCTTTTTTGCTTTGAGCGAGGCACAGTTGAAGAACGTCTGGGTGACACTAGACACTGTGTTGAGTTGTTTCCGCTGTGTCCGAGTTGATGAGTTATAACTCATTTATTAAAGTGGATTACAGCTTTACAACACCCGGGAGTGAAATTTTAACATCCACTGTTTGTGTTCACATAATGTTTATCCATTACCAGACCCTCTAATACTCAATCTAGACCCTAATAAAAAGAAAGTTGCCCATCTTAGCACATTCTTTGTGCCAAAGTGTCGAGCAGTTTATTCGAAATTGAGAACTAATGTGGTTACAGATGGCGTTCGGACGCAACAACGTGTTCCGGAATCGCAACTCATGGGGTCCCGTTTCTTCATGCGGCACCGTCGGCCTTCCGAGGCCAGATCCAGAAGAAGAGCATACGGAACGAATGGCAACTGCTCAAATGAGGCAGTTGGATCCTCTGAAAGAAGACCTCGCCGATTGGCTCAACAAAACCCTTGGTAAGTGTTTTTGTTTCTTATGTTCACATGAGCGTTCGATGGGACAAAAACATGAAAAACAACAGCTGTACAAATTCGCGCAATAAGGATATTGAATATCGCGGGTGGGTGGGTGTTTGCGAGAAAACATCAAACACAATGCACATAAACAAACAATCAAAACAACCGCTTAGATTAGCGGGCATTTGGCATTGGCAACTGGAGCTATTTGACGGTAAAATTGATTTTCGAGTGTTTTTCCTTAAAGCAACCCATGACCATGACCGGCGTCATGGGCGGGCTACGCAAGAAGAAGAAAGTGATTAATTAATGTGGTAATTAAGCAGAATGCCGTACTTTGAAATAGCATTAATTCAAAAAGTGTCGGTGCGTACCAAACGGGTTTATCTACGGGCGCGGGAAATGTAACGTAACTTCCAAAGGAAATCGCATTGCCGAAGAACCTGCCATGTTTAATTGGTGACTATTAGATGAATGACACTCAAGCAACAGGTCATGTAACAGAAACATCAACTTTCAGGTTTTTCAGCGTCAAGTGTCTGCTATAGACTGTGAGAATTTCCAGCCCCAATTTGCTCTAGATTAGGAGTTCTGAATTTTTAGCGGAGAAGGTGCACTTGTGCGAATACGCACTGGTTTTTAGACCATTTTTTGCAAAGTTGCCGAACATCGAAAATTTTATGCGATTCTCTTGATATATTCAGCAGTTTTCCATTCAAGTGTCTTCTATAGATGGCAAAATTTTCACGTTGCTCCAAGAAGGAAAGCGTGCAGTTGTGCCAAAATTCGTTTTTTTTTCGGGCTACGTTTACAAAGCGGTTGAAATCAGGACCTTTTGCGATTTTTTAAAAAATTTTCGGTATTTCCAGATTCAAATAGTTTCTAGAGCTGGAGAAAATTTGAAGCTGCCGCAGGGCCCAAAGAGAATTTGGAACTATTGTAAAGATAAATGGAATTTGTGCATTTAGCATCAAAGCTAAGAAAAAGCAGATTTTTCGCGATTTCTTAAAATCTTCAGTATTTCACAGCCTTCTATAGATGGCAAAAATTTCAAGTTACTTCTTGCTCGGGATTAAAAGTTACGCATTTTGAAAGAAAAAGCTTCAGTTATTCCAGAGCAAAGCATGCTGTTTTGGGGCAATATTTACAAACTTACGAAAAATTTGGTTTTCGTGCGGTTCTTTCGAAAATTTCCGCATTTTCACATACGACCGTCATCTGTAGATGGAAAATTTCAAGCCGCTACTTGCTCTAGATTAGAATTTATGCCTTTTTAAAGTACAGCGTGCATTTGTTCTCCAATTTTTTTTTAAATTTTAGTGTTTTTACATTGAACTGTCTCCCATAGGCGGCGACATTATTAACATCAGTCTTATTTGCTCACAAATTGATTTGATCTGATCTCTTGATAGCAAAAATTTCAAGTTTTTAAAGGCAAGGATGCCGTTAATCCAAAGCATCCTTTTTAGTGCAGCTAACAAAGTTACGAAACGTTTGGATTGAGTGAGATTATTTCGAAAATTTCCGCATTTTCAAATTAAACTGTTTTCTATCGGTGGGGAAGTTTTGAAGTCTCTACTTGTTCTAGATTTGAAGTTATGCAATTTCAAAGAAAGGGTGCAGTTGTCTCGAAGCATTCATTTTTAGGGCAACCTTTACAAGGCTGTAGAAAATCAGGATTTTTTGCGATCTATTTCTAAAGTTCACCAACTCAAAACTCCAATTTCTTCTATAGCTATAGAAAATTTTAAGCTGCTGCAGGCCCCAATGAGAATTTGAAAAAATTGCAATTAAATTGCATTCTCGGACTAGCCACTTACTCTATATTAGAAGCTATACTTTTTTTAGAAGTGAATTTTATTGAAAATTTATTTCTCCAGAAAAATTTCCACTTTAAAGTTCTTCCTATACATGAAGAAAATTTGAAGATATTTTCCTCCCGCGATGAGAATCTGTGAATTTTGAAGGCAACTAACAATTGTGTAAAAACGGCTACTTTTGGACTAACTTTTATTAAGGTACTATATATTATTCAATTGTTGCTTATCGATAGTAAACTTTTCAAGTCGCTACCTGCTCTAGATTAAAAGTTACGATAAAAATAATGAGATTTGTGCCAAAGGGTTAGTTCTTAGGCCAGCATTTACTAAGTTGCCAAAAATACTAGTTTTGTACGATTGTCTTAGAATCTTTAACATTTTCCGATCCCAACATCTTCTATAGCAGGAGAATTTTTGAAGCTTCTGCAAGCTCCCATTGAGAATTTGGGCATATTGAAAAGAAAAGTCGTATTCGCACAAAAGCGCCCATCTCCTACTCGCATTAAATAAGTTACTAAAAATCAGATTTTTTTCTACTTTTTTTTCTACTAAGTTACTAAAAATCAGAAAGAGAGCTTCTTCAATTTTTCAGTACGTTCGCGCTCTAGTTACTTCTATCGAAGAAAACAAGTTTCAAGTTGCTACTCGCTCTAGATTAAAAGTAATGATTTTTTGCAAACGCGTTTGTTTTTCGGCCTGAATTTATTGAGTTTGCAATAATCCTATTTCGTACGATTCCGGTAGAATCTACTTGGGGCTACTTTTGGACTAACATTTACTAACTTAATAAATATCAGAATTTTAAGGATGTTTTTGTTGCATGCAGATTCAAATGTTGTCTATAGATGGTGAACTTTTTAAGTCGTCACCAGGTCTAGATCAGAATTTGCGATGTTTTTTAAAAGTCTTAATTTTAAGGAGTGCATTTACTAAGCTGTTGTGATTGTCTTACATTTTCGGATTCCAACAGCGCTTATAGCTGGATAAATTTAAAGCTGCTACACGCTCTCAATCAGAATTTGGGCATATTGAAAAACGTCCTGTTCTCGTACTATGATTTTTCAAGTTAAAAAAAATCTGATTATTTTGCGATTTTGTTCAATCTTTCAGTACTTTCACACTCTAGTGTTTTCTACAGATGGCAAATATTTCAAGTTGCTACTTGCTCTGGATTAGAAGTTCTGCATTTTGAAAGGAAATGGTGATGTTCTAAAGCATCCCGTTTAATGCCAACATTTACAAAGTTACTAAATATTTGGATTTCGGACGATTCTTTTGAAACTTTCGTTATTTTCACATTCAACGATTTTTTATATGCGGATTAATGTTGGTCGCAATTTGTTTTAAATTCGAATTTATGCATTTTTAAGGGAAGGCGGACGCCTTGTATCAAATAATTCCTGTTTAGGACAACGTTTGCAAATCAGTATATTTTGCGATTTATAAGTATTTTCAGATTCCAATATCTCCTATAGTTGGAGAAAAATTCAAGCTGTTCAGACCCCTATGAGAATTCGGAAATATTAGAAAGAAAGGACATTCTGTGCAAAAACGCTCATTCTGGTACCAGCATTCCGCAAATTACGAAAAATCTGCTTTTTTTGCGATTTGCTCAATTTTCAAGTTATGCATCTTTAAAGCAAAGCGTGCCGTTATCGTTTGATTTTTGAAAATGGCAGTATTTGCACATTCAGCTGTCTTCTATGGATGGATCCATATCATATAGATATGATCAATTTCACTAGTATTTGCGCAAAAACGCCCAGTCTCGGACTAGTATTTTATAGTTATAGTTAAAATATTTTTTTCGATTGTCTTCCTCAAAAATCACGCGGCCACATGATATTCAGGACTTCAACGGCCTTCAAGCATTTGGATTGAGGGAGACGTTTACAAACTTTTACGCAAAAAATTCAGGCTTAAAACCCTTTCGACTAACGGGTTTTCAAGTGCTTGAAGAAGTTGCCAATAAGGTCGATTGAACAAGTCCAGCCAAATACGGCAATTGGAAGGATGTTATGGCATTATTTATGCGATTTTGCATGTGTGTGCAATGTTGCGTGCCCAACGCTTGTTTAATAATGTTATTACTCCCATCTGGTTATCGCAACTAGCCCGTTTTCGTCTTCAGCTTTATCCTCAGCAGTTTAATCGGTTTTGGTGCGCCCCTGGTTATGGGTCATACAGAGTCCACAAACGGCATTAATGTGCTCATTGTCAAGCCCGATTTTGGGTGCGGTCTTGCATTCGAGGAACGGTAGAGTGCACCCATTGTTGCTCGATTAGAAAAACACCATTCGGCTTCAGTCTGGGCGCCACCTAATCTATAGGGTGGCTGATGTCCATCAGTTTTCCTCAGGCAACCAGACCTTTAATGCAAAGTCATTAAAGTAGTACCAGAGAAGCATGGGAGAACGCGACCATTTCCTGTCGCATCTGTTTTTTAACAGTAGCATCGAAGACACATGGGCGAGGCTAGCGTACAATGAACTTCCTGGGAATCTTTTTGAACTCCCCGTTTATGCTAAGCAGCCGCCAAGATCAAAAGCCACCTGAGAACAGATATTATCCATTCCTCATATTGCATACGAGATTCTTTGGGTTGGTTGCTTGCTTTCGGGGGCCGCCGCTGATTTTCCATAAACTTTCAATGTCAGCCCGTAAATCTCCGGTTGCCAATCCGATGGGAAATTACCCCATATTTTTCAAATCTGGTCCCATTACGGGGCCGTGCCAGGCACCCCTGATAGTGATTGACTGGTTTTCCTCCTTCTTTCCCCAGAATTATTTTTACACGAAAAAAACCCGTATTTGCCGTTAATTAGAGCAGCGACAGCAAGTCGTTTATTGTTTCGAACTGCTTGAATTAATGCTTAACCCTTTACTGCATGATTTTTTTAAATTAACTCAAAAAAATGCGGCATTTGGAAAAATGTTTATTGATTTATAAAAAAATATTTAAATATATGTCATATATGGGACAACATGTGATTTAGGTTGTAACAGGGGGTCGTTACTCAGTATGAAACCGAATAAAACAGTTCCTTTCTTTGTTCAAACAGAGTGCAACCTGACACTTTGTACAGTATACATATGACTGAAATTTACATTCTGGAAATTTGCAACGATTTCTGCCAGCTTCCTTCCATTCCGGTAAATGATCCAGTCCATCCTGCCGAACTTCAATTTGAGGAATCTCTGCTACTGCTCCCCGCTTCTTTTTGATTGCAAATGCATGTTCAAGATTGCAATTTGGTCGGCCCCTTTTCCTTGAAGAACCAGGCTTTCCAGACTTACATAAGGCATCAGCGATTGCAACCTTGAAATCCGCAAGAGGCATGTACGTCTTACTCTGCCTCCTAAATAATAGCCAGCTGTTAACGACACTCA
>NW_026017110.1:4877824-4900662 GCF_020466585.1 Dendroctonus ponderosae | reverse complement strand
ATCAGATTCAATGTCAGTTTCAGGTATGACATCTTCATCGCCTAATTGAAAAACTTCAGGTTGGTCTTCATCACTTTCAGGGGCCAATATGCGATGTGATTGACCATATTCATCTTGCGACAGATCTGGATCGTCACTTTCGTTATCACTGGGTATGCTGTGAATACCCCGATTACTACCGTAAAATATTTTTGGATCCATCTGCAAAAAACACTTCATTTTTAGACCCAGTTGCTGAAATGCATAGTGTACCACCAAGCATGTAAGCGCATAGTGTCTCATAAATGACTCATACTTACTTTTCGGTCTAATAGTAAGTACCAAACAAAAAATACAACAAACTTACCTTCAAATGCAAGAAAAACCAATATGCAATACACAGATATTTTTTTCAAACAAAACTGCTAGATTTTATTCCATAAACACACCATGGAAAAGTAGCTAAATGGTATGAAAGGCGACATCAAACAAACAATTTTGGTTTGTATCATATTTGACTCGGTATGCAGTAAAGGGTTAATTACTCAATGTTAAACGGGAAAAAATGTATTTTGTGCCAAGGCGGTACCCAATATCAACAAACCCGAGCACGACCCGACCCATTGACCCAACCGGCGATCTACTCGGAAAATTATGGTCATTTTTCGCGCGTTTTATGTTCATTCAAGCGCAGGTCACGTCTCGATTACCGTAAATTATTCAAGGCATGCCAATATGCATGCAGGTATAAACCTAGACAAACTGCCTAAACCGATCAACAATCGTCCACAGACCTCAACTCAGTTAATTTAACATTAAATTGAAATAAACAGCGTTCACGATCAACGTGAGACAAATTCTGGATTGACTAGCGCTTTTTACAACTCCAAACCACTGTGTGTGTGAATGGGCAATTATATGATTCTTTCGACGTCAATTGGAAGAGTTTTATATGATGAAATCGGGTCTTCTTTGCCTATTTAAGTTTCATTTATAATTTCATATCAATTAGGAATAGACTGATGTACAGGGTACCCCATAAGAGCAGCGGAAAAGGCGGAATACCAAAAAATATATTTCGGACAAGTTCGCTTGGTAAAGCTTATTGTTGCAAATTATCTTTGTGGACGTTTGCTTGTGCATCCAAACTACATTAGAGTTATTTGCTTTGTTGCACTGACAAATTTGAAACTTTCTTCGCAAATTCGCATAAATTTGCCATTAGTATGAAGCTTTCAGGTGTTTTAAAGCAAAGTTTTTGCCTCAGATTGCTGCAAAAATTAACCATCTAGTTTGGATAGTTTTTCCGCAATTAATTTTTAAAAATTCGGTTGCAAATTCTATCAAACCGCAATTGCGCTTTTGCAGCTTTGAAATTTAAAAAAAATCATAAATTTGTCATTAAAATGGTCAAAACAATTTCTCAAGCTTAGTTGGCTTTTTCGCAAAATTAATTCTTGAAAAATTGGATGCAAATTCTATCAGAGCGTAGTAACACTTTATCAGTGACGTATTTGAAACTTTCTCAAAACTCGTATGCAATTGTCATTAACAGGAAGCCCCCGGTATTCTAGGACAATAGTTTCTCTTCAACATGGTGCAAAAATTAACCATCCAGCATGGCTAGTTTTTGTGTAATATTTTTTTTGAAAATATGGATACAAATTCCAACGAAGCTCAGCTACGCTTTACCATTTACATATTTGAAACTGTCTTAAAGCTCGCACGAATTTGTCATAAACATGAAGGTTTTAGGTGTTTTAGAGCAAAGCTTCCGTCGCAAAATCGTGCCAAAATTAGAGTTTCAGCTTGGCTGGTTTTATTAGAATTAATATTTGAAAAAATAAATTGAAAAAACTGCAAATACGCACTTGCAGATAGACTTAAATTTTTCTCAGAATCACATGAAGTCGGCAAAACTGCAAATACGCACTCACAGAAATCGACATTTTTAGGATGTTAGAGCAAAAGGTTCTCCTCAAAATTCTGCAAAAATTAACCATCTAGTTTGGCTAGTTTCCTCGTAATTAATTTTTTTAAATTTGAACGCAACTACGAAACCTTAACTACACTTTTTCAGTCACATATTTGAAACTTTCGCAAAACTCGCAAGAAATTTCCACGATAATGAAGCTTTCAGGTGTGGAATCGCAATTACGCTCTTGCAGTTACAGATTTGAATTTCTCTCAAAATCCACATGAATTTTCTATTAAAATAAAACCGTTTGGTGTTTTAGAGCAAGAACTTTTTCTCATAATTCTGAGAGATGAGGGATTCTACTTGGCTAATTATCCCGTAAATAAGTTTTGAAGTTTCGAATAGAAATTCTACCGACGCTCAAGTATATTTTTCCAGTCATATACTTTAAACTTTTTCAAAACCAGCACAAATTCAGGTGACATAAACATTTTAGGTGTTTTAGAGCAAAACTTCCACGTCAAAATCGTGCCAAAATTAGACTTCCAGCTTGGTTAGTTTACGCAAATTAGTTTGTGGAGAACTAGATATCACAAATATGAAACTTTCAGGTGTTTTGGATCAAAGTTTCCGCCTCAAAATAGCGCCAATATTAATTTTTGTAAATTTGCAGTTACAGATTTGAATTTTTCTCAAAATTCGCTGAACTTGGCATTAAAATGAAACCTTCAAAAGTTCTAGAGCAAGAAATTCTCCTCAGAATTCTGCAAAAATTTGCGATCCACTTCGCTAGTTATCACGTAATTAATTTCTGAAAATTTGAATGTAAATGCTATTGAACCATAAATACGCACTTTCGGGTACAGATTTCAAAAGTTTGCAAAATTCGCATGAATTTGGCATTAAGACGAAACCTTTCGGTGTATCATAGAAACATTTTCTGTTCAAAATGGTGCCAGAATACTTTCTATAGCTTAGCTAGGTTCCCCGTAAATAATTTTTGCAAAATTGGATGCAAATTCTCTCAGAGCGCAACAACACTTTTGAACACATTTGAAACTCGCACGAATTTGGCTTTAAAATGACGCATCACAATGCTAAAAAAATTGCGTTCTAGCTTATCTAGTTTTTCCGTAATTAATTTTTTAAAATTTGAATGAAAAATCTATCGAAGCTCAACTGCATTTTTCCAGTCACATATTCCAAACTTTCTCAAAACTCACATGATTTTAGTATTAAAATGATACTTTCAGATGTTTTAAAGCAAGAGTTTCTCCTCATAATGCTGTAAGAATTAACGCTCTTGCTTCTCGAAATTATTTTTTTGAAAATTGGATGCAATTTATGTCGAATCCCAACCACATTTTTCCAGTCAGAAATTTGAAACTTTCTGAAAAGTCGCATGAATTTGTCTTTAAAATGAAGCTTTTAGGTGTTTTAATGCAAAAATTCCTCCTCAGAATGTTGTCAAAATGAGCGCTCTTGCTTGGCTAGTTTTCACGTAATTAATTAAAAAAAAGTGAAGCCACTTCTACCGAATCTCAACTACATTTTTTTAATCACATATTTGAAACTCGGCTGGTTTTCTCAAATTAATTTAAAAAAGATTGGTTGCAGATTCTATCAAACCGCAATTACGCACAATAACAGATTTGAATGTTTCGCAAAATCCACATGAATTTAAAATTAAAATGAAACCTTCAAAAGTTCCAGAGCAAGTGTTTCTCCTCAGAATTCTGCAAAAATGAGCGATTCACTTGGCTAATTATCCCGTAACAACATTCTGAAAATGTGTGTGAATGTTTCCATTGCTATTGAGCCGTAAATACAAGACCCACATGCGGTTACAGATTTGATTTTTTTCAAAATACGCACGAATTTGGCATTAAAATGAAACATTCAGGAGTTTCAGAGAAAAACTTTCTGTGAAATGGTACCAATTCAAGTCAAGCTTAAGTGGTATTTTCGTAAATAATTTTAGAAAAATTACTGAGTTACAGAATCAAATGTATGTTTCTGTAATTTGTAAACAAATTAATAATTCGAGGTTATGAGGGCAATAATTGACATTTCGAAACAGGTTCCGTCATTCAATGATTCCTGTTGAATTTACTGTTTATCCTCGTCTATCTTATTGTCACTTTCCCTATTTATCCATGGTTACCGAGTTTAATTGTTAATTAGGCAGATTACCTTGAAAAACATTGTTGCCGTTTTTCTAATATAGTTTTTTGCAAATTTATCAGTTTTTAATGACAATTAATTTTTTCAACTATTTTTTCTGTACTCCTAAAACACCGCCAGACAACACCTCCAGAGGAATGACGTCAATTTTAATCACCCTGTATATTTCTCTACTGCATTTTCTGGAGTCTCAGTACCAACTGACGCAACAACTTTACCGCGAAGCTACGCCCACTCGATCCTTGCCAGTGACTGAGAGTACCAAAATAAGACGTCAAGCCCAATTTCTTTGTGATTTTTAGATCAGTTTACCTGATTAATTCGCGAAAAACTGCATTAAAATCAACAGTAGTTAATTTATGGGAGGATTTTAATTAAATTGGTTAATTGTCGGTTTTCTTTCTGCGTCGTTTACGGTCACGACTAGGCCGCCGAGGAAGATCGAACTTCGCCACGAATAAGAACCACTTTCTTATCCCATTAATCCGATAAGAAATTGGGACAAAACGTGATTGGGCACTAAAACGCCAATAATGGGCAGATTACCGTCTTCTTTCGCTATTTGGCGTCAATTATGTGGGTGGGCGAGGCCGACTGGTCCCTAATCAGTAGGAAACTCTTCTAGGTATAATGCGCCAATCACAATGACCTCTACAGGGTGTCGTTTCAAGGTATATACAGGGTGATTCAGTCCCAATAGAATGGAATAAAAATGCAGACACTGGAGATACTACAGGTCAAATTGCGCAAGAATGTCTTAACTGAAAGTTGAACTTTTCGGAAATACAGGCTGTTAAAAGTCGTAATTTTAGTGTTTTTTGCCATTATTCTGAAAATACAGGGTGATTCAAAATTGGTGTCATTCCTCTGGAGGTGTTGTCTGTCTGGAGGGGACTGTTTTAGGAGTACAGAAAAAATAGTAAAAAAAATTCATTGTTATCAAAAACTGAGAAATTTGCAAAAAACTATATCAGAGATACGGCAGAAATGTTTTTCAAGGTAATCTGCCTAATTAACATTGCGCAAATACCTGTTGCTTCGTAATTATTTAAAACGCCGGTAACCATGGAATTATACATAGTGACAATAAGATAGACAAGGATAAACGGTAAATTCAACAAGATTCGTTGACTCGTTCGAAATGCCAATCTGTTCTCATAACCTCGAATTGGTGTTTACAAATAAACCATACAACATCAAACATTTGAATGGTTAACTCCAAACAAGCTGTGTAATCTCCTTATTATCCACTATTATCAAGCAGCTTCTCGTATTCAGTTAATTAACACTTGCTCCATTTGTATGTCCTTGCGCTGTGTGTATCGTACAAACGTGGTAGGAATGTAGCTCTTCCTCGGTATTTATTTGGTGCTTGGGAAAGTGTCAGTTATTGTGCTCTGAGTGCCCCTGGAAAGCCCTGATTCGATTATGTCCAATACTTGTTCCTCTGTGTCTGGAACCCGAAAATCGATTGTCGTCCACTATCTTCCTGGAATCACTCTCCTCGACCCTTTGTTGGCGTGAGATCTTTCAGCTTCTGCTATGTTACAGTAGCATTTCCCCTGAACTAATCGCATATCCGCAAATTCGTAAAAGGAAATTCAAAGTAAGTCACAGTTTGACAAATTATTGATTATTGACAAGGGCTCACCACCTGTAACTATCTGTTAATGAGAAAAAACATCATTGCCACTGTAACTTTCCATCAAAAAATTGTAAAAGAGAACTTTTTTGATATAAAAATTTTTCGTAATTTGATGCAAAGATCGTAATTTTTCTTTTCGAATACTTAAGTATTCCAGTATGCTACCAATTAAACATGGAAAAATTTCAAAATAATGCTTAATAACAAAGTTGAAATTCGATCTTCAACTGTTAATATCTGCTAGAAATTTTGGAAAAATATTTTTCCAATATGTTTCTCGTACTCCCCAAGTGAGCCTTTATCATCCCTTAAAAGGAATGACGCCAATTTTGAATCACCCTGTATATCTGACTCTCTCTGACTATAAAATTGCTCGATCAAAGGCTAGTTTTAATAACACGCTACAGTAAAAATGCAACAAGTCATGTACTTCAAATACTACACCATGTAAAATTCGTAATTACATAAAGTAACTGTTCGAAATGACCGCATTGACACTGATACACTTTACACAGCGTTTTCTGAGTTTCGGAACAACATATTGGCACGGCAGCGACTTGTATTCTTTGCCAGCCACAATTCTTCCCGCGAACCATTAGAATCTTTGTAAACTCTATCTTTCATGGGAGACGAAATTCAAAAGTCCAGAGGATTAAAGTACGGACTTCTGAGTGGCCAATTCAACGATTTGAAAAAGTGACATTTTGCATAAAGCACATTGCTAGTCGCATATCTTCAAGCAACTCGGCCAAATTTAGTGGAAGAAATTGTAAATACGATATTTAATTTGGGAGGAAGTTGATATGGTCCAAGTGAAAAAAGCATTACATTTCATTGAAACTCATTGAAATCCAGGCTAATCCAATTAATCCTCGCTCTGGCTGTTTGATGCCCTAATTAGATCAGCATTGATTGTTTAAGCGACTTTTTAACGGCATTCAAATGTAAATAAATAAACTGGACTAATGCGTTGAGGTCAGGCAACCCGGGCCTCAACACACTAATTCAATTCATTTCAGCTGCGTTTATTCAATTCTGGCAGCCACTTAAACACTAAAAACACTTGGAACTCGACTATTTAATGGTTTTCTTCAACTTCAATTCCAGGAACGGATTACATCAATCGGGACAATTTTCTCACGGAACTGGACAATGGCGTGGTCATCTGCCATTTGGCACAGCTCATCTGCGATACTGCCCGAAGGACTGCTAGTTCCGGTTTGGGGAAAATGGTAAGGTTTCACTAAGAAAAAACAAACTGTTAACAAGTGGAGCAAAGGACGTCCGCGCCGTCCGCTCCATCACAGTGGTTGGCGATGCCACAAGCATTGCCCAAGTGGATCAGTTTCTAGAAAACCTTTATTTGCTCCAGAATATACCGAACGTTCGAGGCAAGTGCTTCGAAAAGGCCATGCGGCGCAGTTTTTTCTCCCGAGACAACGTGGCTAATTTCCTCAAGTTTTGTCGCTCTTTGGGCGTGCACGAGAATCTGCTGTTTGAAAGCGACGACTTAGGTAGGGCAGATAAGTTGTATTTGGGTCTTTGGGTAAAAAGCTGGCTTGGTCTTTAGTTCTGCACAATCAGCCCCGTAGTGTCATTCTGTGCCTCTTGGAAGTAGCTAGAATAGCTACTAAATACGGAATCGAGCCGCCTGGGTTGGTGCAGCTGGAGAAGGAGATCGCCGAGGAGGAGAGGCACCAATCGGGCGACTCCGGGCTGAGCTCGTTGCTTTCGTGGCAATTCCAAACCAGCCCTCCTCGCCTCGACGCCTCCGACCTGAAGATGAGTCACAGCAGGTCCGCATTAATCAGAAATCCCTCACTAGCTCTAATCGGTGAATGTTCCAGATCCACTTCGGCCATCTCCCATTACGCGGACAGCTGGAGCACCGGCCCGCACGTTCTTCTCATCAAGGCCGATCTTCAAGCTTCAGGTACTTCATCCTCACACTTATAAGCATCCAGGTGTGACATAGGTGCTTTTACAGGAGATGGCGACACTCTGAACTCAATGCCAACGATAAAAACCAGCGGCGCCAGCGACGGGGTGCCCAGCGACAACACTGAGGACGACGAATGGTCGGGAGGGAGCCCGGAAGACCCAGACTTGGACATGGTGGACTCCGCGAGGAAACCAAGAGACATAAAAGGTCAGCTACTAGGCGAATTGGAGACCTGGGTTAGTAACGGCGCATGCTTAGGTGGCGGCGACGCCCCAAGCCAGGGCATGACAACGGAATTGGACCGCAAGGTGCAGCTGGCCGCCCGTCTGATGCAGCGCAACTGCAACTGCGCCAGCGGCAAATGCGACAAGCTGCGGGTGCGCAAAGTGGGCGAGGGCAAGTACAACATTGCCGGCAAAAACGTCTTCATCAGGGTAAGAAAGCTGCGGGTTTCATCCTCGTTTCCTCACTCGATTCTTTTCAGCTGCTCAAAGGCAGGCACATGATGGTCCGAGTGGGGGGCGGCTGGGACACGCTGGATCACTTTCTGCTGCGCCACGACCCCTGCCAGGTGAAAGTGGTCAGTCGGGACAGTCCCGACCGGGACGCGTCCAAATATCTGCACATCCGAGCCAAGTACAGGAGCCCTCCACCACGGGAGGCTCGCGAATCAGTCACTCGCTGATCCGCACGCACGCTCTTGCCAAAGTTCACACTTCACGTTTTCACCCCGACTGGACTTTTTGGTGAAAACTGCATTGGAACATTCACATTTGCTTCTAGTAGTTCGGCATTATGCACTTGAATGCACTGCGGCTTTAATCCAAACGAGCTGGTCGAGTGCACTAATGCTTAATCTAATCCGAGGACCGGTCCTGAATTAGTGAAAAAACTCACATACTAAGAAATTGGGGACGTGCAAGCGATCTACGGGTCAGGCATTATACCGAGCGGCCAAAAAACGGTTTTGGCCTGGTGGTACAAATAAGCAAGTTCAAATGCCTACACTACACTGTGCTAAGCCTGTTAAATATGGTACTGGGTGGCCGATATATGTTAAGGCCTAGCGAGTTGAGAGTGAGTTGGCGCCCGAAATGGTTGCGAAATACTTTGAGATTTCTAACTCGGTTACTGAGGGACGTAACTGGCAAACTTTAGTGCACACACTCTTTCGGGTCAATGTGGTGGAAATTATTCAAGTTCCTGTTTGCCTAAGAATAAGGGTTAATGGTTAATAAAAAGGCTGCATTTACCCGAAGTAAACAGAAAACAAGTTACTGGCAATTCTTTGAATCAACACATTGTTTTAGTGAAAGCTCGAAATTTGCCAATTTCTTATTCGGCTTAAAATACTGAAAGGTTCGAAACAACCGTTACGTTTCGAAAACACAGCCATCTTCAACTTAAATGTTACATTCACAACTTGCCGGGCTACGACACACATCTTACTCTTGCAATTCTTTTTCTAAGCTGCTCAGCTGCCAAATGGACCTTTTTTTTATATAAACAATGTACATATATATATATATATATATATTTGATATAAACAAGTCCTGGAGGAAACGGCCCCGGATTAATTGTTATAACAATTTATACGAACAATCAAACATTTTCCAGCCATTTTCTTCATCAACTTTACTATTAAGTATTTTATCGTCGATTCGCTAGGCTTTAGCGCTGCTGACTGTATACTCGGTATATCGGTGAAAAATTCATGAACTGTTCAGAACCAACCTTTCGAAACCATATAGTGCAAATTTCTAGTAATAATAGCAACTACAACTAGTACTAAGAGAGTTATATTGTTTTCCACAAGCGTGTCCATCAGCAATTTGATTCGTCAATAATGCTAACACGATCGTCACGGACTAATTTAGATGTTTAATGAACTTTTGTACATATTTTTCTACAATTAAACAGCTAAACAAGCGCATTGGCCAGTTTAATCATTGGAAAACCACTCAGTTGTTCCTAACAAATCGACTTAAACTTTGTACTGTTTAGTAAAATTGCAAAACAATCGCATTCTAGCTCTAAACCTAGCGAATATACCTGCATAATCTCGACGTAAATGAAATCTAGCAGATCGCAGGGTTGTTGATAGTTATATAAACTTATGCATGACTTCTGAAAAGAAGAAAAACTCTCACTCAATCTGGGTTTTAAAGGGCTAAAGGTGGCGAGCATAGTTTTTGTTAAAAATCAGAACGAGGATGGAGAAAAAGCAGCGAAACCCTAGAAGAACGAAAAACGACTTTAGTTTATGTTCAACTGTAAAACGTGCGAAAACATGCGAGGTTAATCTGCAAAGGGAGGCACAAATCTAGCTTGGCTGAGAATAGCGCACTATCACCCACATATAGTGTATGTACAAACACCCCTCCAGCTAGTAATAAGGACTTTTTTGCAGGATCGTTCCAAAGACACCAAGAAACAACCGGTGAAGGCGCAAAGGTTTGAAAAGGTGCAAAACCTATCCCGAAAGTTTACGTATTATAAACGGTTTGCGCCATTGGTACGACCGGTAGAAACTTCCGTTTAATGCCATAGTATGCGGAGCAGTTAAAACAAACTACTCTGTTCCACCTACATTTATTCTCAACGTAGTTTTGAGTTACACAACAAAAAATATTTGTATAAAAGTAAAAAAAGCACTAAACTTAGAACTCAGCAGCTTCAACAAACTCTAGCTGCTGTCACTTGTTGACAATAATCTATAAACTCGCATTCTGGGGCGGCATAAAAATGGTCAAAAACCCATATTTGTTCAAAATAAAACAATCACTGAAGGATGTAGATTTCGCTTAAAATTGCTAAAACGAGCATGTTTACTCGATATTACACAGATGCTCAATTTGTAACACAATAACACAATAAAAGCACACTGTGCAGTAGTGCGTTTAAATATATGTATTTTGGCGAAATATCTAGAGTTTAAAGGAAAAGAACGGTGCGATATGCGGTTAAAACAAAAAGTGAAGCAAGCGCTTTAGTTACCGGTTCATTTCTTCTTACTTTTGCCCAAGGTGAGAGTGTGGTGGCTGCTCGACCCCATTTGCTGGTACTGCGCCTTCCTCCTGTTGAACTCGACCACTTCATCTTCCAGCTTTTTTCTGGAGTCCTCGATTTTCTTCTTTTCCTCCGTGTGGTCTTTTTTCAGCTTGTCGAACTTGGCATGCAACTAATACCGTTTTATTACATTATGTACAGTTGTATGCATTTTGCTGGTTCTCCCACCTCTTTCTCGGCTTCCTTCAGCTCGGCCTCCTTTTCCTTTACCCGCACAACGAACATCTGCCTCATTTCGTCCTCCTTTTGCTGCAATTCCTGCAGGTGATTGGTGCGTTTCACTTCAAAAGTCTCCTGGAAGCTGATTGGTTTGTTGTTGGCATCCACGTCGGAGAACCCCATTTGTTCTAATCGTTTTTTCCTGAAACAAAAATTGCTACGAATTAAAATTCACTTTATTTGAACGACAAAAAACGAGCAATTTTATTTAGTTAAATGACCCGTCTATGTGCGTACCTACTAATCATAGACTTTCTATACTCTAGGTTTAGAAGCTATCAGAACGGTTCTTTAACCATAAACTTAGCTTTATGGCTAAAATGGTTCTTCAGACATTTCAACATAAAAAAGCCATACCTGTAGAGTTCGTAGTGCCTGTTGTGCGTCTTCTCCCGCATATCTTCCATGTTGGTCCTAATCAGCATCTCACGCAGCTTTACAAAGTCGCAGTGAGTCTCGTTTTCCACTTGGACGGTCCCCCATGGATACTGTCTCGCTCTAACCAGCTGTACGCAACCAAAGAACATTGTTAGACTTAAAGGCGAACGAACGGACAGTTGAACCTACTTTGCTGCCGACTTTCACAAAATCAGTGCTCCCAATTACAGCGAATGGAATGTGTGAATTCATTGACGAATTTATCTCAGATACGGTTTCATCATCAACTGGAAACTCATAGATGTGAACCCCATTGTTCTGCAGTTCTGCCATTATTTTCGACTTGAACTTCTGCAGCTCGGTCTTTGAGATGGTGTCGGCTTTGGCGATGATAGGAATGATGTTGACTTTCTGATCCAGCTTTTTCATGCATACCAGATCGATCGACTTCAAGCCGTGCCCTGAAACAATGCAGAAGAGTCAGTTTATTCCTTCGGCGTTAGCCAGCTTTTTTACCAGTTGGGCAGATGAAGTACAAGCAGACGTGGATGCGGGTGTCATGGAAAGACGACAAGGACCTCTTAATCTTCAGTTCCTCTTGCAGATAGTTCTCAAACTGGTCGTCGATGTACTTTACTATGGCCTTAAAGCTGTCCTCTTTGTTTATTTGGTCTCCATAACCCACAGTGTCCACAATAGTCAACTGAATGTGAAACAAAAATGTTAGAGTGTGAGGCTTCGAGGTTTTTATCTTCGTTACCTTTAGTCTGACGTTGCTCTCTTGAAGCTCATAAGTGTGCCCATTCAGCTTCACAGTTGGTAGAGTGTGAGGGCTGGGATTGGACTCGAAGTTTGTATTAAATAAAGAGTCCATCAGGGTGGACTTACCTAAGCCAGTCTCACCTAATGTTCAAACATTCTTGTAACTGCGGAATTATTAGCTCACTCTACCATTACCTATGCACATGATGTTGAAAATGAAGCCATTCTGGACGCTTTTCGATACCAACTGGTCTGGAAGACTATCAAAGCCCACATGACCTGCTAAGGTCAAGTTCCTGATCTGTTCCTCGAGCTTTAACAAAGGAAGCACAACGACCATTGTATTGTTTGTTTGAGGAAAAACTTTTAATTTTAGTGCAGACGGTTTAATCACCAAGCTGCTAATGTAGTGGCTTTTGCACAATTAGCCAACAAATCTAAGGAATGTAATCAGATTCCTTTAAAGGAAAAGTGGGCTAATGAGATATCAAAGCTGTACAAGGCAGGCCTGGTTCCATTTGCTGCTTAGAACAACTGTGTAGTTTACTTACTCCGTGATTTTCCACTTCCACAGGGGGCATTTCGGGCGGTTCCTGCTCGGAAATTTTGATTAAATAAACAGGAAGTTAATGTGTAAACAGCAATCCGCAGCAAAATTAGGTCAAATTTTCCGTTCCACACGAAAACCACTCGCGTAATTTAGTGGTAAATTTGAATGTAATAATTCTGATCACTTTTTAGTTCATACACATACTTTTGGGCTCAAAAAGCCGAAAATTACCAATGCAAAACGCCCCAGAAAACACACACAAATATGACTATAGATAAAGACAAGTATGAATATGACTAACCACAAATGTCAACTGTTTAAAAACTTCAAACAACGGCGGCGTGCGGCATTGCCAACTGGTGCAGGACATATTAAAAATAAAACGAATCGAACGAAACGCTTTGTAAACAAGCAAATCTTATCATAGATTGTAACTATGTGTGCTATTTTTCATTTTTAATCTTTTATTGGTTTTTGCGCTGTCGTGAGAGGTTGCCAATGAGAATCAGTTTATCAGCCCCTAAAAGTTTATAAATTGGCTAAATTACGCAAATATCGAGCCGATTTACTTACAAAAAACAATGCTAGATGTTTATACTCAAAAGAAAAATAGTATATAGGTTTCGCAAAGATCGCTTACTGTATAAGTGAAATAGGGCATTGGCCCTGAAGTGTGTATTAGAAAGAGACGGGTCACATAAACATTATGGCTTTTTCCTAATATTTAAAAAATAAATTGTAGTTTTCCTCGATAGTTTTGCTTTTTTAGATTCATTCATAAACAAGTTAAATATATCACAAATTTTAATGGTTTCTTCAAATTATCCATTCTGTTCTATATAATCCCATATCCCATAGAATCGTTCGTTTTCGGAAAAACCAATAAAATAGATCACGAAGATAATAAATAAATAACACCTTCAACAAATCTAAGAAGCAATTTTGC
This sequence comes from Dendroctonus ponderosae, assembly GCF_020466585.1. Taxonomy (NCBI): domain Eukaryota; kingdom Metazoa; phylum Arthropoda; class Insecta; order Coleoptera; family Curculionidae; genus Dendroctonus; species Dendroctonus ponderosae. The sequence goes on along the minus strand of NW_026017110.1, from coordinate 4,887,070 downwards.
CTACCTCTCACTTCATCCTTGCTAAGTTCCTCTTTATTAAAGATGGCTCCTAAATACTTGCACAATGCACTCCCTTAATCACCTTTTTCCAGTTCGAGATCCTCACATTGAATTCGTATTCACACTTTAAATTTCGCTCGCGCATAAACTTCTACAGTACTTTCAATTCCAGCAATACAAAAACATTAAAAGTCCAATTTAAAATAATTTCTTCACGTTTATATTTTAAATTAATATATAACACATAAAATACACCATTCTACCTACTTTAAATCTTAAAAAATAAAATATAGTCTCTTTGAATGTATGTAACATTCACATTTAATATGTATATACTTATATGTCCGTGCCTACTTTCGCGTTTTGTTCATATAATATAAACAATTTATATTAATTCGGAATAACGTCCCGTTGGATTATTCAAATAGTTTTCTTTCTTTTTGAGAACAGGGGATTATCATAAGATTTGTTTCGTTTATAGGCTGAGATAATTTTGTGATATCGGGCTTTTCTAGAAAGAAAAGCCACACATTAAAAGAGTAATAAACATATCCGCTTGGGATTGGTACAACATCGAAAACATCTCATGAAGTATAACATTCAACACTTAAATTACATCATTTTTGTTATAAATATATAGTATATAATCATATATCTGATAATTAATAAGCGTTTTTTTTGTAATGGGTATGATAAATAGGGAACGTATAAGAATTGTTGCGGGAGTGACGATGAGCGCATTTGATATTTCAACTGATACTCGCAACAATATGTATGAGGCGGATAATTGAGGTGGGTTATACACGTATATATACACTCAATCAAGGTGTCTTTTCATCTTTTCAACCTAGATCTACTGGATTTCGGTAGCTAACTTTGCATCCCACATTCTTGTGCTTGCCCACATCGCAAGTGGTACGTTAGCGGATCAAAGACCCAGCAAATGTACCTTCAATGTAACGTAGAACTACCACAGTTCTTTTGAGGACCGAACATGAGGCGATTGAGATATCAGAAATATTTTTTGTCTATTTCTATGCAATCAAAATATATTTTGTTGTTTCAGATTAAACCATTTTGCTTTTTTCGACAAATTGATAAAGATCGTCCGATTTTAAGCCATCTAGGAATTTTATGACAAGAAAGATTTTAGCGATTTTTTATTCAAATTATCATTTTTCAACTGTGAGACTGATTAATTTGAAAGTAATGTTTACTCTTGACTGCTTTTGCCTAAAACCACTCCAAAAACTGAATTACGTCCCAACAAGACTGATTCATTTAGGAAATATTCTCACTCTTGAATTTTTTACGTAAGTACATCATACAGTCCATTTGACTTCAAATCGATTTAGAAATGGATGGGACGAAAACGCTTTAATTAATTAACCAAACAACAGTTTTTTTCTTAAGTCCACTCGTTGTCGATTGATTATCCAAGTCGCTTAAAAAGTGGATGAAAAGGAGCACTTTTCTTAAAACTTTAACTTTGTGGAAGAACCAGGTCCGAGCAAGGCCGATTCATTTCTAAACTATTTCTACCCTTGACTTTTGCTTAAAATCCCTCCTTTTTGAGGAAAAGATTAAATGCCTCACAAAGAAAATTACCAATGTTGCATTTGCCAAAGCCTTTACCACTATTAAGCTTCGCCCCAACGCCTTCAATTTCATCCAACAGGAATATAAAACATTCCCAATTCTCTGATACCTCAATGCGCCATTAAACTGCCGACTTTAAACCATTTAAAACATGCCTAACAGGAACACAAGGAAAATGATTGTCTTTTAAAAGTTAACTTACGTACTATTCATAAGTAAATTTTCATTTTGATATAAAACGTGTCAATGTTTGTCTCAGATTTGAACAAATGAGCTGAACGTTGCTTCTGATGTAAGCGGATGGTTGATTCCTGCCGAATTCGATTTTGCGTTTATCCTGGACTTAATTAATGCTGCCGGTACTGTTAAGTGAATTGAATTTCAGCTTGTAAAAAATAGGACCCAATAGCGGGCGCAAAGTACAAAAATGCCCTGATAATACAGTACAATTAAAAACATTGTTAGGACCATAGTAAATTTTAGGCGTACTTCCCCCTAGTTTGGGGATTTAGGCTTAATACTGACTTTACCTGCGCCTGGATTGTTTACTTCACGTGGTCGTTTTCCGGGATTCTTCTGAAAGAAACGACGTCCGATGCCCTTTTCTGGATGTTTTTGTCTAACTGAATTAGTTTTACCTGATAGTATGCCAGCAAAAGACGGCCTTTCTAGGAGTATGGATCATATCATTCCAGTGGTCTTTGCCAGTACCGACAGCCTTTGGTCCAATAGTGCAGCACCCCAACAGCGGGTTGCTCCCCATCAGGTCGTTGCCTTGATCGTATACACCAATCTGGAAAAACATTGAAGAATATGCGGAAATTTCCGGGAAAATCTACCAGGCTGCACACCTCAAACTCCGAACTCTGCAAATTGGTGGATGGCATGTTGAAAATCAGAGCCTCGTTCCAGACCGGATTGCATGTACCTTTCTTGCAGCTGGACTTTTTCTTTTTGATGCGCTTTCCATTGGCGGTGAGGTAGACTTTGATGAAAGGGTCTGAAAAGGTTTTCCGATTTTCCCATTAGGATTTCTGCCCCAGTTTCCCCACGTACCAATGAACTGTTTGTCGCTGGGTTTGAACAGGTTCCTAGCCTTGACAATGGACAGGGTGATTCGTTCAGCTGAGGGCAAATACATGAGCGAGCAGAGCATTTCTTGAACTTCTTCAGGCGGTTTTTTGTTCTTGGAGATTTCGGCCCAAACTTCGATGCTTTGAGTACAGTCGTAATCTGCTAGCTGCATGGTCACCTACACAGTTTGCTTTATAAGCTTTGTGCTGGGAAAAACCGACGAAACGCGGAATATTTTTGATGAAACAGACCAAATCTTTTAAATTTGCAAATGCCTTTTCACTCACCTCGCCAATGATATCATTCCGAGAAAACTTGTCGTAGTCAAACACCTGGAGCAGCAGCGACATGGCCTGCAGCGCGTCATGCGAAACCGGAAACTTGAAAATATCATTGAACACCGGATTGGTATCATTCCGATGAATACTGGTCTGCCTTTTCCTGCTATCCACTTCCGGTGTGAGGAACAATCGCACGTAGGGATCGTTGAATCCTCCCTGATCACTTCCAGCTAAATCGTGCGCTGAAACAATTCCTCATTCAAACATCCGCCTGCATCTGCATCCCTTTGGGGCTCACCTTCGATTAGATGCACCACCAAGTCGGATCGGTTCAGGTCGTAGCTGAGGCGGAAGTGCAGTCGCCCTAAACTTCCCTGTTTGTTGGGGTCGCCGATGAAGAGCGGACCGTCCTTCTTCAGGTACAGGTCGGGCTGGATGGCGCCTAAGGGACTGGCTGGGGGAGCCGCCATGGAACTGTCTGGAATCACTCCTCGCGATGATGGGATAAAGAGGGGCGACAAGCATCTGCAATTGAAACGAAGACTTGGTGAAAACGGAATGTTTGTTTCGTGAAGAAACTTTAAAATTATTGGAAATAGAGGAAGAAGAAGCGTAAAAAGTCCGCGTGAAATTGGTCGGATTTTCACCTAAAACTGTTTTAGATTTGAAGTTTTATGAAGGAGAATTTATTACTCGAAAACAAATTGAAAACCATAAAATTGCAAAATTCCTTAATGCAAAAGTCACTAAATAAATCTCTAATATGAATATCTATCTAAATATATTTCTATATACAGAGTGATTCACGGTCGATGGATAAATGGTCAAAGTCACCGGATATGCTCTATAGGCCTAAAATATTTTCAGCAATGCGACGTTGCCGCTTCTACCGAAAAGTACATACAACGTTGCTATTTTAAATGAGACACCCTGTATTAATATACGTCTTTCCGAAAAAAAAACGAATTTTTCCAAAAATGTTCATTTATTTCGGAAATTTAACGCTTTAGGTATAAAAACATGATAATTCGTTTCACAGGGAATTTAACGGTCTTCCCGTATTTGGACTAATATACAGGGTGTTCGATTTGAAAAAATGTAACTGGAGCAGTTTTTATCTCTAGCCGAAAGCTCAGTGTTTTCAAGACATCCTGTATTATTTGGACCAAAATGTGGCACCCTCGCATTGCTGAAAATATTTTAGACCGATGGAGCATATCCGATGACTTCGTTGTACAAATTTGCAGATAGATTGGGCATCGCATTCTCCTTAAATGTCTAATACGCCATCGACCATGAATCACCCTGTATTTAACTAAAACAGTCAACTGAAGCCATAAAACATGTTTTTTGACAACAGGAAAAATTCCGTATAAGATGATCTTTTGATGAAGAATTTGTTCTTTATTGTAAAGAGTTTTTTCCTCGCTTAAAACGATGTGAGGAACGGAAATGCGGTGTTTTTCAAAAACAAAAATTTTGAGAAAAATTTGAAGTCCAAAAACAAGTTTGAATCCAAGAACAAAATTTTGAAAAGAATCCGCCTTAACCATAACGATAATTACTGAGACGCAATAGGAAACCCTTAACATGAAAAATGCCTTTGCAACGTTTACCAGATTTTCAAACCTGCTCTGAGATGCTTTTGAGCGACTGCAACTTTAAGAACAAGATTTGACCAAAACTTTCTGTCCTACATCTCCTAAACTTTGCTTAGAAAGCTGCCAGTTCAAGGAGATCAACATCTCCAATGGCCTTCCGACTATCCAGATTCCACCACTTTTGATCTGGTAAACATTGAACAAAACATACGATACACACCTGGAAAAAGTGGCATTCCGAGGACTTGCAGGAACGGGGGAATTGCAGCTGCTGCCCGACCCTCCTGTGAGTGAAGTGAGGCTGGACTGCGAAGGTGAGGAGGTGCGCAAATCCATGCTGATGTGACTAAATCCAGGCGACGAGGAGCGAATATCCAGAGAAGCCGCCCGATGAGGCGATGGAGACCGGCTTGATCCCCTGGGCAGCGGATAGCTGGACGTGTGAGTGGCCTCATGATGAAAATGAGCCTGCTGAGCCTTTCCATCGGGAGCAAATGTGCGGATTTGAGGCGAAGAACCTCTGTTGCTGCCCTAAATCGTTAGCAACTTGTGAACATCTCTTCCCTGAATAGGACCGTTCCGGCAGCTTTTACCTGTTTAGAGGTGCTGCTGTCCAGACTGCTTTGGCTGGAGGCGCTGGGGGTTCTGCATAAGAGTGGCGGTCCTCCGGGGTACGACTTTGACTGGTGCTGTAGGGCGTGGTTGGCCACCGATGAGGAGCAGAGCTCGAGGGGAGTCCGCATTATTTCGGCTGTCATCGATTGGGACGAGTTTTGAGGCGGCTGGACGTTCAGTTGTTCTTTGGAGATGTTAAAATCCTGCAGAAGCAAAGGGAATGAACGATTTTCGAATGTGTTTACACTTAAAACTCACTGAATCAAGAAGATGTTGGTTGCTTAATATAAAAGAGTTACATACAAACCAGTCGTTGGATCAGTTAGAAGATGAAATACTGTTGATAAAAATCGAGAAATAAAGAAAAGGATAATAACCAAGTCTAAAAGATAAGTCTAAATTTATTATTTATTATTTGTCTGAAATATTTTCCGGCAGAGTCATCTTCAAACAGGGGCACATACGCGGCACGATCACCAGATCTTTTCCCTTTAGATTAATATTTATGGGGAACTATGAAAAACAACAATTATAAATCTGTACCCACCGATATTAATGCTGCGAAGGAAGATCTTCACAACCTTAAGGACGAAAATTAGAACAAGGAACGTTTTAAGATCACTATAAAATTTAAGAAGACCCATAGATCTGTAGAAGAGAAAATGTATGTTAAGAACGGCAGAGATGAAGACGCTAAGGTCAACAGAGGGAAAAAACACTACCGGATATAGTGAGGAGCTCAACAATAAAATAGACCTGCAAGGTGGAGGATGTAATCAGATGGGGACGAAAGCGCAGAATATGCTGGCGGGACCATGTAGAAAGAATGGCCTACGAAAGAATAGCCAAGATTGTGTCGAATGGAAATCCAGCTGGTGAAAGACCCATCGGAAGACTACCGAAAAGATGGAAGGATAGTTGGACATCTATATCACAGGAGAATAAGCAACATTTACCAGACGAAATAAACAGACCATAGGGTGTTTCCAAAGAATAAGAAGAAGAAACATAGATCTGTGCTTGGAAGTGGAAGGTGAACCCTTTGAGCACCTCTTATAGTTTTCATAATTTACTGGTTTCTCAAAGTTTAGTTTCATCCTATGTAAATTTATGATACACTTTTTTCCTTTTTTTACTCTACTCAAACAGATACAGAAACTGTCTAAAATCTGTTCATTAAACAAAAGAGTGGGTGTTATTCCAAAGCACTCTGTACAAAAACGAAATTTTTGTTATTTTAACGAAACAGCAAGACTGAACCTTAACATATGATACTGCATCGCAATCAGAAAAAAATGTAAAAATCCAAGATAGCGCTCATAAGAAAAAACAATGTTGATGATGGTTGTCAAGAATCCATAAGTCGCTTTTTACAATACAACATCGCCAAGTTGTAGAAGAGAAAAAGTTGCAATGATGTAGTATTATTCATTTTCAATTTCCGCGTCAAATAAGCTAAGGAAAAATAAAAACTTTTTTCCGAATATCACCGGCCCTAGCAGAAATTTTTTAAATTTTCAATAATCATTTTAGTAAGCTCTAGCCTGCGCGGGTTTGCCCCAATTTAACTGATTAGTTAAATCGTATCTAGTATGGTTACCGAGATCCCCATGGTTGAGCTCCAAAAACGGACACCCTGTATAAAAGTTTCGTTTCAATATCAATATAATTTCAACATTTTTATCATAAAAATATCTGAGAAATTCTTTGTGCAATATTCAACACTTATTCAACTAGATTTGCTATAAACTTAAAGTCTAAATATGAAAAAAACGTTATAAACTTCTAGAGATACGTCTAGAAGATTTTTAAGTAAGCAATGAACATATTTTTGCGCCATGATTTTGGAGTCTAAAATCTAGAGCCACATTCGCACCTAAAGCGGAAAGAACCTAAGGCTGGAAGTTGTATGTGGCAGTTGCGCCTTCTCCATGAATCATACAAGTGACAATTTGAACGCAATTTCCAGTAATCCGCAGGATTTCTTCCAAAGCTCTCAGCCCAAACCCGTCTTAGTAGTATTTTCCTAAATATTTAGGACTTTTGACGATTTGAAAGAACATGTTGGAACATTCAATCGTGACAATCCAAACTAGCTTTAAAAAATTGAATTCATCAAGCAGACGCTTGAAACTTTCACAGTCCATAGAAGATAGTTGAAGTTCAAAATACTTCAAATATTACCCAAATTCCCATAATCGCTGGTTTTTGGTGACTTGGAAATGTTGGTATAAAAATGGACCTTTTCGCCCAAAAACACACTTTGCTTCAAAAAATTCCAACTTCCAATTTAAAGCCAGCAGACACTTGAAACTTTTACAGTCCATAGACAACAGTTGAAGCTCAAACTACTGCAAATATTACTTAAATTTCCATAATCCCTGATTTTTGGTGACTTGAAAATGTTGGTTTAAAAATGGGCCTTTTCGCCCAAAAACACTCTTTGCTTCAAAAAATCCCAACTGCCAATCTAGAGCCAGCAGACACTTCAAACTATCACAGTCCATAGACGACAGTTGAAGCTCAAAATACTGCAAACATCCGCCAGATTCACATAACCCCTGATTTTTGGTGACTTGCAAATGTTGGTATAAAAATGGGCGTGTTTGCCCAAAAACACTCTTTGCTTCAAAACATCCCACCATCCAATCTAGAGCCAGCAGACACTTTAAACTATCACAGTCCATAGACGACAGTTGAAGCTCAAAATACTGCAAATATCCGCCAAATTCACATAACCTCTGATTTTTGGTGACTTGCAAATGTTGGTATAAAAATGGGCGTGTTCGCCCAAAAACACTCTTTGCTTCAAAACATCCCAACTTCCAATCTAGAGCAGGCAGACACTTGAAACTTTCTTGAAAATTTTTCTGAAAATTAATTGCACATATCAGGTCGTTTTTCTATTATTAATTCGTCAACTTTCCAATTTTTTTTTGTTCGTCTGCAATTGATAGTGCATTTTGTACAGGTTTTGCATGTTCGCTTAAATCGCTCTCAAAATTTAGTTTCGCATTTATTTTATAGGCAATTTGCAGAGGCAAAATTGATTTTCAATTGTAGCGGTATGAAACAGACTGTTTTCAAATATACGCTGGTCAAAAATCACAGCGTTTAAAAAAAATGCATTTTGACTATCAAACAGAAAAAGTTTCCTGACTACAACTTACTACGATTTTATTCAAATCGGTCTTTTGGATATCCCAATCTCTATCTTATTATTATGATTATGATTTTTCTTCACACTTTCTTCAAAACTTTACTTTTGTTCATATTAGCTAAACTTACATGTTTTGTCAACAAAAAAAATGATAGAGCGTTCTTCTACCAGCTTCAACTTCCCACTTTTCTACAGGATGTCTTCAACTTCAGTTGATAGTGTTCACATTTTTTTACAGTTTTAGTGAAGTTCATTTAAATGGCTCTTTAAATCTCGTTTCGACGATTTAAACGATTCAATGATACAGATTGATTTCAAATATTTGCAATTCAAAAACCAAAGCTTTCAGAAAAATTCTATTTTCACATTTTTTTAGAGAGCTTTTATTAAAATTGACCAAATTGTCGCTTTTTTTAAATATATAAAGTGAAATTTTAAAAATTTTCAATGAACATTTTAGTAAGCTTTAGACTGCGCAGCTTTGCCCCAATTTCGTATCCAAATCGTATCTAGTATGGTTACCGAGATCCCCTGGTTGACCTCCAAAAACGGACACCCTGTATAAAAGTTCCGTTTCAATATCAATATTATTTCTACATTTATTTCGAAAAGTCAAAAATTAAAGTTAATTTTTCAAGTCTGAATAGAATTTTTATCTTAAAAATCTCTGAGAAATTCCTTGTGAAATATTCAACACCTATTCAACTACATTTGATATGAACTTAAACTCCAAATGTGAAAAAATGCCTTATAAGCTTCTAGAGATCTATCAGACTATGGGGCTTTCACGGCCGGTCAGATTACATTTAGGAATGTTTTCCGGGCTTTGAAGCCGTGGTCTATCGGAATTTCTTCCTGACGTTTCGTCTACAACTGCGGTGGACATTTTCAAAGGCGATGAGGCAGTGGGCGAAGT
>NW_026017110.1:4855942-4877774 GCF_020466585.1 Dendroctonus ponderosae | reverse complement strand
TCGCCTTTGAAAATGTCCACCGCAGTTGTGGACGAAACGTCAGGAAGAAATTCCGATAGACCACGGCTTCAAAGCCCGGAAAACATTCCTAAATTCTAGAGATCTGTCTAAAAGATTTTTAAATAAGCAATGAAAATATTTTTGTGGTCTAGAATCTAGAGCCACATTCGCACATAAAACGGAAAGAACCTAAGACTGGAAGTTGTATGTGGCAGTTGCGTTTTCTCCATGAATCATACAAGTGACAATTTGAACGCAATTTCCAGTAATCCGCAGGATTTCTTCCAAAGTCTTCAACCCAACCTCGCCCTAGTAGTATTTTCCTAAATATTGTCCAGGAAAACGGAATTTACCTCCAAACTGTTATCGCTACTGTTGCTTCCATTCTTGTTGCCCCAAGTGCGCTCTTTCGCCGCCCTCGTCCACCTGCCCACAGTTTTGTGGGCCAGCCAACAACTGGCCGGACTGAAACCCGACATTCGCGCCCGATTTCGCTCAATTTCGCCCCATCAACAATCGAATCGCCATATTTACAAATAAGCAGGATGGATGCGGTGCGGAGCAGTTGGGGATGGTGGCTCGGGACTAACCAGGCCGCAGGAGCAGAAATCCTGGCGTCGACGCCGAACCTGCAGGATCGCGAACGTCATCAAAGGTCGACGAACGTCGATAACGTTCAACAGGTTCGCGGCATGTTCCCGGTCAAATTACAGCCAACATTGGGGAAAACAGGTTGCTTCGCTTTTCCCGGATCGATCTCCCTTGTTGACAAATTGGAGCGCACTTGAGTGGCAATGACTTTGATTACTCAAACGCGCAGCCCTTATAAAAGCCTATGTTTTCCTGCTGTGAAACAGCCCTGATAAGTGTGGCAAAACATGTTCATTTGCGACAGATTTTCCAGTTTTCTATATACCCAAGTCTGGCTACAGATGCCTGGAACTGTTGGCTCAGGCTCGGCTCGTCAGGTCTGGACACCCCATAAGATCAAATGTATCTGGAATACGGTCGGGATCTTAATGATACCAACTAAGTACACCTGTTTTGCTTAGAAAATATTGGAAAACAGATATACAAATAAATTTGGTTCCTTCGAAACCCCCGGATACCAAATTTCAGTAAACTCTAAGTTGTTCCTGATCTCCTCGTGTTTCTCAATCCCGACACTTTCAAGAACCATCTGCTTCCCCAAATGTCCACATAAGGTTCTGACCTAGCCATTATCTACTTACCGTGCGAGGGTAGGTTCCTATGGGTTTATGTACGGGGACTTTCTGTTGCACTGAATGGTAGGGAAGCTTATCGATGTATGTCCACTCCTTAGCCTGTCTCTTGAGGTTGTAGTAGCGATAGACGACAATGGTCATGGCGATCACTAGAGCTGCGCCCGTGCCCACGGCTGCGCCGAATACTGCCGAGCCCACCATATTTTCCAGGTCTAGAACCAGGTGATTACTACTTTTTTTAATTAGAAGCGGGCATGTACATGAAATGTGTGGTTTTTGTCGACCCTTCAGCTTCTTGAGCGATTTTTTAGGTTGCTGCGAAGAAGCAATAGAAGCCTATTGTGCTCTAAAGATTTTGCGACCGTCAAGAAACTGTCCTAAATTAAGTTTGGAACATAATTGCCAATTGAACACAGTTAAAGCTTTCAAAACTCCCATAAAATATTTCTTGCCAAAATCAGTGGAGAATCAAAAGCTTCGGTTAAATAAGTAGGAGTGGCAACTATCGCACTATTGCAGCGTAAAAACCTTGTTATCGGAGCCCCACTAATTGCTCCATAGCATCCAGCTAAGTTTAACTAAGCAAAACTGATCCCCAGATCACAACCGACGACTCCAGCCAGCCAGCATCCAAACATCATCCTTATATGGATGAACCATATGCGCTTCGCATCCATCCATCAAGCCGGCGAAACGAAAGCAGCAAGCAGGATGAAAGGAAGACAGCAGGAAGGTGAATAAAAGCCACAACACGAAAACCAACCTGGCTGAAAGGACCATCAACTTTTTCGGTAACAGCTGTTTTAAAGCTAGCTTGGGATTCAGCTGCACAGTTTCGCGCCAGCTACTACGCAACGCGCCCGATGAATGAATCCTGAGCGACCTGCAGGATATGCCCAGTCGTATATTGTCGTTTCTGCTCGCTTTTGGAAGGGTATTTATCTCCTTAATCAAACAGTAAGTGGCGTGGGTTGGACATGGGAAAAATCCATAGTGGAGTTGAAAGGTTTCCTCACTTGGATGAGAATATCGGAGCCCAATGTTGCTGAAATCGGCCATGAAATCTTTAACGAGTTAATGTATACCTAGAGAAACTCCTGGAAGAACATTCCAAAATTTGACAACAAATTGCCTCCAAATTAATGATGTATTTATCTGAAACGGCGATTTGAGAAACAGCCGGCAGCATGCTAATCTTGATTCATAGATTTGTATCTTGCAAATAATTATTGCGTTTTTAATCACAGAGCGATTGGCTGCGAAAAATCAACCAAATTTAACACTTCTTTCAAAATTGCCTTGAATGTAGTGACATCATTCTTTGTTTAGCCATGAAGACACCGTCCACTGTAGGGAGATCAGAAATCCTGTTGTTATCTCCAACTAGATTTGCGGCGAACACACGGACCAACCATATACAGGGTGTCGCAATAAGGATGGTAAGCGGCTTTAGTTATTTAAATCAGGCAACCTTTATTATTTTCAAGTATTAAATCGATTCCCGAAATTATTTTAAGATGATGTTTTTGCGGTTTAGTTCATTTTTTCCTGGGCTTTTGAATGCGTGTAAAATAATTTGATGGTAGTATTTGAAATTTTTGTGAAAAATTAAAACAAATTATTTTTTTCGAACAGCGGATTTTTCGAAACTGATTAAGATTGATTTTATATCACATATTGTAGTTTTATTGCTCTTTCAATTGGTAGTAAAATCTTTGAAATCGGTGAAGCCGTTTCGGAGTTACAGGTTTCTTTGTATTAAGCGGTTTGACTCTCCCCCCACGCTTTATTTGACAAGTTAGGGAAAAAGTTCATCAGGAAAGTAGTAACGGTTTTATATGATCTTTTAACTAAACTTATTAGATGTTTCACTTATAGGGACAATTTCTGTATAAAATCGACTTTTTAAAATACCATTTGCAATTACATCATCTGAGAAATTTCAAAATAATGTCCAGCAAATTTTTCTCTTCAAGTTTGTTATCAATTTTTTTTCCGATCACTCTACTACTCATACTTTCCAAGATACAGCCGCTTACCATCCTTATTGCGACACCCTATATGTATGAAGAGTTCAGAACTACTGAAACGGTATACTTAATTATTCCTTAACAAAAAGTCATAATTTTACTAAAATTGTGGAAAGCTGAAGCCAAAAGCATGCATTATTTAATAGCGTAATTAGCATTAAAGCTGTTAGGCCAGTTCTAAAGAGAAGAGTGATCAGTACCTCAAACAGGCCGATTTTGGGGTTTTTGACATTTTTTTGTCGTGAGTCGTAAAAAATTTCCGAAAATCCATCAGCCATTTCATTGAAATGAGACCTTAGGTCATACTAGATAAAATAATGGTTCATGCTATGGAGCAAATGGTATCTAACAAACGTGCTCGAATTTTGAAAAATTAATTTTAAAATATTAGCTTTTAAATCTAGATTTTGTTCCGCCAGTTTTTGACTAGAAATTTTTCAAAAATCAGTAAAAGGCACAAGTTCATCAAATTTTCGGTAAACTGTAGCAGAAAGCAGGCTCCGGTTATCTGTCTGACAATGTTAAGGGCTTGTTCAAAGATGGTTTAAGTTTTAGACAATAAATGTTGGAAAATGCGGCTTTCAATTGCTAATGATACTTACACTCAGAATTATGACTACAATAAAAAAATATTTGAAAAAATCCAATTAGACTACCATTTACATAAAATTGTAGAGGCAGAATTGCTCTGGAGCAAAAATGGAGCAAAGAGCATATTTCCGGAAAGTATAGTATTAGAGAGACGATTTTCAGCCAAACTTTATCCAAACAACAAGGGACAATTTGTTCAATTTTAATAAAAGCTCTCTAAAAAAAAGTCAAAATAGAATTTTTCTGGAAGCTTTGGATTTTGAATTGCGAATATTTGAAATCAATCTGTGTCACTGAATTGTTTAAATTGTCGAAACGAGATTTAGAGAGCCATTTAAATGAACTTCACTAAAAGTGTAAACACTATCAATTAAAGTTGAAGACATCCTGTAATAAATTGTAAAGTTGAAGCTGATAGAAGAACGATCTACCAATTTTTTTTTTACAAAACATGCACGTTTAGCTAATATGAACAAAAGTAAAGTTTTGAAGAAAGTCTGAAGAAATGAAGCAAAAATCATAATCTATTTGATAGAGATTAGGATATCCAAAAGACCGATTTGAATAAAATTGTAGTAAGTTGTAGTCAGAAAACGTTTTCTGTTTGATAGACAAAATGCATTTTTTTTAACCGCTGTGGTTTTTGACTTGCGAATATTTGAAAACAGTCGCTTTCATACCAATACAATTGAAAATCAATTCTGCAGATGCCTATAAAATAAATGCGAACCGAAATTTCGAGATCGATTTAAGCGAACTTGCCCAAACCTGTACAAAATGCACTATCAATTGCAGGCCAACAAAAAATTGCAAATTTGAGGGATTAATAATAGAAAAACGATCTGATATATGCAATTAATTTTCAAAAACATTTTCAAAAAAGTTTCAAGTGCCTGCCTGCTCTAGATTGGAAGTTGGGATGTTTTGAAGCAAATATTGTTTTTGGGCGAAAACACCCATTTTTATACCAATATACCTTGTAACCAAAAATCAGGAATTATGGGAATTCGGGTGATATTTGCAGTAGTTTAAGCTGCATCTGTCGTCTATGGACTGTAGAAGTTTCAAGTGTCTGCTGGATCTATATTGGAAGTTGGGAGTTTTTGAAGCGAAGCGTGTTTTTGGACAAAAATGCCCATTTTTATACCAACATTTCCAAGTCACCAAAAATCAGGGATTATGGCGATTTGGGTAATATTTGCAGCAGTTTGAACCTCAACTAACTCCTATAGACTGTGAAAGTTTCAAGTGTCTACTTGCTCAAGATTGGAAGTTAGGAATATTTTAACCAAAAAGTGGTTTTGGGCAAAAACGCCCATTTTTATGTCATATTTTCCCAGTAGCCACAAACCAGAGATTAAGGCGATTTGGCCGAAATTTGTAGTGTGTTGAGACGTAACTGTCGTCTATGGACTGTGCAAGTTTCAAGTGTCTGCTTAATGAATTCAGTTTTTTAAAGCTATTTTGGATTGTCACTATTGAATGTTCACATATGTCCTTTCAAATCGTTGTAAATTATTGCCAGTAGATCTTCGCAACTTTCAAAGAGAAGCAAAACAAATAACCTGGTCGATAGAGAGGTGATAGATCTCTGGGAGATCCAGGTTGAAATTCATCAATAATTCAAAACAATGTTTCTAGTCAAATTGTGAAAAATTGCCTGAGAGCTTAGAGACCCCATTCATCCAATGGTTTCCGTCTTAAGGCCTAATTTGAAGAAATTCTGAGCTTTGAAAACGAACGAATGAAATCAAGTAAGAGCACAATTTAATGTAAAAATGAAAAGAGCATATTTCAGATTCACTGTTTCGTGCTATTGCAGGATTTGGGTCTTGAAGATACCTAAAAATTGTGGCGAACGATCCGTAATTTAGAAAACCAAGTTTCTAATATTAGATTTGATTTCGAAATAGAAAACATACTTTAAGAGACATTTAAATAAAGTTTAGACGTTATAATGCATCTAGTCCTTTTCACAAAATTTTCCCAACTTATTCATTCAGAAGATACTTTCACAGTCGATTGGGAAACCTTGGAAGCTTTGGGAAAAAATTTGATCAATTCCAAGACCCTTAAAAATATTTTATAAGCCAGTTCGGGTTTAGAGGAATGAATGTCCGAACCGTTTTTAAACTTTTTGATATTCCCAAACTGGCAATCTGATGGATGTCATCGAATTTCCGCAAGATTTCCGGAATTTTATTAAACGGAACATTCTCGTTCCCTGAATATTTGCTTCAATGCGCATTGTTGAGAGAGAAATATCTATCGGCTGAATCTATCGGCCCCATTTTGCGCATGTTTTGGACTGATTCAAGTGGTCCAAGGTCTCAATGCAAGACTTCTCTGATTTTATGGGCTTTACCACTCAGCGCAATCCAGGAAAATGCGCCCAAAGATTAATTTAAAAAAACATATCATAGAAACAGATCAGAACGTCGATTTGTAAACAAACTCTTACATTGTCTCATCCTTTGCACGGGCTATTTGCGAATTTATACAGCTTTTGAGCTCAGAGTCAGAATCAAAATGCGCCTTATTCTCCGAATAAGACGCATCTTTTACCAACGGTTAAATTTCCTTCTGGCAAGCCTGGAAAGGTAAAATATACGATCGCCGCAAAGGGCAGGCCTATAAATGGGGGGTTGTTGCGCACTAGACAGCCCTGAGGCCCGCTTTGTCTGGAAAATCATCTCGCAATGTGACGCGCGTGCGATTGCTGTGACTGAACCAAACACGCAAAAAAACCAGCTCAATCAGCCAAAAAAACGCCACAAACATGTCCACATTTCATAGTGCATCCAATGTCCAGCACCTCGGAACAAGCGCATCCGCTGGTGCTTCTCCTGCCATATGAAATGAAGAGAAACGGGTGCTTTTCCAGCGATCTAGACCGTTGGGTGAGTTCCTCTAGCCTTATAAGTCAGGCATCCAGGAAATTTAGCTTTGGTCCAGAAATGGGAAACGAACAGTTTGCTGTGACGATTATTTGCATCGTGGTGGTGGCCGTGCTGTTGATTCTGGTTTTCTACCATTCTTTGAATATTCTGAACTGGATCAACGCTTGGATATCGTCAAACAAGGAGGAGAAAGTCGGGCTTACGAGGCTGAAAGGCCATTACAACGCCAACGGTTACTTGGTACGTAGCGGACTTGTCCAGATCCTATCTGGATACTGTTCTGTGCTTTTCCAATTATGATTTAAATGCTGCGGTATCCAGGTCGCTTGATCAAAGCTTTAATGGATTTTAAGAAATTCACATTGAATTATACCTACATAGGAGTCACCTACAAAGTTCCTTTATGAATGTGATCCAGGTCCATTCAGACTCAGACATTCAACTTGACTGGAGCAGCGGCAGCTTCAAGCGCTTCGATTCGATCGATCGCGACTTCAAGACATCAGTAGCCACCACCAGCCTCTCCAATTGGCAGTCGAATGTCGAAGAGATGATACCTCCGCAGCCTCTCCGGCCTGCCCCCGTGCCAGGCTCCGTTTCCCCATCCAGCCTCAAAGTGGAGCTCGAGGAGAAGGACTTTGCCCTCAATAAACAAAAGCTTTTCACGTAAGAGCACATTGAACATCCAAAAGGGGAGCTGTTGAGGACTTTGGCTGTTCCAGGGAGGGCCTAGTGGAATCAACATCCATTTCGCCCATCCCCAGACCGGTGAGCTCGGTAAATATGGCTGGGTTGGCATCGCAGTCTTCATTCCCGGTCAGTCTGGATCCGCCTCCAGCACCCCAGGCTAGAAACGTCTCCCGCACTCAAAGCGCCCCTTTGAAGCTGAGCGCGCTTCCTCAGCAGCAGCAATCCAAAGAGCTCAAAGGTAAGACTCAGACAACAGTCTTCCACAGCTGACAAGCGTTCTTTTGTAGATAGCTCTGGAAGCTTTGAGGAAGCAGAAGTGGTTCCAGTAGCCATCAAGCGGGCACTGTCCTGCGACAGCGTCTGTTCAGAAACTTCCGTCGCTCTCAGCGACTTGGAGGCCTTCAATGTGACGGGCTATCTTTGCATCGGCCTAGAATACGACAGGTAGGAGCTCTTGGTCGAGTTTCTAGGCTTTGAGGTTTTCCGCGGGTTTTTGCAGCGAAAGTTGGGACTTCATAGTGAATGTACTGGAAGCCAAAGACCTGACGGGAGTGGTAAAAGTGGATGGATACTTGGATACTTATGTCCGAGTGTCGCTGTTGCCTGATAAAGAGGCCACTATACAGACCAAGGTGTATCGGAGTACCAGCAGTCCCAGCTACAAAGAGCGTTTTCTCTTTTCACTCAATCCCCGGGAGCAAATGCAGGTTGGTTCATCCTGTTTCGTTGATGGGCAAATCAACTGTTTCCGGGTGTGTTTTATTCGTTGCAGAGGGCTTTGTGCTTCCACCTCTACGCGACTGACCTGGTATCGCACACGCTGATTGGTGAGGGCGAGCTGCGACTCACTGATGTCAGTCTAAGGCAGCCAGTGACCACATGGGTTACACTCACCGACACTGGGCAGGTATGGAAGACACTTTGGCGCGTCACCTTGGACTTAGTTGAGATTTCCAGAAAGGCACCGAGTTTGGTGAAATCCTTTTCTCGTTGAGCTATTTGCCAACAGCCGAAAGACTCACTGTGGTCGTAGTAAAGGCACGGAACCTCAAGTTTCCACTCACCTCCACCATGGAGGTGTTTGTCAAAGTAAGGAAGGACTGTTGTTTGCGTTTACGCGCTGTTTTATCTATACTGTGATTGTATTAGGTGTATCTGATGCAGCAGAATAGGAAGGTGAACAAGAAGAAGACCTCAACGAAACGAGGTGAACGATGTCCGATTTTCAATGAGGCCATGATGTTTAGCGTGCCGGCCCACACCCTTAATGTGAGTCACGTCTGATTGGTTTATTTCTCTGAGATGGGATTGGTGACTGTGATGTTCCTGAAGCGGTTTTTTTCTTCATCTTGGTTATAATATGGTTTCAGGTAGTTTCGATAAGCTCCCTCTAATCATTTCTTTTGTGTATTTTTCTCATTAATCTGTTTTGCGCTTGGTTGCTTTATTGCTTGCTCGGTTCGTGCAAATTTGCAAAAATCTGGTTTATAAATATCTGATTCTTTCAGACGATCCAGATGAGGCTGACTGTGTCCGAAGTGGCCTCAGAAGACAATGTGAAGGCAGCTCCAATTGGCCACGTGATTGTGGGTTCGCAAGCGTGCGGACGCTCTCTGAACCACTGGAACCAAATGCTGACGACGCTGCGCAAACCGGTGGCGATGTGGCATTCGCTGCGGAAGTAAGACGCCCCTTTATTTCGTCTGCACCAATCATCTGGCGAGCTGCTGGGCGCCAATTGAGCACACTGAGGATGTGTGGCATGCTGGCAATCGAAACGCTGGAATGTGCTGTTGCGAGGGCAACCAGAAACGATAAACCCCGACTTGCTGAATGTAAAAATTCTATTTTTGAACATATTTGCATTTGTTGTATAGTTTATGACAATGTTAACTTTACCAAGCCAACCAATAACAATCAACGTTGGGTAAGCGGTGGCGGCACAAAAGCCCAAAAGCGTTTTCCTGCAAACGCCACCTGTGCCCAGCTCTTTATAGTCTAGCCTATGCCTACCTACTACTGTCTGTATATGATTAGAACTAGTAAAAGTAAGTGTGGTAACATTCAGGGTAAGTATTTTTGAAGGAAAAAGTGGCCTTGGCTGGGCCTAAGTCACTTTCTTCTTGGATTAATATGTTTCAATGTAAATACGTGTATAACTTATTAAGTGTTCATAATTGCCAATGAGGCTTTGGATCGTTTTAGCTCCTCTTTCTTTCATGGGATGATGGTGGAGGTTGTAATCGGGCGGTCAAGACTACCTGCTTGTTTTCCACACAAAGAAAATTAGAAATTATGCCTTTTAACTGAAAATTACATTACTTCAGCAACTTTTTTAGCCAGTTGATCTATTTATTTTTAATGCTTCATTCAATTCCGGCAATCATTCTTTAAAAAATTGGGACTAAAGCGTTCGATTGCCGCCTATGGGATGGTGTGAGTTTCTAAGCAAATTGGGATGTGATATACAGAGACCTCAAAGATCAAAAGTGTTGAATTAGGTGCGACGAATCAAAATGTATTTTAACGTTGACCTGCTTGGATCAGGTGCCCCCTTAATAATCAAACCGATTTAATATTTCTTCTTTATTCAGCCAACCAGTTTAGACATCTTCCTATGCAGGTCTAGTTACTCTTTAACCCGTAAAACTATCTTATAAGCCAATGCTCCGTTTTCTCTTGCTCCTACAGACCCTTTGCAGCATTACTTTAACATCCAAATCCTGCCCTAATTCTTCCTCTCCTTAACGACAATAACGTATGAATTGTTGCTGTTGTATCATGTAGCTGAGGATTGCTGGAGAGGACTACCGTCGCCCAGTCATCAAGAGTCCATCAAGCTCTCAATGTGGCTCTTAAAATGGTTAAGGAGTCTCGATCCAGAAAACCGCAGCTCTTTTCTCAAAGGCTTTTGTATAAATGTGCTGTGATAAAACAAATTGTACTGGGCCCACGTACTTCTAATCTATCCTTACGTGTAATCGTCATTTTTCAGGCATACATCGATGTCATTAACGTATGGTAATATAATGTAATGATACAATAAGTTTTATTTATTTAAAATACTGTTGAAAAGTTGTCCTTTATAGCTCGGCTTGGCTGAGTTCATGTATAAAAATCCAGGCGCTTGACTAACAAGTTTTTCTAATATTTTCAGTATATTTAACTTGTTTGCTCTTGATTTTGACGGTAAAATTTTTCAAAAATGTATGAAAAGCAGCTGGTCTAAAACGCTGGACATTAAAAATTGACAAAAATTCACAAAGAATTGGATAAACTTGAAAATTGCAAGCTCACAAAGTATTCTCTATTTCATAATAAATCTCAAAGTTTTTATTAAGTTTCCATTTTGAATGGCAAAGATCTGAAAAAATTGTGCCACACTTTGGCTGCAAACGAACAAGAACCGGAATGGTTTTACCAAATAATTCGCAAAACGTGATAAATTTGAAAATTGTCCCTTTCATAGCGCAAGGGATTTTTGCAGAATAGAGGTAAACCCTTTTTTTGGTCGATTTCTTATTTTGCTTTAACAAACTTTTGAAAAATTCATAATCCGCATCGGCACTAGTAAGCAAAAACCGTATCAGATTAAAAACCCGACTTTTGCTTCAAAGTGGATTGCAAAACTTGAAAATTGCGATAATAATAACGTCAGTAACCTTTACTTCATGACCTTACAATCATATTTATATGCGTTTTCCAAAAAAATTTAAAAGCATTGCATCATTGAGGTTCAAAATGGATATTAATAAAACTTGTTTTGAAAATGTTACCAAAAATATACGAAAATTGTGCAAATTTGCAATCTGTCCCAATCGAGAAACAATTTTTCTATGTTTTGACTTGAAACCCAATTATGTACCCAATTTAAATTTTTATTGAGACATTTTTGAAGCAGACGTAATAAGAGTCTAAAGAGTAATAGAAAATCTTGCATTAAAATATTGGTGAAAATTGACTCGGAAATTGAGACATTTAACAATTGGGGAATGAATAGTACAACATTTCCTGTACATGATTTCTTTACATATAATTTTCAAGATAATTTCAATTCTGTATTGTAAAAGGTCTTTCGTAAGGGTTATTTTGAACGTTATTCCAAAAGTGAAGGAGAAATGTGAAAAAAATGCAAACATTTTGCTTTCGAGGCCCACAATTTTTGCAATTTAACCGCGTTAAAACCAAATGTGTACAATTTCCGGTTTTGACTGAGATTAATACAACGGTCCTAAATGGAACGATGGCTGTATAAACCAATACCAAAATTGGCTAGAATTTGAAAGTTGTAACAATAATAAAGCAAAGTGTCTCTATTTCAGACTATTTAGTGAAATTTCTATTCATTTTTCATTTTGAATGCTAAAATTCTTTAAACAGTTGTGCCGCAATTTGTTCAGTTTGAACAGTATCAAAGGTTTTCTAAAAAAATGGACAAAAGTTTGCCAAATTTCCCAAGTTAATTAACAATTAGGACACCATTTTCTCAATGTAGGTAATGGGGCTTTAAGTTTCATGTATGATTTATCTGGCTATTTATTATTGTTATATTTATATTATTTATCTCGGCCAAAATGTTGAAAATCTGTAAAGTCCTTGTTCTAATAGAGCAACAGTTTTGCTATTTTATGGCCTTACGGCCAACTATGTGCTTGTTTTCAGTTTTGATTCAGATATTTTTGAAGCAACAGTAACAAGCTTCTAATGAGAACAGTAGAAACTCTTGTATTGAAAAATCGCCTAAAATTGACTCGCTTCATGCAAAATTTGAAAATTGCGGCATTCTTTAAGCGACAGTATCAAGCTTCTGAATAGAGCAGTAGAAAGTCGTGCATTAAAACATAATTTAAAATTAACTCGCTTGAATGCGACATTAATTGTGAGAGAGTGGAAGACTTGCTTTACAGGATGCCTTTAATCTCAATTTTCTGTCTTTTATTTTTTTGCCATAACTGTTTGTTACTTGTGGTAACAAAAATTATGTCACAATATGCTCAATATAAAGAGAAACATTTGCAAAAGTCTTGATTTTGCATTTGCGTTGAATGCTCAAATGTATGAATATTTTCAATCCATTTGGACTGGGATTGGTTTAAACATATTGACACAACGGTAACCACGAGAATAATGTTTGGCTCTAAAAATATTCCAAAATGGGTTAGAAAATATAAATCTAATAAGGCAAATGCTCTCTACTTCAGACTAACGTTAATTGTCTAGCCATTTTTTCGGCCGAATGTTAAAACTTTTAAAAAAGACAATTTGATTAAAATGGACAATTTTAGGGCAGAAAGACCGATTGGGTGGATAGCCTTTTCCTGTAGGAAATAAAGATTGTTTTTATATATATATGAACAATTTTAGGAGTTCAGTTTACGAAAAATATTGTAAATTTCCAATATTACTGCCCGAAAAAATATATTTTTTTATGACAACGAGGAAATCAACTATTTAGTTATTTCATATTTTGACTAACAATTTTTAGAAAAATATGCAAAAATTTACTATCAGAGCGAGATACTTCTCGTGTAGCGTGTTCTCTATTTCATGACGTTAGAATCAATTTTCAAATACTTTTCCTTTTTGAACAATGCATTTTTTTTTAAACCCCGCCGAAATGGTTGACAATGGTTATGCTGATTTGAAAAATTGATCGAAAATTTACCAAAAATATTTCAAATTTGCAAACTACTTTCACAAAAACAGCAACAGTTGGAGCACTTGTTGGCCTTAAAACCAACCATCGGCTTATTTTCAATATTGACTGAGAAATTTTTGAAAACATTTACATCACCATCAAAAAATACCCAAATTGTCCACAATAATCAACGCTTAGGTAATAATAACGCTAGATCTGCTATATTACAGGATGTTACAGTAACTTTTAGATATATTTCACATTTCAAATGGTAAAATAAAAAAAAGACGCTGAAAATATGGATGAAAATGGGTAATATTTTGGTCTGGAGAAATGTGGCAAACTCTGCAATTTTTTTGTAGTCTAGCGCAATATAAATTGCGAATTTCCTGCGAAATAGACTGATTTGAAATTCCAAAACACCCAAAACAAAACGCTCATGAATTAACAATTTACTTAAAAACGAACTTGGGTGAACATTTTTCTTTAAACATTTGGACGCACTAGTGGAATCACTAAAAACTAACCAGATCACAGAATTTCCAAAACATCTCTGTTGTTTAAAGCGAATATTGTTATAATTAGCTAGGGAACTTTTTTACGATTCTCAGCAAATGATTCATTGGAAACGGATGATAAATACGTATAACTACACTACTCACAAATAATTTGTTGTGAAGCTAAAGTACAACTTGCAATTATTTTTATTGAATTTTGGTAATCAGTTAATGAAGTGTTGCTGATTAGCTTAATTAATACTTCATTACTTTTTTATCGTCTAGTCATAGATTAATATTAATAGCAAGTAGTGAATAAATTAAACCCAGTGTTGATTGGACTAGAACAATAATATTTGGTTGAAAACAGATAAAACTATCAATATAGCGTGTATTGTATATTATTGGCTTTTAATATATCTTTGCATTAATGCGCTATAAATACATTGATTTATCAATTAGGTAACATTTTGATTGAGAAACCAAAGAAACAGAGCGGTATTGAAACATTTTGAAAACCCGTCACTTAAGATCCAATTTTTATCACTGGAAAGTTTCAAAATTGCATGGGACTCGTAAAAGTTGATGGTGGTTTTCGGAAGACGAAACATAAAATTTATTTTTTTCTAATGATTGTTGTATTGGTATCGTTTCCATAAATCCCCCGCGATTCTCCAGCCCGATCGGTATCACTTTGGTACCACTTTCATTTCAGAAAAATTCTAGCGCTTCTAATAAATATTCCTCTTTGAAGAAAGATGTGGGTGAAGACCCAGTAGCTTCCAATTTCACGCCTTTTTCCTCACAAAATACAATTAAACGAGACTGACTGGAACCCCAAACTTGACCTCTTTCGGCCGATTCATTCTTCTGCGATGAACGCTTTTATTGACCATCACCAAGCCCAATCGCTTCGCACTTGCACTGGTACCGACTTTGGCCTTTGATTTCAGTTTGCCGGCGCTCTTGGTGTCGAATGGGTGGTGAAAGTGGTTCTTACTTGGTGCATGCAACGTGTTCAGGATGAAACTGCACTGGTGAGCCAACCCGAACCATTTAATCAATCGAAATCGATGACCTCAAACTGGTCTGAGCGAAGTAGGTTAAGAGTAGCTGGTCCAATCAGGGGCCTCTACCACTGTGACCTCTGATTGCGAAGAGCGTTGGCAACGGCTGGGTTCTTCCTCTCTTCTTTGTGCAATTTGTGTACAGTTGGGGTTTTCAGTTACTTTTTGAAATTGTGTTCATAGGCTTGAAAACCCATCGCAGTTTTTTTCCTCAAAAGAAAATCATTTTTATATGTATATGCACATTTTAAGTGCTTCCCACAGAAATAAATGAAGCAACGTTAACAAATCCGTTCCTAACTCTTAAAAAAGTAGAAGGGCCTAATTAAAGCCGAAATGCCGAATTTTAAAATACGCTCAAAGTTTAGAAGCTTCTTGTTCGAAAACGGTTGAGAACATTTTCGAAATTCCAGTAATTTTTTGGTTTGAGCGGCGAAGACTATTCTTCTTTAAAGTTTAAAAGCTTCTAACTAAGAAACAGTTAGAATAATAAAAATACCTTTAAATTGCTAGAAGGAAAACTTTCAAACTTTTCGGGACTACCAACGTTTAAAAGCTCTTAACTTGGAATATAATCATTTTTTCTAACTTATGCTGATTGTGCGGCTCAAAATGTGTTTTTTCGAACCACTTTTTCGTATTTTTCTAGCTTTTGAAATGTTAGAAGGGCCAACTGCTAGAATGCCAAATGTTAAGAGGACGACTAAAGTTTAAACACTTCTAATTCGGAATCGCTTAGAAATATCTTAATAATCAATAGGAGATTTTTGATTGGGCATCTCAAAAACTGCCCATCCTTAAGCAAGTTACCTCACAATCGCCAAACTTTAAGAAGTTAGAAGGAAAACTGTCACATTTTGAAGAACTGCCGAAGTTTAGAAGCTCTTGGTTCGGAGCGCTACAAAATTATCTTAATTTTTTCTATTGAGCGACGAAAACCTTTTCAAAGCTTTAAGAATTTCTAACCTTTAAAATGCCAGAAGAAAAAACTATAAAATTTTTCCCAATTCTTGCGACTTTTCCTGATTGAGTGGATCAAGAAAAACTGCCAAGTTTTAAGGAGGCTGTCAAAGTTTAAAGGCTTCTAAGACGAAAAGGTTTAGAATTATCCCAATAATCAATAGAAGAATTTTGATTGCGGGTCTCAAAAATTGTCCTTCCATAAACAAACTTTGTCACAATTGCTAACCTTTAAGAAGTTCGAATGAAAACTCTCAGGCTTAAAAAATTGTCAAACTTTGGAAGCTTCTGGTTCGAAAGCGCTTAGTGTTTGCTAATTTTTTGTTATTTTTTCATTTGAGCGCCCCAAATTTTTTTTTTCTAATTAGGCGTGCCAACATATTCCAAGATTTAAAAATGTTAAAGGGAAGACTACAAAAATGTAAGTCTTCTGCCAAAGTCTAGAAGCCTCTAACTCCATCATCAGAACGTTTTTGAGATTGTGTCTTGAAAACTGTCGTTCCCTAATGAAGTTTTCCGAGAAATGCTCTCAAATGCACTTAAACTGAAGGCAAAAATGAGTCAAAATTATGCAAAACCCCGTACTTTACTTCGTCGTAATAAACTCGCTTAGTAATGACGAAACTGTGTACCACAAGCAGCTAAAAATAAACCAAACGACCATCCAAATGAAGTTTTTATTTTTATTAAGTCCCAAAAGACGTCATCGAATTACTTTTATTGCCAGTGCTAAGCCATAAATAACGCCGATTGCATATCAATTAATAAATATATTATAAAACCTTCTAGTATTGGGTGTTTGAACATCAGCTGCAAGCTTTCTGGTAGGAAAAAAAACGCTTATCAGCTGCTATTAACACCCAAGTGACTATGGGTGGTCTTTACGCACGCAATACCCAAACAGATAACGTTATGCTAATTAAATTATTCGCAGGAATTGCTAGTCGCTACCAGTTAGAAGCGACGAAATTCGCTGAAATCACGTATATTTAAATTTAACATGGAAATTTTTGAATCGGAGGAAGAGAAAGCCCAACAGACTGCAAAGATAAATACAGGGGGTCCCGTAAGCACATGATCAAAAGGATACTGCGACATTATTTGCAACAAAATAAGATGATCTGCCCTAACTTTTATTAACAACCAATATCTGGCTCCTCTGCTATTGATGGTCAAAGTTCTTCAAAAAATGTATCTTTTTTGAAATATCGGGAGAATGGTAAGATGTATTTTAGTGAAACTCGCTGTGAATTTGTTCTTATGTAAGACTCAAATATTGATGAAACAATCGAGTTCATTCGTTTTGGACAAGTGGTGAATTCTTGAGTATCGTACAAAAACTACCAGAACTTTTTATTTAGTGGATGGAATCAACTCATTTTTTTTTGGTTGATGCACTAATCGTTTATTCACAATTTTGTGATCTTTGTAAAATCTTGTAGCGTTCATAGTTTTTGCAAAAAAATATTTCTGTATTCTTGCCACTTAACAGTGTTAGACATTAACTGCAAATATCGTGATATCAGGCATAAATTAATGGTCAATCAATCTCACAAATTCGTTTCGATTGACCTTTTCTAATGAAGAAGTGACCGACATGGTCAAAGTGTTAGGGTTTTGCGAAGACAATTTGCGTTTACGCGGCGCATATTTCCAGTTAATGTCTAACATTGCCAAGTGGCAAAAAAACAGACATACTTTTTTGCGCAAAAACTATGAATGCTACAAGATTTTAGAAAGAGCAAAAAATTGTGAATAAATGATTAGTGCATCAACCAAAAAAAAATGAGTTGATTCCATCCACCAAACAAAAAGTTCTGGTAGTTTTTGTACCACGACACTCAAGAATTCACCACTTGTCCAAAACGGCTGCACTCGATTGTTTCATCAAAATATGAGTCTTACATAAGAACAAGTTCACAGCGAGTTTCACTAAAATACATCGTACCATTCTCCCGATATTTCAAAAAAGATAACTTTTTTCAAGAACTTTGACCATCAATTAGGCGAGGAGTCAGACATGTTTTGTTAATAAAGGTTAGGTCAGATCGTATTCTTTTGATACAAAGAATATCGCAGTACCCTTTAGATCATGTGCTTACGGAGCACCCTGTATATACATGTAGTTTTCACACCTATAATCTCGATTAACTTCCATCAGAATTCGACCTGCGAGCCGTGTAAACGCAGATAACATTGTCTAAAAGATATATTACTTAGATAAATAACGACTTTGTGGGGCATCAGTCACCCAAGTACTGGCCTGTGCGTTGTTTGGTGCGGAAACTTTTTTTGTGGTAAGACTTCACAAAGTTTTTAAGCAATTAGTTTTAAAGACTCCCACACACGCACCAAAAGCTGAAAGTGTGTGGACACCTTAAAAGAGTGTAGTGAATTAAACATTTTCTGGACGGCACTGATGGCAACGAATTTCGTGAAAGGAAGCGATTCGCCATTCAACTTGATCTCTTTCAGCGGGCGAAAATTCAAGTTCAAAGCGAATTTAAAACAAAATTTTAACAAGGCCGCGCTCCGCGCCGCGGTTTTAAATGACTTTCATTCAAAACTGATTTAGCCCAGAGCCTCACTAATAGTTCCACTGCTTGAACAGGGTGTTTGGCATTTGCAACCACTGTGCCCCCTGTGTCAATGAGGGCAGTGGATTGGAGCCCCAAAATCCCGGTTCAAGCAGTGGGTCGTCCCCCAAGATATTGGTCAAGTATGGTTTGTTTTAAAAACGTATCATATTATTTAATGGCAGGCATATTTTCCATGTTAAACAATGGCCAGTGGCCATACATGGCAGCCAATATATTTCGGTCAATTTGAATACCCATTAACCCGATTTGGCGTATGGATTTTTAATAAAAAGCCGACCATCAATAACTTCTGAGAACGGCGCAAGGAGGTTACCTTCGAGCTGCCGAACAGCGTAAACAGCATGTACTACAACGGTAATTGCTTGTACGACATATACGTCCCGAAATATTTTTATGCTTTTACATACATATAAAGCTATGGCAAAAATGCCGGCAATAAATATAATATGGACTTTTAAATTTGACTTTCAGCGTATTAAATGAGGCAGATATATGCGCGTCCGATTAACCTTGCTTGGATATCATTGGCCCCAATACATAAGAACCGCATATTGTGGTTCTTAAACAGGGGCGTAGCTGTGGGGCCGCTTCAGTTAAATTGATCCCAATATATTCTGTTAATTAGAAGAAAATCTGCTGGATATTCTTTCTAAAACTAACACAGACAAGGACTCTTAAGACAAGGATTAATTAGTTTTCTAAGACTTTTTGCGCTGCTTTGCTGTTAAGTTTGCGTATTTTATTCTTTAGTGGCATTTTTACAGGCAATGTTGAGATTTTTCTGTCTGCGTCTGGATCTTATCGTCCACTTACATATGGAGTGTCAATGTGAAAACTTGACCCACCCTTAAAATCTTTCTTGCAGTTGAAAATATGAAAACTCGGAAATACCCGTAAAGTTTATTTGTAATACTTTAAAGAACATTTTTGGGCGCGTTGATGTCACCCTTAGAATCTTAAATGAGAAGGGGGGTCAGTGGCACATCGTTTTAAAGGGCGTTCAATTATTTTTATATTAGTTATTGCTTTGTTGCTTTTGGATCAGAGATTTCTGAATAATCGGGTTTCAAAGTTGCAGAAACAATTAAACTTGCGTGTATTCAGATATTGGCTTTCAGGTTAGTGTTTACACAAAAATAATTGTATTGACTCTCCTTGTATTACAAATGATTAGAATAGTAGGATACACTGTTAAATTCGTTGAATAACAGGAAGAAAATCTAGTTTAAATATTGATTTCTTATTTTTGATTTTAATCTTGTTTATTGATTATTTACATAGACAAAAATCACTTTTTATTTGCAGAAGAGAAATTTCTACAATAAAACCTGTGTCGCATTATGCTATTAAACTATTCAAAATGTTGTCCGGTTTGGTGTAAACAATAATAATAGTAGTTTTCGGTACAAGGGCAAGGATTTCCGCCCTCGTATCGAACAATATTTTTTATTCGAATAAAGGACATAACACGAATGATAAGTAATAATAAACAAAAATAGCCAAAAATAAAAGCCGTCAACTTCATTTTTAAAATTTGATGTCAATGCCATTTTTTAAATTGTCATGTTTTGACGTTTGTAATTTTTCAAAAACGTACTTTTGTGACAGGGGAAGTGAAAGTTTTGTTTGTAAAAGTGAAAAACAATGAGGGTTGAAAATTCCAGTGCGGCTTTCACGGTATGGTGTTTGTATAAGATGCATATTTTGCATAAAATTTGCGCTCTTTAAAAAAATCGCGTTTTGCTTGTGGCAACATCGGCGAGCGCAGAAAAATAGACCATTTGAAGGACTTTGAGACTGAACTTGTAACAAAGTCATAATTTACAAATTTTAAGTAAACTTTAAATTATGATCAATAGTTCTCTATAAGCCTACGTAATCATTAAAATAAGCCCGTAGGTTACTTTTTAATGAAAATACTTTAAAAAATATTATGACAGTAACACGTTCAATTTGTCACATTTACTTTTGCTCATATGTGCGTAAAAGTCCGCGCGTAAAAGTAAAACAAATGAATAGTAAAGAAAAGTGCTTTTTTTTTATCATCGCTTCTGATCGAAAAATTGCTATTTTTGATTCATTCCAATAAAAAGTCTGTTTCCAAACTCCGGATAACTTTCGGAACATTTTACCGGGAATTGACTGGCATTCTGCTGCAATTCGCCTTTTAAGATCATCAATATCAGCAGGTTGTCTTTTATAAACAATGGACTTGATATCCCCAAAGAAAGATATCTAAAGGTGTTCAATCCGGTGATCCATTCAATGAGTGAGGTCATTCAATTGGTCCCCTTCTGCCAATCGATCTATCCGGGAATATCTTATCAATGTTAGGGAGGTTTGAAAATAGGCTTTATTATTGTTTACAGAAAAATAGACAACATTTTCAACAACCTATAAGATAGTGCGTAAGTAGGTAGATCCCAAGGGTTTTATTGAAGAAATTTCTCTTCCGTAACTAAAAAGCGATTTTTTTCGAAATAAAATAATCAATAATCCGAAATCAATTGTTTAAACTAGATTTCCTTCCTGTTCTTCAACGGTGTAACTGAATCTTCTAATCAGTTGTGCTATAGAGAGATCCAATGATATAATTTTTACTTAAACACTAATTGTTTCTACAAATTTGAAACGCGATTATTCGAAAACCGCTGAACAAAAAGAAACAAAGTAGTAACTAATGTAAAGAAAATTGACACCCTTTAAAACGATGTGCCACTTGACCCCTCTCCCGATTTAAGATTCTAAGGGTCACATCTGCCTCTCCCAAGGGGTTGAAACAAGGAGGCTAAAAATGCTAAAAATGAAATTAACGGGTCTGTCCGATTTTCCATATTTTTTACTGCAGGAAAGATATTAAGGGTGGGAAGTTTTCAAATTGACACCCGGTATAATCTATCGCAAGTGCTTTGGCAGTGATGCAACAATTGTCGTTCTTTTTCTCTTTCTGGTCCACCGAGCGAGACGGAAATTTGCTGCAATTAACTGCAGTATTTGTTCAAATTGCAGCAATTCGCGGATGTTTGACAGAATATTATAATTTTTTAAGTAATTTCTTTCCGAGTTTTGTCAGTTTCTGTACACTTTTCCAAGTTTTCATTTGAATTTCTATTTGTGTGTGTGTGTGTTGCTTTCGGGTACCGAACATGCCGAAAAAGCAATAAGCAATATTGTGGAGGCGAAAAATAATTTTACTGATATTTTCTTCCATCGCTTAGATCTATAATTTCCTCGTGTTTTTCTTCTATTTTCTTCATAAGTTGACTGCAGGTTTCCGCTGCGAACACTTTAACGCTCACAGTTGACACCAAAAGTACAGGGTGCGCCAAATTGGACACTTTTAAATGGAAACTCCCATCTCTATACCAGATCGACAAAAACTGATGTCGGTGTCTGAGCCTAAATTTTCATGACAAAATTAACGACGAAAACCGTATGTCAATATCTGTCTGTAACAATTTCTGAGATACAGCGTCTTTTCCAGAAATCTGCATTTTTGGAAAGGCTTTCTAACGCTTTTCCTGTGATTTTTTTAACTTTCTTCGGAAATATTGCCAAATTACTTCTTCACATAGTATCCCTGTAGTTCACATAAGTAAATTTCATTTGCGGTAAACAAATAATTTTCTCAGA
>NW_026017110.1:4812512-4855095 GCF_020466585.1 Dendroctonus ponderosae | reverse complement strand
GTAAACATTTTTTATTGTTATTAAAAACTGAGAAATTTGCAAAAAACTATATCAAAAAGACGGCAACAATGTTTTTCAAGGTAATCTGAGTAATTAACATTACGGAAATACCTGTTGTTTCGTAATTATTAAAAACTTACAAAAGTGACAATAAAATAGACAAGGAAAAACGGTAAATTCAACAGGATTCGTAGACTGTGGGACGTACTTTTTCGAAATGTCAATTATTGTCCTCATAACAGTTATATGGCCACATACTCAGACCACTATGTATTTCAATCAAGAACTGTCGATCCAGCACTAAAAAGATATATGCTGCGCATTCGGCATGTGGAAATTAGTCCTAAGTTAGCAGTAGGGCTCGGAATTTTAAAAAATCTGATATTCGAATATTCGTTTAGTGGTTTATTCGAACAGTAAAATTATTCGAATATTCGAATAATCGAGTATTCGAATATTCGTTAGATATTCGAGTATTCGAATATTTGAGTATTTCTATTCGTATTCGTTAGATATTCGAGTGTTCGTTTTCCGTTCACCGTTTTTCAAGAAGAAAAATCGTTATCTCATATCATTTTTGGCAACTAGCCGCAACTGATAAAAAAGTGCCTTTGTCGGCACATTAATTGTAACACCGCGCAAAAGTTGATGACGCGGATCACCATTTGCAGAAAAGTAAATATGATTATTTTCATTTGCTTGTAAATATATGGGTATTTGTTTAAATGCCTGTAGAATATGAATAATTTATTTTATAAAAGTATACAAAGTGCATATAAATATATTTGCACCTTGTGAGTTTGATAATGTTGGTGTATTCGAGTATTCGATTATTCGAGTATTCGAATATTCGGATATTCGAATACTCGAATAAGTTTTTTCCGAGCCCTAGTTAGCAGTTAAGGCAGTTAGTTCGTTGTTGAAAAATCTATTTTTGGCTTGTAAAAATAAACATTTTTTAAAAACCAAGTTTTAACATCCAGAAACTAAATGTAACCTTAAATTTATGTTTACAAATAAACATACATTTGAGTCATTATCTCGAAACAAGTTAGTGCCTGTGTAATCTCCTTATTATCCACTCTTATGGAGCAGCTTCTCCTATTCGGTTAATTAACTCCTGCTGAATTTGTACCAGTGTTCAGAAATCCATTGGTTTAATGTGTCCTTGTGCTGTGCGTATCTTACATACGTGGTAGGAATGTAGCCCTGCCCCGGTATTTATTTGATGCYTKCGAAAGTGTCAGTTATTTTGCTCTGACTGCCCCTGGAAGGCTCTGYTKCWATWATGYCCAATACTTGTTCCTCTGTGTCTGGAATCCGAACATCTATTTTCGTCCACTATCTTCCTGGAACCACTCTCCATCAGTGTMTCTAGCCCTTTGTTGACGTAAGTTCTTACAGCTTCTGCTATGTTACTACGCAAATTAGTGAAAGGAGCTTCAAAGTAAGTSGCTTTTGACAAATTATTGTTATTATYGACAAAGGCTATCTACCTGTAACTATCTTGTTAATGACAAAAAACATCATTGCCGCTTTGACGTTTCATCGAAAAATTGTAGAAGAGAACTTTCTTTAAATCAAAAAGCTTTGTAATTTGAAGCAAATATCGTAATTTTTTTTGAATGTTGAAGTATTCTAATATGCTACCAATTAGACATTGGACAATTTTAAAATAATGCTTAATAACAATGTTGAAATTCGATTGTCAGCTGTTAATGTCTTCTAGAAATTATCGAAAAAAGAATTTTCAATATTTTTCTGTTAGGTACTCTTCTAGTGAGCCCCTATTACCTCTTAAAAGGAATGACGCCAATTTTGAATCTGTATCTTTTATTGAATAGTTGAGCAAAACTTAGATTGTGGTATATTTTTGGAAATATAATTTYAAGCTAAAGTTAAATATGAAAAATATACAGTGTCCCATTTAAAAAGATTTATTTTTTGTTATTAACTAGGAAAGTACTTTCTTACCACAAATAAAACTTACATTATTGGATACGAGGTGAAAAAGTGTAGTCTAGAAAGTTTAAAAAAATCACAGGAAAAGACTTGATGAGCTTTCCAAAAGATAGAGTTAGAGGTATTGTCATTGTTTTCACCATTAATTTGCAATAAAAGTCGAGGCTGACACACTGATATCAGTTTTTGTCTATCTGATATAGAAATGGGAGTTTCCATTTAAAAGTGTCCAATTTGGCCCATCCTGTACAATTGGGAGTTATTGGAAATATATCATAATATTAAACAAAACTAATTAATCATGTGTTGGCCAAATAGTACAGTTCCATAACAGTACAACAAATTTCAAGGTTCTTGRTTTGACKGAAARAATCTTGATTTAGGCGAACGTTCTGTCCCCTGTTGTGAATGCGCCGTGTTTTAGSTCTAAAAATGCTGTTGGGAATGATACGAGTGGCAAACAACCGATTTGACAAAAAATATGTGAAGAATAGATCRGTTATTAARACTCTGAGTGCGCGCAGTTTTGAAACTAGTGCTAAAATCAAAAATTTTGAACGYTTTTAAAATTAAAAGAATTAGAAATACATGATGAGGCGAAACTATTTGAAGATTGCAAGCGTTGATACAGTTATTTATTAAACTGTCCATTTGGGSGCCTGCTATATTGTCCGAAATAGRCCTAAAATAGACTGATAAGTAAGAAAATCAAAATTGAACATCGCACAATAGACAAGCAGCACTCAGCTTGTCCCTTGTACCAGCAGCACAATCATACATGTAAATTGGCTRCACTGTAATTTAAGTACCAGCATTCCGACGAGCGGCCGGTTAGTTGGTACATGTACTTTACATTAATCCGCTCGTTCCGAGCTGTTTGATAAACAATGATAAGGCAGCAGTCGCCCCACACATCTCATATAGCATGCACGCCACACTCAAATTCCAACTGGTGCTCTTTCCGTTTCAGTTTCACCGGGTTCTGGACCACCCGCCGGACTCCCGCCGCGGAGGAGGAGGAGGAGGTCGCCTCCTCGTGGTTCTTCAGCGGCGCCGACACGGTTAAAATTGTGCCGCCGAAGAGGGCGGAACGCAGCGATGCGCCCAGCACCAGCACAGATCAGCACCGTAGCTTCTTCAGAAGACTAGCGGTGCTCTCGAGTGCTGACCAGTGGCCAGTCGGTTTGCCGGTTGTTCCACAGATGGCAGACCCGGTGACGGGCGCACCTGGTACCGAGCCGAAACCACCGGCACCAGGTAGTCCCAACGTGGGTAAGAGACAGAGGCGGCAGGGCGTCTACGAACGCGACGCCCTTTACAGTGAGCCGGAGGAAGTGGCGTTGAAGAGTGTGCGACAGTTGCGCGATGAGTACCTTGCCATGCTGGTGAAAGCCGGCAAAGAGCCGGAAGAGGCGGACGGTTTCAAGAGGCACCTGGCGCCTCCACAGAGTGACTATTTCAGTTCCGGTGCCAGCGACGATGATTCCTGGCACCGGAAACACAAAGTCACCCGGTGCGGAAGCTCGGACTCCGCCATGGGTCCCAGCGATGAAGAGACCAAAGACTGCCCACCCGTTCAGTATTCCGCTGCCAGCACGCTGGCTCAGTCCAGCGTGCCCAGCAAGATCATCATCGAGGCTCACACGGTGGTGTTTCCGCTGGACCGAAAGTCCAGCATGGACTATGCGAGTGAAGAGACTGATTGCGAGAGCCGGCGACAGAGCTGCTTTACAGACGACGGCGAGGACGTGTCGCGTTATCGGTGCTGGCGAACTCCTTCGGTAGTGGTTAGTGACTACTCGGATGACATAATGGGGCTGACGCTTGAAGACGTTGAGTATATCCGGAGTCGTCGCGACGATCCGTCCTCCAGTCCCGAATCGAGTCTGCATAGCTCTTGCAGCAATTTGAACTATTGCGGCTCGACGATCAGTGGCTTGGAGTCAGACTATGTGCTCTCCAAACCTTACCGCAAGTCCTCCAACTGTTCCACGTGCTCCACGTTGAGCGGCGATGAGGACCAAGATGGCGCTGGGGAGGCGCCACCATCTGGGGACTCACTGCGACCCACTCAGAAATGGAGAGAGGTGAGTCTTGTTTTCATTTTCCCTTTTCTCTTCATGTGACTCGAGTCGAAATGGGCAGTTAGAAATAGTTATTTCCAGTTTGATTTAAACATGTTTAGCAGAATCGTAGACAAATCATTTTGTCCCTTGGGGTATCATTCACCGGAAAGAGGAAGGTTCATTTTATAAGCCCCAAAAGTTTCAATTTAATACTACCATCAAGTATTTACTATTATCGAACAAATAACAATCCCGCCGGATTAAACCCGCTCAAAAATGGATCAAACCCAGGCCTGGGTAACACTGCGGTGAGTTGCGCTTTTCAGTTGATGCCGCTCTTTGATTTGGCGAGTTATAACTCTTCGCGCCGCAGTTCCAATTGCGCTTTTGAATATTACTGCTGGTGAAAAGGACATTTTTAATTAGTTGAAAATGAACTCGAAAATTGAGCAACTGTTTAATTTTTAAGTGATTTCTCTCGATTTTTTTGTTCAGTCAATATTTTTAGAAAAACAAAATTCATTCGGTTATTAGTTTTGGTTTTGGCATTGTGCACTAATCACTGCAGCTGAATGAAATTCAGACAAATAAAATGGCTCTAAATTTTAAATTAAATTAGTGAAAGATTGGCGCTTGAGGCGTTTTTCGTTTAGTTGGAACGTAAAATTTGCCTTTGGAAATATTGCAATGTGAACAGGCACTTTCTACAAAAAACGTCAACAATAAACGAACTGAAATCGAACTGCCAAGTAAAGCAATGAATCATCGAAAGGGCGAACAAGCAAATAATTAAATACTGTAGTTCGGAGTCTTTTTTTTGAAAAGGTGTATGAATATTCAGCTTGCTACCGACAGTGGACTAAATCGGTGGATAATCTTTTGTGTCGTATGAATCGCGTTCTTATATGGGAAATATAGAATCATTGTGGCCCTTATGGCAAGTGCGGTAGTTTGTGAAAGTGTAGTGAACTTGTTGAATATTAATGGGTAGAAAATGGAGGATGGTGCCCCAGCTTGAAGAAAGTTGCCAAGAATTCTCTCATCTATCAATCTTTGGCTTGAACTGATTTTAGTTTTCCGACAAGCAACTGAAGTTTTACGGATTTTTTATATTTCTCTCTCTTTGCTTTGCTGATTTCAAATAAGTTTGGCTTTGGACAGATTTGTTGCTTTGTATTTTTAAATCAAGCTCATCTTAAGCTTTTCGCTAAGGAATAGCTTCAGATATGAAAATTTGGGTTCCAGTGATTATTACAAGAAGCATCAGCTTACTGGTAGTGTGGATTTGGTTCCGATTAAACCATTGATTCCTTCACAAGAAAAGTTTCAGATCTAAAATAATAATAGTTTCAGATGGAACCTCTTGCGACCTTCTTCACAATCGACCATAACGCTTTAAGAGACTTGAAGAATGCATTTAAACTGCTTCGGGCCTTAAATATGGAAATATAGACACTGGTAGTCAGCACAAAAAAATGTTTATATCGCAAAATTCTCAAAAATCCTTCCCTTTAGTAATAAAAGGGCTCAAAATATCAATTTAGTTTCCTGTTGATATTTAGGAAATCTCCTGATCGATTTTAAAATCCGGAAAGGCAGAGCAAAAAGTCTTTAAGTTCTTTAACTAAGACTAAGACCGAAAAAATCAAAGGCCTTTGGAAGTCATACGAGATTCAGGCGATTTGAGTTTCAGAAAAACAACAATTTAAAGGAATTTAAATTGTTGTTTTAGAGAAGAGCAAAATTTTAGTTTTGCTCGATCGAGACCACTTAGTAAGCAGGGATATTTCGATTTTTCGGCAAAGTCTATTTAACATCTTCTGGACATGCTGTAATATTTGGCCGAATTTCAATATTTCTTTGACGCCTTAAACCGCTATTAATAGGATCTCAATTGGTTGTGTCCTCTTTAAAAGCAATTTGAAAATCATCAAACTATGACGCATGAGAGACAAACAAAAGGAAAACTGTCCTAATTTTCATAAGGTAATTAACGTTAACGGTAAAAGCCGTTAAATTCTTCTTGAAAACTATCACGTAACCAAAAATTCGGTTGGGTTCATGAAATCACCAGAAATTCAGTAAAAGGATGCTTTTTGTATAAAGTGATTGATGGAAGTATTTTAGTGAAATCTGACTTACAGGGTGATTCAAAGTCGACGTTAGTCCTTTTAAGGGGTTATATGGTGGTTACAACCGGTATAATATGATATACCGTACTTGGAAAGTACGGGAAAACTTTTTCCCCTTTTTAATAAGGCTATTTGATTAAAAATTGTATTCTTCTAAAAATTTTTGTTGAAAAAAATGTGTTTTAAACTCCGCTGTTTTGACATCATTTGATTTTTTAAGCCAAGAAAAGATTGGGTCGCAATCCATTCTACTTATTCTTGCAGAATTAGGAAACTTCTTGAAAACAATGACAATAAATTTCGGAAGGATTCGAAAGGACTTCATTCTTAATCATCATATCGAGGCAGTTGAAATGCGTTCTCAAATGCGTCTTTTGACTTTGAAAATTGCGTGTTAATAAAATAAAATAATAAGTGTGGAAAATAATAATTAAATCTTCACTAGAGGAGCCGCTAATCCATCATTGGAACTTCGAAGTAATTGCGATGTTTTCTGTGATTTTGCTACCTAATGAGATTCTTCGGTAATAAACATTAAGAAAAATATTCCATATACGGGTTCCCAGGTGAAGAAAATTACATTGACTCTGTTAAAATGGCAAAAATTTAATACATAGAATGCTACAAAAAATCACGCATTTTTCTCAAAATATATATGAGAACCGCAATCAAAATTTGTTGTCCAACAACCTAAAAATCGATAATCGGTAGCCTTATATAAGAGTCATGCATAATATGTACTTATTACTTTCGTTGGGTTACTGTTGACACTAAACAAATGTCGATAAGAGAACCATTTGACGTCAATGATGACGCGGGTTCTGACTTGTCCTGGAGGTCAACGGGATCAAATAGTGGCGGTGGGTTCCAATTAGATGTTGCCGTTCGTCGACAAATCATACAACTAATCGGGATTTTTCAAGCGTTTTTTTTTCAGCCATTATTCCCTTCTCATCAAGATCTTTCAGTACTGGTGCCAGTCAGTTTTTCCTTTTTTTCCCTTCCACGTCTGTTTGCTTCAGCACTTCTTCACCCGTCACTCTTCAGTTCGGTACCGAATTAAACAACAATAAAAGATTCAACTCGTTGATGTTCGTTATTCTTGTGCCATCTATCTTGTTGATGATCGCTTGATCTGGGCTGCAGATAATTCGTGAAAAATTCCACGTATTGATCATTAGAAAGGCTTCTACAACTGCTCGGAATGAAGAGTATCTTAATTGCCATTCTGACATGAGATTTCTATCGGT
The DNA here is from genome assembly GCF_020466585.1 of Dendroctonus ponderosae. Taxonomy (NCBI): domain Eukaryota; kingdom Metazoa; phylum Arthropoda; class Insecta; order Coleoptera; family Curculionidae; genus Dendroctonus; species Dendroctonus ponderosae. The sequence continues at coordinate 4,847,685 of NW_026017110.1, read as the reverse complement.
AAATATGTGATAACTTGGCTACTTGGAACTGTTGGCATTCTTCATGGTATTTTGTTCAGTGGTTTATTAATTATGTGAGCCGCTTTTTTACTGCTGAATCTTGCCGTTTCCTGCTGGTGGATTGGTTTCATCTTTTGCAACTGATTATATGCTTTTGAAACTGGTGAAACAGGTGAAAACTACCTGATGATTCGCAATAGGTGGTGACATAATTTGTTCGGAAGAACTGGAAGCCACAAATAACAACAGTGTCCAGATTTATAAATTAAATTTTTTCCTTTCTGAACTTGGACCAGATGGAAACTTCCGAAGAATCCAACAAATTGAAAGCATTACAAAATTCTGTAAAATTAGTCGTCGCATTACGTTTCTTCACGGTGTAATTTATAGATTTTTGTACTAAAAGCTGTCCAGTTTCGAATACTTCGGAGTCTCGACTGTTGCTTCCTTTCTATTGAAATTGTAAAATATCACCCTTCAAAACATGTTCAAGATATGATTCGTAGAACATTCTCGCCTGAAACATGCTGTGTCCCCGACATATGAAGTATTCTAGTTGTCGGCGTCAGTCTGCATTCTTCATATGAAGTGAATGAAAACTTTATTCAAACTTCGAACTTCATATGAATTCATACTCAATATATATTGAGTTTCACCATCTCAACTACAGGTTCAGGTTGTCGTTAGAGAAGAACAGAAAGTAGTCAGGACAATCTCGATCTGGTATTTTCACTCGCAGCCAGAATTCGGGGCCTCTGGAACAATACTTCGGAGCTTTTTCAATTTCAGATGCCTTCATGGACAAATACTCCATAGGCTGTACAGTTTCTAAAGTTGTCTTCTGTACATTTGCTCAAAATGTTTTTAAGATTTTGTTCTCCAAAAATTCTTTGGTTTTGATCATTTGCACGTGACACGATGTTCCTCTCCTTTTGTATTCTAGTCAATTCTCTTGCTCTCCTGTATGCTTAAAGCAGATATCTTCTACTTCCACACACTCTCCTTTCAGCCATCTCTCTTTGGTTTCTTTGATTGTGTTTATTATGATCTTCTGTGTATTTTTATGTAGAGGTTTCATTTTATTGCATATGGTCTTTATGCCTTTGGGATGGCTGCACAAGAAAATTGTTAACTGTTGTTATCAAAATGAACAATGGGTTCAAAATCAGGGTTATTCAACCTGGGACATCCATTTCTCTGGCTAACGTTGTTGATTTGCGTCGCGAACGGTGAAATAAGGTCCAGGATTCAAAAGTGTTGTCTTCCGGCTAAACCCAGCTGATGGAAGCTAGATAGTTGCAGATGGGAAAAATCATACAATTCTATTCTCTATTAAGAAACAAAAGATCAAGAATAATTCCAGTGCAATTTTTTAATTGTGGTTTACGTATTAGCTGCGAAACTTCACTGTGAACAGCCAGAGTTCGATCTTTCTCCAGCTTCCCAAGTTAAAATTAAGGGAGATTTTGGAACTCAGTAAACATGATTACCAAACTCATGCCACTGTTTTTTTTTAATTTATTAAAAATTCTGTGCAAGTGGCAAATATGTAAATTAGCAAAATGCATTCCATGCAATTCAATATTTTCAGTACAGTTTTGGGAAATTTGAATTGGAAGACTTGTAAAAAATTTGTCGTTCAGATTAAGAAATCCGCAATCAAAACCAAAATCAAATTTTATGTCTCCTCGCGTTTTTGAGTTAGACACTTTGGCCAAAGTAACCAGCCAGCAAATGTAAAGTAGGAACGTGAAAATGCTGGACAAGTTTTGATCAATATTGGCAACTTTCCGGTTTAAAATAAACCTTAAGGCCCAATGATCGTTTATATGGAGACAATTAGTAGGATGCCAAGTCACTCACTGGTGGCATTGATATGTTCCAATTTCCCTCTTATAGCAGATGCATAAACCTCGCTCGTTAAAACGGTCGATGCACGAATTTTTTCCATTCCATGTTTAGTAATCGATTGAAATTGGCAATTTGGCTCGATCAGGAAGCACAAGATCTTGAGGCTTTTCCCAATCAAACACTCCTTGCAGGTGTTGGCCGGCAACAAGAATCGCTTAATTAAATCCTGCCACTTTGGTCTCTTGAATTTTTCATAAACAGGCATTAAAACGTCGTGAAGAATCGACGAAAAAACGTCGGATTACAAGTCCACTTATCGGAGCCAATAAATCAAGATTATTACCGGCAAAAAGCCGATCTTCCAAATTTGGAAGAGTCGCTCGTAAATTCTCGCTCACTGACTCTCATTCTAAACGCACAACACCAACCGATTCTTCGTACGTACAAATTGCCTGCTGCTCTGGAAGACAGATGATTGTCAACAGAATGGGTGCTTATTCTTTTTTTGCATGCAAGGAAGTTGTTCTCAGTCGGACGATTTATGGATGCGTTTTCGTTCCAATAAGGCAGCAGGAACACAAAAACTTCAAGCTATCTTCATTTCGCTTCTTCTGCTGCTTGGGTCAATACTCTTGATTTATTTTCCTGAGACCAAGCGCTTCATAGGGAGAGAAATGCTATTTTCCCGCTAACAGAAGAAATATTAGTTGAACGTTGTTGGCAAGTGAAAGAAAAGAGGATGGCGAAGCTCATTTTTTCCCCAAGACGGCCAGCCAATCAGGCTGTGTAAAAGTTGCCAAAGACCTTTTGGGCTGATCTAAAAGTGTCAAGAAAAAGAACATGACAAATCGAAGCCCCAATTAGCATAAGCCGAATGTCGCTTAAAGCTCAAAGCTGCGATAAGTGGCATGGATCATGTATGTAATGGAAGGTAGGACTCGAAAGCACGAAAGCCGGACGGGAGTCTCTTTGATTTTAGTTTAGTGTTAAGCTCAACTTGGCGTCGCATGTACACGTCCAGAGATGTTGTCCCGATAGCGACGTAGTCTTATCTCAAGTCCAACGACGTTAGATCGGGTTATCGGTACGGCCTCCACACATGATTCGGTGTTTTTTTCAATTTGGTTGATGCTCGATTGCGGTGACGTTCCGAAAAACAGCGAATTTGCAAAATATGGAAGTGGTGACTTGGCTGGTTCATGCTTGCCTTTTGTGAAATGTTGCTAGTGTTGGTTGAAAATAATGTTTTCATTTGAAACTGGGCCGACACTTTTTCCGGCAAGCTGTAGGTTTGTTCAGTTAGCACATTAATTTCTTCCATATACAAAGGGTCCGAAAATGAGGACATGAAGTGCGTTTATTTTGGCTTTAACCAATAGGTTTTCGCTTCTTTTCAACATTGTCTTAAACTCAATAGCATCTTTACGGCAAAGACCAGCAAGACGCAGAATTGTTCACAAATATTAATTTGCGCGTCATTCTTTGCGATTTTCTCTAAAACGAGGGAGTTTGCAACAAAGTATCAACATATAAAAATGGTCTAAGTTGCATGCTCTTTCCAGCAGAACTAAATTGGCAAACATGCGACTCCCTGTATATGAATGATAGTTGGAAATGCACAAAAACTTGCTCATAAGCAGGCTGGGACCACCTAATGACTTACTGCATATTCAAACGTCGCCGATCTTCATTTCGATCTTCAGACAATTAATTAGCTTAATAATGTATGGATGCGATGTAGTAAACATTTCTAAAGCCTTGCACGTGCGGCCACATGCGTTGTCACAAGCAGCCGCCTTGTCTAAACATTCCCAAGACGAAAAGTTGGCTTTTTTGCACGTTAACCGGCGTTTTTGAAAAAATTTCAATTATTTCAGCTTATGAAAGGATCTTGGATAACTGCTGAATGGTTGTATCCAAGTTTGATTTTGTCAACTGCGAAGATGAGCAGATGTGGATTTGAGCATTCTGAGCTTCTAGATACCTACGAATCAGTAGCAATTCTTTAATTCGACATTATTCTTGAAATGACGGTTTTCAGTAGAAAATACAAAAGTTTCGTCGCTGTCTTCATTTTCAGAATTTCGTTGAATTGAATCCAAACCTAAGTAAGTAAAGGAAAACTGATTAGTTCCAATTTATATCCAAAGCATAATATCACAGACTGATTTTGGATAACTTTTCGTAAAAAAACAACTATGTTTATTTGCCAAACCTTAACAAGGATCGATTGAATTTTATCAAAATGTATGAGAGACATTTGAAGCTGAAAGCTCTTCAACTTGTACCAAAACGAGTTTTGAGAAATTGAGTCTCGTATTATAAGAAGCTTTGAATGCTGGTTTGTAAATATTAACGCGCAGTAAAAAATTCTTTGAGCTTAAAATCCTCAAAACTACAGCAAAACCTTCTTTCGGAAGAATGAAAATCAAATTTCCTTAACTATCAATGTTGCTTTTAACTTTTTTCTAAAAAATATCTAAAACTTGTCTTATATTAGGTTAACGTTCAAAAATTTCCATATTTGCCAAGTTAGAAGAATGAGCCGTTTTTGAACAACCAAACAGAACAGAAGTTTGATGAATGAGGATGAGGATTTTGAGCAACTTTTCTCGATTTCCTTCAGTAAGAGGCAAACGTTTAAAGTTAAACTTTTCCAACTTGCAAGTCTGTAGAATCATTTTGAGATATTGGAAATTGAAGTCCTCAATGGAACAAATGTAGTAGTCGTTTGATTTTTTTAAAACATTTCGAATTTCAGTTGCAATTTGAAAATTAAATCTTTCAAACTACGAAATCTGAGTGGCGGCTAATTTAAACCTTACATAATTTTTGTCTGAAGGGGGCTTGAAAAGAAGTTGGAAATTCAAAATCCATGAGTTTATTAATTTGAAATATTTTAAAAAATCCATAATAGAAATCAGTATTTTTTAGGAATTCCAAAATTTAAATTATTAAGTATTTCCAAATAGACTTGAATTCAAGCTTTTCTATCTTGAAACTCGGCAAGCGATAATTTTAGACTTTTTCGCAGTTCCTAAAGATGGAAGATATTTTCACGTTCTTCGAATTGAGACCAAAGGCAGGTTTTCGCTGATCTATCATGCGTTTTTTTAATTTTCTTCGGCTAAAATCTCCAGTAAATCTTTATTAGATTCATAAACGAATCTCATATTTAAATCTGCAAAAACCGACCGGACCCAACGAAGAATCTGGGAATGTTTGGACCCAAACTCGATTAAACGAGATTATAATCCGATTATCTTACCAACTTTACAGGCATATGATTTTATTAGAATGTAATCTTGATATGGTTTCAAAAAAATCTATAAAATTTAAAATTTTTGAAAAATTAGCTACCTAAGAGAAGGCTTTTCTATCTTCCAAACATGAGCGATTATGAAGTTTATTTTTCGAAAATGTATATCAGAGACTTTGGTTCAAAAGATCCCAAATCTCACTTAAATAACATGGGCGATATTTTGATTTATCCGTAACTTCCAGTACTTTGTCATGTAGAAAACACTCTATACGTTTCCAAATCTTTTAAGCTGCAGCTTGAAACGTTCACACTAAAAAATGAAATAAACAATACGTTGAGCTTTGTGGCGTTTAAAGTTAGAAGCCCTTGAGAGAATGCCGAAAGTTTTACTAAATTTTCATTTTTAAACAAAGTTGTAATAAAGTGCAATTTTTGCTTGCAAAACTTAGAAAAAAGACACTAAAATTTGGGTTCGGCTCAAGCTCAAGTTTTAAGATAATTTTGACTACGTTTGGAAAATTTTAAAACATTTCTAATTTATTTTAGTAATGCGTTAGATACTCATTAATTAGATTTTCAATTAAGTTTTTTGGRTCTAAACAGTAGAGCGACTTGAGTATTCAGATGTAGGAAAATCAGTTCCAATAATTCAGACCTGAAGAAACAATTTTCAAAATTCAACGAASTYTAKAWGCGTMTTTKKCCTTGYWCTTCGGAAGGGCTTCAGAAGTCTRYATGTATTAGGCTGTCAYTTGGATTCCTGCTGTTGGCGTCATTTGGATTCCTAATGTAGTCCGAGCTTCGCTCTGCCATGGATCAATTTTGATATATTTTCAACTCGTTGAACACTTATATGAAAGATTCGATTCGATGGGCGCAGTTGCTCATCGGGCCGGTTTCGTCTCATAACAAAGAGGAATTGAAAACCGCGCACCAACATTATCTAATCATCTAATTGGCGGAGCTCACGATGGATCGCCTCGATTACAACGATAATTATTTCGTGCTTATTAACTTTAAACAATAATCTTGCCTGACGCAAATCAGTCGTCATCTTTATAATTGATGATCAGCCCAAAGAAGCTTTTCATTTATCAGTGGTTTAATTAAAAAACTCCCATCTTTTCTAGTTTGCTTGTATAATTAATGATTGGTTTTCATCTGCATGGCTCTTTTGTTTTATGTGTCCTCAAAATTTCTCCGAGACATTTACATCCATTAACATTCCAAACGGCAGCAATTAGCAGCCGAACCTCTCGTGTGGCAATTTTTCGCATCATCGATCAGCCGGCCAGTCCGACAGTGCAGATTTAGGTACGGGTGATTTTGAACATTTTTTTTTGATCGACTGAGAACACCTGGATGGTGGCTGGGTACACGCAAATGTGGGCGCGGCTGTCGGATTATGATAATCACTATATCGAAATATCAATTAGAGTTAATAAATATCCGAGCAAAAGGCGGCTTTTTAATTCAACCATTTGACTTTGACCATCTTTGGAAGCTTTTTCAAGTGCCTTTGGCCCTGTTGCGCTGATTCAATGAGAATTGTCACTCCCACTCGGTCAACCGCCCACCCTTTCATGCAATCAGCAGTTCGGGTTTTGATGGAAAATCAATTTTGGCTCATCGGGCGATAAGCTTTCAGCCAAACACCTGTTAGATATATTTCACTATTCAATCATCATTATTTGTTAAGTGGTTTTATCGATGTCAATTATTCCCACAAAGCGGCCCCGTCCAGCTTAAATAGCATTAACGATGAAGAGAAACTGGAGTGGGCGGCCAAAGACAAATTTAGTGGACCGATTTTTAAATTACTTTGGCTGCCCACGGGCACCCAGAATCGGTTTTTAATGGCAAAAAAATTTATGTTTGCTTTATTGATACCAACCGTTTCAGGCATTGATGGTTTCTGTCCATGTTTCACTCATTAATCGCTCTCAATAACAATAACTTTTCCAATCCATCTGTTTATACAATTCCCCCGGACTATTGCCCAGCAGGAAGGCAATTTTGGAAGTAAGTACTAAGCGAATATGAAAAATGAAAATTCTGACTGGGCCTTGGGGGTATCACAACTTTCCTCCACAAAACTCCAACCTTAATAGTACGGGCGCAGAGCGCAAATTCTTCTTCAGCGGCTAAGAGAACAGATTAAAATTAAAAACTCGAAATTCCCTGGCCTGTCATTTCAATTAAATGCCCATCTGCTGTTTTCCTAGCGGATTTGATCTGATGGGTGGACAAAATGGGCGCAGTGCCGTTGAGCCAATTAAGATCTTTGCAAGCAGCTTCATGATAATTCGATTCGATGTATTATCGTATCAGCACTAATTGAATAGTAGATTCGGCTGTATAACCTTGGCATGAAGAGTAGAAATAATCGGTTTCTACTCGAACTGCGTCTGTGAATGTTTGTTTTCAAATGTCGACAGCTTCCAGTACACCGGGAACATTGTCATTGTTTAGTGTCGATTCCGTAGCATAAAAGTGCCGGTTTCCGAATGGCGATCGCCAATTGGCCTCCCGATTCTCCAGATTTAGATTCTCCAGATTGATCAGCACTTTAACCACTGGCGTGGTTTGGTGGTTCGGGCTGAAACCTTTGTGAATTATAGGGGATTGATATGAATAACGATGATCAAGTTTCTTGCTGCTTCAATTTTGAGCAGGTAGCAACTTGAATTTGAGACTAAATCAAGTGAGCAAAAGAAGGAAGCAAGGATGTAGTTGACTTCTGCAACATTACCCGAATGTTTCTAATTAACAAGTAGCAATGTGATTTTTAAGGCAGTTTTATGATGGAACTCATGTTTTTGAAAATGCACCAGTCCTGCAAGTCTTTGTCTAGAACTTCCGATAATGGAAAACTATTCTTCAGCAGTTTTACATTTGGGATGGAATATATGTTTGAACTGTCTAAAGTTGCAAAAAGCCCTTTTTAGGCTTTGAGTTTGACTGGTTTATAAAAAAAACTTTCAAAGTTGAAGTTCTCAAATTGTCATCAGTATTTGACGAGTTTCTAATTTTTGAGAAGTTTTCAGGGCTCGCTTTCTGCATTTAAACTGCAAATTTTCAAACCTGAGCTTTTAAATTGAATGATACTCGTATATGAAGATATCTACTGGTCTGTCTCAAGCTATTTGGCAGTGACGTCATTATTTAAGATTTCATATTGCCTGATAGTCAGCTTGAGCGTTTGTTCTCGACGATTTAAAATCATTTGTTTTTGTTGAATCAGCTATTATTGTTGTAGCACGGTTTTATAGTTTTTATTTTTATTGTTGCGAAATTAAACATTCGTTATTAGCATTGCCTGATGTAAGTGTTTACAATTCAATTTTTCTTTATAAAGCACGAATTCTTGACTTGACGATTGACGAGAGCAATCAACAACATGGTATATAAATTATTTGAAGTTGCAAAGGTGAGGGCAAATTTCAGAATGTAAAAAATAAATTGGGAAAATAGCTAATTTCCTTCGGTTTAGAAATAGAAAAAGAAGAATTATTGCGTCACCGCCATAAAACTTCGATTATAATACCAAAATGAGTCTTCTGTAAATCAAAGGCAAGTTTTAAAATGGTTTAAAACCCACTTAAGGATGAGAACTTTCAAAATTTTGGGCTGTGTCGAAACTTCAGTTATTGAGAAATTCGTCAAAAACATTTCCTCGGTGCTCCAGCTTCTCATTTCCCAACTTTTTCGGAAAAGCCTCCAAGCTCTATTACCTTCACTCTGGAATCCCTCCATAACCAACCTAAAATTCTGCATCTTTTGAAGATTTCAACCCAGTTGGTTTGCTATCGCTAGCATGAACTAGTAGCAATTCTGCCAGCCATCTTTTGTGAGAATGACGTCGCGGTTTCGGTCAGCAACTCCACCACCAGGTCAGGCCTGCCAGTGCGCGCATTTACCGAAGGAGCCGCGCCCCAAATCCCTAATGGAGAGCCTCTTGGTGGCCAAAATGGAGCAGGTCACTTTGGGACAGGGCGCCTCCAAACCGCCCCTAATCCGGACAGACAGTGTGGATTCGAACAGTTCAGTGGGATCGGGCAACTCTTTAGGGGCCGGCGATATTTGTAGGTGCGACGACTGTTTGCTGGGCATTGCTGATCTTTACGCCCAACCTGTTGAAGAAAGGAAAAAGAAGGTAAATTTTCATTTGATGGTAGCAGACTTGAATGGGATTTTGAGTAATTTGTTTTTCAACTGAAACTGGACGGCATTTAACTGCATCAATTACATAACGTTTGTAGTTGTAAACATCAATTTACTCATATCACGAATACCGGATATAAACGGTACTTTTCAGGCGCACCCTGTATGCGAAATGATATGGGTACGACTTGCGTCAATGCTCAATCATAATTTAATAAGTCGGTTGGGCGGGTACCAATTGCCAGTGTTGCCGTCACTGAGCACGAAATCTGGATGAAGTTCTGGCCAAGGGATGAATGGAGGCCATTTCAATTTAATTATTGCAGTCATTGCCCGTTTATCAGCCGATAGTTGGATTGGATTGGCTATAAATACACCAAGAAATATTGATGATTTAAATGACATGCTTAAGATATACAGGGTGATTGATTGGAGAGTAGCCACTCCTTGAGCACTCGCGTCTTGTGTCGGGAAGGATTGTTTTATATTACAACTGCAAGAGTTGGAACGCTGCAGAGGTTCAGTTAGCACAGCTTTTATGATACATGGTGTCCCATTTTCACGTGGCAGTAAGACTTGGAGTTGGCTTTCTAGATATGTAGATATTTGTGATGTTTCTTGTGTTAATGTGTTGGTATATAGATATTTATATTACATATTTACATTAATACGGTAATTCATTACATATTACAATACATTATTCAATAAACGAACTTTGTATGGATTCTAATACCGCAGATTTATTGGTTTTCGATGTTCCCCATCTTCCAGAAAATTTCTTCGATTCACTCAGTCCAAACTTTAGTCGTCGTTTGCAAGTTGAAGCCGTCTTGGATTGTTTATAGATTTTACACTTTGTATTTTTTATTGACTGTACTTTCGTTTTCATGTTCCTTTTTTTCTGTGTGCTCTTCCACAAATTTCCATCTTTTGTACGAAATATTACTCCTTACTTCGCCTGTTGCTGACTGAAAATGGGGATTTTGCTTCGTTATCTTCAAGTTATAACTGTTTCCGCCCATCTGAATTGAATCTGCTGCCGCCACCTGCGGTCCGTTCTTTGCATCAATCGGGTACCATGGTACCAAACGAATTTCCGCACTGTTGCCAAAAGTACTACTTTCGTTTGCCCCAAGTAGGTGGCGGTGCCTGAAATGCTTGCTGAGTTATCTTGGAATCCCCCACAATATGTGAAAAGTTGCACTTGTTTGAATGGCTTTTAATGCCTTTTAAGGAAAGGGATTGTCATCCAACGATGCGCAGTTTCAACTGGGAAAAAGTAAGACACATTCTTCGATCGTAACATCAAAGGTGATCATTTGCGTCAGCATCTGAATGAGATCAATGTCATGCCGGTTTTATTATACACCATCATGTGAACATTACACTGAAATAACGATAATTACAGGCCGAAAATAGATTTGAATTGTTTACGTTGTGCCACACTCGAAGGACCAGATTTGAAGTATTTTCGATGGGAGATTTGTTTGTTGCAGGACGATTTTGCTTCGCAATGAACATAAACATGCCGCTGTTAACGCAAAACGTGCAACTTGCACTGRCAGGAGAAAAAGTGTCCTTTTTTTTTCCGGTCACCCGCTTACTTATATCTCAATTAGATAACAGAAAGAGTGTTACGAATGCGYCCGGATTGAACTATTTATTTTCGAAACCGCAACAACGCTAATAAAATTTACTTTTCGTTTCGCCGAATCAATGAATGGCGGCACACTTTTTTCCATTTAAATGGAATTGTTACGCTGGCATAGGCAATTGGTTGGCATACATTAGAGGGAGGGCGCTCGAATCGATTCGAGTCGTTATTTTTTCCACAGAAATCCAACTGAAAAGCCGCAAATGTTGTCAGAACTTATTTCTAAATTCGATCATTGCTTTAGTGCAGGTGAAAATCGGTTTTTGATTGGATCATTTCACCCAGCTGAGTGCTGCGTGCAGGCTACGTGAGGCTGAGACATTTTTGGCGATTCTTCGAAGGAAGTCGAAGAAATTTTGTTGAACTTTTCATTAAAATCCTCTCAAATATCACATGCTTTTGCTGTATATTTTAACTCTTTTATATCGGATGTATCAACGCGAATAAAATTATATGAAATTTGTAACTCACCCTTTACATTCACATGAATAAAACTAAAATTTACGCAGATTTACCTTCAAACGGGCTCTAAAATGCATCAAACAACACATAAAACATTTAATTTAAAATTGTATTAATTTGCTAGCTGGTGTTTTCCGATATGTCAGTAGGGACATATTTTATTATATTCCTGCTGAACCTGTTCATCCGTTTATTGAAAATATCTCATTAATTAGCAATCAACTGATATTTTTGTGTTATTATAAAATGTACCTACCTTTGGCAAATTTAACATTATTTAATTTGTATCTAGTAGATGGTAGATTGAAAAACTAAGAAAATAGCAATAAAACAATTGTTTTGTGAGCTCTGTGAACCCTCATATGGATGTTAATTCTTTTCGAATGTTCCGCAAAAAACCCATATTTTTTCGAAATTAACCACCATTGAACTCACCAGGCGGGACTCGAAGAAAATAGTTTTCCATATCGTTTTGGAGTCAGCCGAACGAGCGAGAAACATTTAATCGGAATTTTTGTAAATATACATAATTGATGAAAATCGATCCCCAGCTGGTTCAAGAAGCATCGTTACACATTTGGAGGTTGGGTAGATGCCATCACATTCCTGTGCTTTGGGGCCAATTCAAGGCAATTTTTAATGTTGTGTTTATGTTGGTATTTTAAACGAGTATTCAAGCAAAATTCGTTCGCCTTTCCCAAAACCTTTCCTCTCCTTCTAACTTCTTATTATTCTATTCTATAATTGCTCTTCTTGAGGCCATGTTCTTGCTGTATCTTATTTCATTTCCTATAGTTTATCAGTCAACTTTGGCATTTCAGTTTTCGTATTCAGCACCTTTTATTAATCACTGTTGTTTTGTATCTTTCTTAACTATTTTCGAAATTTTCTTGTGCAGACGCTCAATTTTTTCGTTGACTTTGTTTTTGTGTTATTTTTTTATTCAATCAATTTCTGGACTTTAACCATTTTAATTTTCGTCCTCATTGTCTACATTCGGTTTTGCTGGTGTCAGCTACAAGTTTGGATAATGGCTGATTTTTATTTTGAGTAGTCGTAGAGCTGTTTTAAATAAATTTGTCGGCTTGATTTTTTATTTTTATTATTTGAAACGTTTTTCAGGAGTTTTAAATGTTGTAATCTGAGTGAGTTTTTAAAGGGTTAAGATGAGGGAAACTTTTGGGATAAACATGATATAAAATGAAACTTCATTCAAAAGTAGTCTTTCAGAAGCTAGAAAATGATTACGAAACAATTTACTGGGATAAACAAATACTTTCTAGTTTAAAGCAGTTTCAGCAAATTCAGCGGTTATTAATAATGAAATCTTATGAAAAATATTTAATAACTTGGATTAAAGTTTTCTCAGCATGAAGGGCAATAAAAACTTGCCGAGAAAATAATATAAATGTTGAATGCGAAACTTGCACAATAGATAACTTTAATAAACAAAACAAGAAAACAATGAGACAAGGAATTGCGTTCTGTTCTGCGAAATATTGTGAATAAAAATAAATGATTTAATCTTATTTCATTTGTGTCTAAAACCCACGAAAAAATTATGTAAAATTATAAAAAGTGGCCTAAAACGAAAAACATACTTAATTTCCTTGAACAAACATTGAAGCAAGCGAACCAACATCGGGCAGAGCAGCACTTTTATATGGATATTTACGAAGATATCTTTGAAAATTGAATAGCTGGACTATAAGCGTCAAATAGACTAAAACCTAGTTGTTTTGTTAATTAAATATGAAACTTGTATTGCTTGTGAAGGGATTTTTGTTCACCTCTTGTCCTATTGCAGTGCGTTTTGTTGGCTGACACAAAAAAAATGAACCACACCGTTTCTAAAATAAAACGTCTATTTTCAAATACAAACGAAATACAAAAAAGAAAGTGCAATTAGCCGAAATTGAGCTTCATCAATGCTTGCTGTGTCTCTTGTGGCCCCAATGTTTGTGATGTTCGTGGCCGCCCTTCTTGCCATGGTCGTGATGATGGTGATGGTGATGATCATGACCGCCATGCTTCTTGTGTCCATGCTCCTCATGATGGTGGCCCCCATGATGATGGTGCTTTTTATGTCCGTGATGGTCGTCATGGTGGCCGGCCTTCTTGTGGTGGCCTTTATGATGGCCGCCCTTTTTATGCTCGTGCTTGTGATGGTACCCGCCATGCTTCTCGTGATGGCCTGAATCGTGGTCTTCATCGAAGAAGTGCTTCTCTTTCTTGTACTCGTCGAGTTTGTGCACGTTGTGTCCTCCATGCGTGTGGTGGCCCTTCTTGTAGTGGCCTTTTTCGCCAAACTCGTGGCCCTTTTCGCCTTTTTCCCCATGATGGTGCTCGCCATGGTACCCGTCGTCGTGATGATGATGCTTTTTGTGCCCTCCATGCTCCGCATAGTGGTGCTTGTGTCCCTCTTTGTCATGATGGCCTTTTGAACCTTTCTCGTGATGGTGATGGCCTTTGTAACCTTTCTCGCCCTTATCACCGTGCGCCGAATGGTGTTTGGCATGATGCTCGTGCCCGCCGCCCTTTTCATGATGAGACTCGTGTCCGGAGGCGGCAGCCTCCAGATCCGCTTCACGTTTTTGCCTCACAAGCCCGCGACCTTGGCAGTAGGAGACGGCACAAAGGGCCAACAGGCCCACCACGCACAACCCTTTTAGGGATCGCATTTTGATCAAGTCAAATACAGTGGACTGATCTAGACTGATTTGGATCGATTTGGGCTAGAGGCTTTTATATGAATCTCCGCAACAATGCTCGACCACAGACCAGATTGACGTTTTTTTCTGGATTATAGTGAAATTAGTATTCAAAGTGTAACGATTATTGTTGACCAATTATTTGCCTATTGCATCTTGCGGTCGCGCACTTTCACCAGATTTGTTTGAGTGATGATGATGATGATGATGTAAGGACTGGTCGGTTGGTGGTCAAACACGCAAAGGGCTCGATTGGTTGAATGAAACGGGTCGCCATTAATTTGTCAATTTCAAGTCTTTATTTTCAAGTCGAGTAACAATAACAAAACAACAACAGTCGCAACATAATCAACAAATTCATCACGTGGCTCGCCAGCCAGCTGGGCCGCCCTAGTTTTTGCTGCTCTTCTTGTGTCCCCAGTGTTTGTGGTGTTCGTGGCCGCCCTTCTTGCCATGATCGTGATGGTCGTGGTGGTGGTGTTCGTGTCCTCCATGCTTCTTGTGGCCGCCCTCTTCGTGGTGGTGGCCTCCGTGATGATGGTGCTTCTTGTGGCCGTGGTGGTCGTGGTGGTGGCCTCCCTTGTGGTGGTGTCCCTTGTGGTGGCCGCCCTTTTTGTCTCCATGTTCGTGGTGGTATCCTCCGTGCTTCTCGTGATGGCCGGCGTCATGATCTTCATCGAAGAAGTGCTTCTCCTTTTTGTACTCATCAAGATGGTGCTGGTCGTGGCCTCCGTGAGTGTGATGGCCCTTCTTGTAGTGGCCCTTCTCGCCGAAGTGATGGCCCTTTTCGCCCTTCTCGCCGTGATGGTGTTCGCCATGGTAGCCGTCCTCATGGTGATGGTGCTTCTTGTGGCCGCCATGCTCTCCGTAGTGGTGATGATGGCCTTCCTTGTCGTGGTGGCCTTTGTCGCCTTTCTCGTGGTGGTGGTGGCCTTCGTAGCCCTTGTGGCCCTTCTCGCCGTGGTGGTGATGGTGATGGGCGTGGTGCTTGTGACCGCCTCCTTTGCCCCATTCGGAGCCGCCCCCGTGATCGTGCTTGGAGGCCGCGGTCTCCAAGTCCGCCACCTTGGCCACCTCGGCTTCACGTCTTTGCCGGGTGATTTCTCGGGCTTGGGAGTAGGAGATGGCACAAAGGGCCAAAAGGGCGAACACACACAGCCCTTTAAGGGTATTCATGTTGGTCCTTGCACACTGAGGAACACGACTTGATACTGATTTGCTTGAATGCGGTAGTGGCTTTTATATAAATCGCCGCTGCTATCATAGTTTATGGTCATGGCGAAATTTGTATTTGATCTGTAACATTTATTAACACACTTTTGGAATATTGCATCTTGTGGTCGATGCCTGCGTTTTTTCCACCAATGTGATGTAAAGGTTGACAAACTGCTAAAGAGCGTTTAGTAATTGCCCGGTCCGACGACGGATTTGCTGCACTTTTTTTGTACCTGATCGATATGTTGAATGTAGGTCGCTGATTGTTACATTCTGTGATATTCAAACTAGTTATCGACAACATTGCACCTATATCAGTTACTACGCGTCCTGATGCATTTTCCCACGCTACTTTATTATCACTATCATCGGAATGCAATTATTCTACTGCAACTGCTGCTCCATGCCTTAACCACCAGTTTTTCAATGGAACTTTCTTTGTGCGTTTCAAGAGAAAACGTTTTCGCTTTCATTTTCCTTTTATTTGGTTGTGAAATTAATATCCATTGAAAACTGCAAGTATTTGAATGCGCAATTTACAAACTAAACCTAGTTGATGAAAGCCGAAAACCTGTCCTGAGTTTGTGTTTGAAAGTATAGAAAATTCCACATTTTCTTTAATTTTTTAATAAAATTTCCTTCGCAAAACTTTGGCCTCAGCACTACACGTAACCATCACCATATATGCAAATATACAAAATCTCTTTTCCAATATTATTCTCATGCAAATGAACGATTACAGTCGCGGAAATCAAATGAAGCACCAGCCTGTACAGGATGCTTCAAAATAGCTTCAATCGCACAGTTTCAATCACACATCTTGAGTTTGATGGAAATAAGCACCAGAACTAGCTTTCTGTCATTTTAACACCATTATCCATCACATAACTCTTTTTTTATATATGAAATAGTGAAAGCTAATGTTGTGAAGCGAGGTTGTGAGTACACCAAAATGAATTTACAAAAGGAAGGTTAATCAAAAAATTGTTCATATGATCGAGGAAGCCAGTTAACTGTGTGAAATGTAGCCACAATTTGTTTGCAAATAACTCTGTTTTTTTAGTAAGTGTGGCACTTGAAGAAGAAGAGTATTGTCCAATAAGCTTGTTGAATTTGTGGCTAATTTGCGATGAAAATTGTAAAGAATTTGGGTCTTTTAAAGCCATTGTTTGGAGCTCAAAAAAAGGCACGCAAATCTAAAACTTCTTGAAATCAAGACATTTTCGAGAAAACTGCCAACATTTTCTTATCGATGGTTCACTTTCTAAAATGGCCATTTAGTTCTCTCTGGAATGATGTAAAAATGAGCAAAAACGGGACGAAAAACATGAAATTTTGGCATAGTCTTGCACCTAAATGTCTGATATTTAAATGATATTTAAATTTCGCTTTCTGGGTCAAAACTTCTCGAATTTCCTGTCTCATGTTGTTATGGTTCACTTTCTGAAAAGGCCATTTAGTTCCCTATGGAACGATGTAAAAATGAGCGTTCTCGCTTATTTTGCTTCCGAGAAACGAACAGAAACGAGACGGAAAACATGAAATTGTGGCAAAAATTGCACCTAAATATCTGATATTCAAAATTCACTTTCTGGTTCAAAACTACTCGAATTTCCTGACGCATGTTGGCATGACTAAATCGAATTTTCAATTTTCTATTCAACGATGCTTTTAAAAAGTTGTAATCAAGTTGATTGGTTTTGAATGAAACCTTTTAAATAGAATGTTTCTAGTGGTCAGAATGAATGGAACTTTTATCTTTGGACCTGCGACTAAAGGAAGTTGATATTTTACCTGTGTCCAAAACTCAATTGATTCCATATGGGCTTTAAGCGGAAATTAAAGAGTAGAACCTTCGGAACAATCAAGATATGAACGCAAATTGTACAAACCGAAAGTATGATTTCTTGTGTAAGTTGTGTACAAATTTTTCGTCAACATCTACAAAGCGTTCAAAAATCAAAATTTAGTGCCATACAAATGAGGTTCTCTGAGGACTCAAATCGAAGCCTCTTCTATAGAGTGAAAATTGAGCTTGCAGTTGGGTAAAAACTTTTATTTTTACCTCAACATCTGTAAGCTCGCAATAATCGGAATTTTGGATCATCGGAATTAAATTATCGGAATTATATTATATTATTATTATTAAGCGTGCAAAAATCAGAATTTAGTGCCATACAAATGAGGTTCCCTGAGGACTCAAATAGAAGCCTCTTCTATAAGGTAGAAACTTTCATTTTTACCTCAACATCTGTAAGCATCATTCGGATGAAATTATCGGGTTACTTAGATTGAAGTGTTTTCTAAAGAGCGTGAAAGTTTCTGGGGTCGATTCTGTCCAGGTTGGAAGTTATGAATTTTTCAAGTTGAGATTCCAGCTGGGTCAAAACTTTCATTTTTACATCAACCTCTACTAAGCGCACAAAATACAGAATTTTGCGTGATTGGAATAAAATTTTCCAGTTAATTAGATAAGAGTGTTGTCTGTAGAGTGTGAAAGTTGCTCACTTTTGAGTTTTCTTTGTTAGAAACTATTAATTTTTAAAGTTGATCTTGCAGCTGGGTCAAAACTTTATTTTTACATCAACCTCTACTAAGAGCTCAAAAATCCGAATTTTGCATGATTCAAATGATATTGTTCAGTTAATTAGATTAGAGTGTTGTCTATAGAATGTGAATGCTGCTGGCTTCTGTGTTCTTGCAGCTTAGTAAAAACCATAATCTTTAGATCAACATCTACTACGCGCTCAAAAATCAGAATTTAGTGCGATCCTACTGCAATTTCCCCAGTATTCAGGTTCATGTTTCATCTATGAACTATGGAAATCTCGCTATTCGGGTTAGTTGTTGTTAAAAGTTATGATATTTTAAAGTTGAGCTTGCAGCTGAGTCAAAACTTTCATTTTTACATCAACCTCTACTAAGCGCTCAAAAATCAGAATTTTCTGAAATGATTCGAATGTCCAGTTAATTATATTAGAGTGCAGTCTATACAGTGTGAAAGTTTCTCGCTTCGGTTTTCGCTTTATTAGAAACTATGAATTTTTAAAATTTAACTTGCAGCTGGGTAAAAACTATCATTTTAACGTCCACATCTACTAAGCGCTGAAAAATCAGAATGTAGCGCTGATGAAGAATGAATGACGGTTTGCTTTTTTTGCAGAAGTTATGAACTTTTAAAGTTGAGCTTGGCAGTTGGGAAAACATTTTCATTTTTATATCAGCATATAGCAAGCGCTCAAAAATCAAAATTTAGTGCGATCCGAATGAAATTACCCGAGTATTCAGAATGATACTTCATCTATAGAATGGGGAAATTTCGCTTTACGGTTTGCTTTTTCTTAAAAATCATGAATTTCTAAAGTTGAGCTTGCAGCTCAAAAAAAAACAAGTAAATCTAAAACTTCTGGAAATTTAGACTTTTTTGAGAAAACTGCCAATATTTTTCTAAAAGGATCATTTAGTTCTCTCTGGAATTATGTAAAAATGAGCGTTCTGGCTTATTTTGCTTCCGCGAAATGAGCAAAAACGGGAGGGAAAACATTAAGTTTTGGCATAATCTTGCACCTCAATGTCTGATATTCGAATTTCGCTTTCTGGGTAAAAACTACTCGAATTTCCTCATGTTTTTATGACTGAAACGAATTCACTTTCACAATATAAAACAGATACTTTTCTTTGCAACAAGCTCAAAAATCAAATGGAATAAATTCCCATAATTAATAATGTGGAAAAATGGTCCAAGGAAAGTTGAAGGTGTTGTCACATGCGCCGCCACTGGCTGAGGAAGCGAGAACCACACATTACTCGGGTTCTATTTAACAACTATGCGAAATGCCTGAAATATGTGCGTCATTGACGTCAGCAGTGACGTAGCATGGTGTTATTTTCCACGGTTCATTTACCCGACTCTGTGCTCGTTTGGTAGCGACTTGCACCTGAATGTACAGGATGTGCGATTTCTAATGGACACTTTTGAACTGCGCCACCCACCAGCCTTCTCTAGATGAGAACTCGTCGTCTTTTGCGAGTTTAATGACGTTGGAGCTTGAAGATGCCTACGAAAAATCGCCCCAATGGTGCAAAAATGAGCAGTTCCTCACGTAAAAGGCCCAGAAAAGTTACAGCTTTATGTGCTAAAGACGACATTGAAAAGTGTTCACGTCCAAGGAAACTCCGCTAGAGCAGATTTTTGGAAGTAGCAGGAACCTAATGGGTACCACCAGTGCGCTACTGGTTCTACCACAATCGCGTCTACCTCTTCACATGCGAACGAGAATCTCCGATGGCGATACGCTTGCGTTGGTACCACAGTCAGAAATTCGAAACTTACATGTGTTGCGGCAGCAACAAGCAACATTTGCCCGGTTTCCAAGCAAACAGCCAGGAATTTTGTTAAACAAACATTCCACAACCGTATGTTGTTCTCGTCTGGTGCCAGATAGACTGGAACCACATCTCGCAGTGAATAATCGGAGATTTCGTTCAGTGCGCGCTTTTTTCTTCAGTGCGAAACCGTTTCGGTTGCCCAACACCAGCTTGCCAAAGAGCCAGCAAATGTTAATCAATTAAAGTTTTTGTTGGGTGTTGGGTTGGTTCGGAAGTGGGTCGATTTCTGTGCAACCGAAATGTCAATGATCAACAGTGAAGATGCTGGAAGATCGGACGAAGAGTCGGGCTGGAGGAGTGAGAGTGGCGATTCGGAAGCAGGAGCCAGACGCAAGCTCAGCTCGGAGCAAAGAAAAAAGGGTCCTTGCTCTTACTGCAGCAATCAGGAAATGTTTTCCGCAGCTTCCACAGCTTCGAGCTGTGAGCATCGCAAAGAGGCGAGAAGAAAACTGGGCTTGGATCTGGGCGATTTGGAAAACGCCAAGAGGAAGAATGGTTTGTTTTCTTTGAACTCGCCAGCCATCACCTGCTCGCCTTCTCCTTGCGTCTTTAGCGAGGACCACGACGGTAATCTTAAAGGTATTCCACATGATTATCAATTGCTTCATTGAAGAATGATCGGGTTTTGTCGCTTCCTGGAAGAATTCCGGCTGGCGCAATGACGTTTTGATATGGCGACGGAATAACCGATGGGAGTTTCAGAGTTCCTTAGAAACAAACAAGCGTTAATTGTGGCGTTTCCCACTAAGATTCCCCGTTTCAGAGAAAAGTTTCACAACACTTGTTTGCTTCAGTTATGGGCGATGTCGTCACAAACCACCGAGCTCATAAAAATCGCACAACCAGTCATCGGGGTTCAGTTCGAGTAAGATTTAAGAGTAATAATCTGGAAATAAACCAATAATCCGGATCGAAATTGTGTAAAACTTTGTCGTAAAAAGTTGCACAATAACACCGGTAAGCTATGATCCCCAATCAAAGCTCTCCTCCAGATGACCTAAACACTTTATTGATTTTGGAAAATTGAAGCAAACACCCCACACGATTTTGGACTGAAAAAGTGCCACACTTTAATGCAAAAACTGCACAAATCTCCTTGAAAATAGCGCATAAATGCAATTGTTGCGTTTTACCTCAATACTTATTAACGGTCTGCTTGCAATCTTTTTCTTGATGCGTAAAATTTGGTTTTAATTTACTTATTCGGTTCGAATTCGGCTAATTCTGACACTGCAAACCGCGAAAAATGATTTATAGTTTATTTCCTTATATATTTGTTTTCAGTTTTAAAAGGCTGCATTTCATTTATTTGACTTGGCCATAAAAGCAGCTGCAATAACACCAAACGGCTTGAAAATTCGATCAAAAGGCCAACAGTATCATTCACTAGTCACCGAATGTAACAAACGTTTCAACATCCAAGCCGATCATTCACTAGATAAATCGAATCAGTTGCATTTTGACTGATTTTACAATGTACATCCGGGTCTACCTCAACCGATAGCATACTTAATAATAAGCAAAAAACAACAGCGAATGACGTAAATCACACTTTCCACACGATTAAGACCATATTAAAACCCGTTTATGACTATAATATACGTACTTATTATGCAAATCGCCCGCAAATATAGCAGTTTCTTTTACGTCTTCGGTAGTTTTAATTTAGATTGCGAGTGGTGAAATTTCTCATTGTATGGTTTTAGGTTTTTTCTTTGAGTAATCCACACAGGCGGTAATTAGAACCGGGATTGTATTCCTCAAGCATCCTCAAACCAGCGGGGAGTCAGGAGATATTTTCTCAGGAATACAGTCCCAAAACCAGCACTGTCTAATTAGACCTTGTAATATGTTTACTGAACCAGTAGATTTCGCAATATTAAATACTAATTTCTGGTCAGAGCCGTAAAATTAAAATTTTCTAGTGGAAGTTTTATTGTTAAAATTGCCTCAATTCCGTCATGAACTATGCGACTCAAACAAGCGAATTGCCCAAATCCAAAGCGCGTTGTTCTGGCAGCTTTCCACCTGAAACAACCTTGATTTAATGCGAGAAAAAAGGCTAATTAGGCCTGTCTTTCTAGCAATAGTCGCTTAATTTGCATGAAATTGTAAATGGAACTTCGAAACCAGTGCGCAATCTGAAGACAAGCTTGAGGCACTAATTAAGCCCACAAAGAAAAATAAAACTAATTAAACTACCATTGATTAAGCAATCAATTTGCGGCTTTAACAGCGACCATTACTAATGATTCGATTTTGTGTAAGCTAAGCGTTCGCCAATCAAGCGTAATTTAATGTATTAAGTGGGCTTTTTTTCGGTAATTCTATTGAATTAGAGGCAATTTGCTGAAAATACAGGAGAAAACACTGTTTTCGGGAAACACACATGCTAAAATAGGCAACGGAATATTAACGGACAATCATTAAAAATGCCTTAACTATATTTGGAATGTTGGGTTTAGCTCTTCTGTTATTGATAGTCCAGATTCCTCAAAAAAATTTAGTTTTTTCGAATTACTGGAATAATGATGCAATGGGTTTTAATGAAACTCACAGACATAAATTAGAGTAATTCTCAAATTATAAGTAAATTGGTGAACTTCTCTTCTTAATAAACCTTAACCTCTCCACTGCTGGGGATAGGTCTCTTCAAGTCTTTTCCAGATCTGTCGATCTTGCGCTCTTCGTAAGCAATCTGTGCTTGCTGGGGCTCTAATCTGTTCGGACCGTGGTTTCATTGGTCGTGTCTCCTTGTTTTATTGACTTTATGTTTCGTTTTCAAATCTTCATCTAGTTTAGCTGAAATTTATGATGTTTTATATATGCACACAAAAAGTTTTTGTATCTTGAGTCTAATATGGTGTTATCTGAGGACTGCATGAATGCCCAATGTTTCATTCAGTCATTTTTTTTAAATTTTATTGTGACAAGAATCATGACAACTTAGCAAGAAATCCACACAATTTTCGAATAAAGACGGAAAAACCCTTCAACAAACACACTTTGCATATGTTCATACTTCAGATTCCTTGCGGAGAAAACCCATCCGGCAGGTACGACTGCGCTGCCAGTTCTAAATAATAAACCATTCAATACATTATAATGCAGAAAAAAATGACTTCTTTGGCCACACCTCTGAAACGGGCAACGATATTCAGCTGTTATTGTATTCAGTTGAATTTTGACAAATTGTTCCTAAAAATCCTATCTGTTTTTCGATTGCGATATCTTAAGATGGCTTGGAAGGACCATGTAAGTGTTTTCCTTATGGTATCATGTAGAATACAATAGGTAAAACTCTCAGAGGACGCGTAGTTCAAATTGCGTTTTCCGAAAACTTCGAACAAAATGTTGTAACATTATTAGCAAGAATATATGATCATATGGACAATTTTGAATCAACTAAGCTTTGTATCATTACTGTTATCGATGTTATTTGGTGGCAACATACAAATTTTAACATAATTATGTGAAAGTGGTTTTTGTGCTTAACATTTATAAACACTCGGTATGTTTAGCCAAGAAAAGCTTGTGGCTGCAAATTGATTTGCCTACCAACTTGATGACCGTTTGGAGTTGGTTTATCAGCCACCCTTAGAAGAACACGGACTTTAACTCCAACTGCCTCGAAATCCGCTTTATCCGTTCGAACTTTTTTAAGCTTAGCACAGAAATCGGCAGCACACTAGAGATTCTAAGTCTCAAGAACTATCCAGGAACTAAATTCTGTAATTTCCATAACAAAACATTACCGAAAATTTTCACAAATCATCACAGATAATCGTCTAACTGACATGTTATTGTCTGGCTGATCGATGTTGAATAATTAGTGCAGACTTTGAGGTAAACAAATGCAGAAAAATATCTCCAACGAAGCATGTAATTCCTCGTAGAGGTAACAACAAAACAAGTCCATTCAGGTCGTAAAATCTAGTAAAATTTCGCATATTGAAGGCACTGGAAATGAACGAACATACTTGAATATCTCATCTTTTAAAATGCCTCAACATTACCCATGCAGCCTGGTGTGTAAAACTGCCCAGTTTTTCGGGCATTTTGCTCTGATGGAATAGGTTTTCATCCTAACGTTTCGCAAATAAAAGATTTACATCTTCAGAATAACTCAGAGGATGAGCCCGCTGGAGCTTGATAAACGTTAGGAACAACTTATAATCCACGAGGGCTTAAAAGTCAAAAAACTCATCAGTTTCAAGCAGTAAACGTGATTAGCAGTCGCTGGGAACATTCAGGTGTCCCCGGAAAATTAAAATCTATTCTTGATATTCTTGAGCACCTGACCAGCGTCAAGGAGTCAGATACTTAAACACTCTGTTTTGCCGGAAATATTAACTATCAAATGAGGTATTTTTGCGCCAATTTAACGTGTAGAATCTCCAGTTTCGGGATTTCCTATTCTTAGTGAATCCCCCCCTGTATAAGCAACTGACGAACTCAGGAAAGTGATTCTGAGTGGCTCAGAAGCGGCTCGGAAATTGAAACTTAAATGTTGGGCTCTGAAACTTCTCATGCGAAAACTTGCGGCACTGTCATTATTTGTCTGAGTGGAAAAATGCGCTAATTAAAAGACCGGCCAATAAAGAGTGGAAAAAACCTGCACGAGCACTGGTTATTATTGGTGGCGCCGGCAAATTCAAAAACTCTTCGCCATATCGCCGTTATCAGCTGAACCATGCACTTTGAGTGCGGAGATTCCGCCAGCAAACCTCAATTTGCGTCAGTCGTGCCAAAACCCGTCGCGCTGTTGGTCCTCAAAATGCCCTCCACCTTAACCGCCTGCTTTACCCCTGCAGACTTCAACCTGCACACGTCGCGCTCCCCTTCGCCCATCGCCTCCCCCAGAGCCTCCCCCAGGTCGGGAAAGAGACGCTTTTCGTTCAGGAGGAGCCGCAGTCCGGGCACCCCTACCAGTCCCTCAATGGGCGGTCGCAGGGGATCCTGCACGGGTTACGAGCAGTACCAGAAGAGCCTCCTGGAGGTGCCTCTGTATGCGGAATACGGCGATCCCAGTTCGGATGATTTGAGTTCCGAGTGGGAGTCGGAGCGCGAGGAACCCAGGAAGGAGGAGAGAGGAAAGGTTTGTAGCATTTCCAAGGTCCAAGGTGTCCAGGTGTGCATCAAAATGTCCTGATTTGTTGTCCAGTTTTTCTGGAAAGCTTTTGGATGTTGGTGGCCTATTTAGTCATCTGCAAACCCCAACTTTTGCGCCAACTTTTAAACCTGCACAGTCCCTTATAAGGAGTTCATAAACGAAAATATTCTTTCACCTCCAAGAATTTTTCATTGCCAGCTTTGACTGTCTAAGCTAATGTGCTTCGTTTGTTCCAGAGCTCCGGCTGGCGAAAGCTGCGCAACATTGTTCAATGGACGCCCTTCTTCCAGACCTACAAAAAACATCGATACCCTTGGGTTCAGTTGGCTGGACACCAGGGCAACTTCAAGGCAGGTCCCGACCAGGGCACCATCCTGAAGAAATTATGCGTTAAGGAAGAAAAATGCTTTCAAGTGAGTGGATTTGCAAACATCTGCTCCAGCGCGTTACAGGAAATTGTGGCCTTTGCAGGTGCTAATGAAGGACGTTCTGCGACCTTACGTTCCAGAGTACAAAGGTTTGGTAGCCAGTGACGATGGCGAATGTGAGTATATCCAGCTGCAGGATCTTTTGGGCGATTTTGTATCGCCATGTGTCATGGATTGTAAAATTGGCGTTCGCACCTATTTGGAGGAGGAATTGGCTAAAGCGAAGGAAAAGCCGAAGTTGAGAAAGGTAGGTACAAAATTTGACATAAAGAAGGTAAATTACCTTTAAAAGAAACACCCTTCATATTTATGAGCAGATTGACTGGACTTTTTTGGCGTGATGTACTAAGAATTAAAGTTGATTTAATAACCAAAGAAAACTGCTGTACAACGTGTTTAATTAACAAAACAAATTTACAAAATTTAGTCAATATATGGGACTTAAGAAATATAATCCAGTTTCCAACTCCATTAATGCTGATGACTTTTTTTAATTGTTTTCAGATTTATTTTAAGGGACATTTATCAATAATATTTTTAACATTTCTTGAAAATTTCAGAATTTTTCAGTTTTGGCAAAGTGAATCTTTTCTAAATGTTCAGTATTATAGATTCACTTAAACACTGAGAATATTAAGGTATTTTTCGCGAAAAATTATGAAATACTTTTTATTAGAACACTCGCCTCCTTTGCCGATTTAAAAAGTAAAAAGTCTTAAAATACTTTTCCAGCTTCGCATTTGGGACAAAATCCAATGATTTTCGATCAAAAAGCGAACTGAATAAGCGAAAGTTTATAATAAATTATTTGGAAAACTCGTCACCTCTATTCCTCCGAAGACTGTAGATCTTGTTAAAAAATTTGGCTTTTTAGTTTTGACTGATTTTTTCTGCGTTACTTTCCATTTAAAAGGGCTTTATTTTGTAGAGTTTTACCTAAAAATACTGACGATCTGGAGGTCTTTTACGCGAAAAATTACAATATAAATCTGTAGCTTTAAAGACATTTGACCAAAACTTTTTTTAGCGTCGAATTCGGAACAAAAACGAAAATACATTTCTCCCGTTTTTTCCGGAAATTATTAAGATTTTCTCAAAAACCGATCACAAAACTACGAGTTTTTAATCGAAAACGCAAAA
The DNA here is from genome assembly GCF_020466585.1 of Dendroctonus ponderosae. Taxonomy (NCBI): domain Eukaryota; kingdom Metazoa; phylum Arthropoda; class Insecta; order Coleoptera; family Curculionidae; genus Dendroctonus; species Dendroctonus ponderosae. Next base: position 4,821,296 of record NW_026017110.1, on the reverse strand, counting down.
AACATAATTTCCTGATGATTTACTGACATTAATGGGGTCTTTTCAGCCGAAAATTGCAAAATTTATTTTGTTACAAAATTCGCCTCATTCAAAGCTACGAAACTCTTTTGAGCTTCGAATTTGGCCCAAAAACCAAATAATTTTATTCAGGTTTTTACCGAAAGTAATTAAGATTATCTTGAAAAAACGACAGAAAGCAAAAGTTTCCAAAAAATAATTTATTTATAAAATTTGACCTCCTCATCGCTCTGAAGATTTTTCAAGTATCTTTAAAATTTTAGGTCATTTCAGTTTCACCAAAGTTTCTATTAAGCAATTCTTCTTTCTATGCAAAAACGTATTATTTTTAGTTTTACTTAAAATACTGACGCTCTTCAGGTAATGTCTGTGAAAATTATATACTAAATTTAATTGGAACACTCGGCTCCTGAACAGAACAAGTGAAAATTTATAATCAATTATTCGGAAAACTTCTTCACTTTTAGGCCAATATTTCTAAACAAAGCTCTCTCTAAATAGAACAATGCTATTTTTCCTAACGTTTTACTGTAATCTACTGGCAAATAGAGTCTTTTATGTAGAAAAGTTAAAAGATGGATTTTACAAGAAAATTCGTTGTCTTTACAGTTTGGTCTTCTTTATCGTCTTTTTCGAATATCCGTTTTACCCTTGAATTTGGGACAAAAGCGAAACAAAGTTATCTTGTTTTTTTCGACAACATTTAGGTTTTCTCAAAAAACGACTAGAAAAAGCATATAATCATTATTTGGAAAACACGTCATCATCGCTCTGAAATTTTTAAAATTTTCTTCAAAATCTCCGGATTTTTCCGTTTTGGACCAAGTTTCAATCAATCATATGCGCAAATGCAATATGTTGATGACTTTTTTTGATAGATGCTAGAATTTCGCCACCGGCCCTGCGTTATAAGTCATTAGTTACCAATGAGTTAAAACTCATTAACTCAAAGAGCGGCAACAACTCAAAAGCGCAACTCAACACAGTGTTACACAGGCCTAGTTATGGATGAAACCAATTTAACCTAAATATTTTTGCATGCCATATTTTCTTTTTTGGTTAGAGGTGATACTTGTTTTTGTTTTAACACTATTTTAATTTGACCAAAAAAGTATTTTGTTGTTGGTGTTTGCTTTAACATTTTTGTGTCAGTGTTTCGAACTAGAACCTTCAAAGAAACGCCTTGTATACCTAAGAATACTTAATAAAAAACCTAAAGCGACAAAATTTAAGCCAAAAAAGAACCACTAGTGACGGCATTAGAATAAGTTTTGCGTAACAAAAAACAGCGGATTTTTAGTAGCGACGTGGCGCGTTTCTTTAGTATCTAGCACCGGTCTTGGCACGAAGTTAACAAAACTTTGCTTGCAATCAATCAGAAACTTGATTTGAATCAATTCAGATCTCGCTCAGTTTGATCGCTTCCAATCAATCAAATTGTACCCAGATGATTTTTTCAGGACATGTACGAAAAAATGTGCCAGATTGACGAGAGCGCCCCCACTGACGAGGAGCACAAGCTGAAAGGAGTGACCAAACCCCGATACATGGTGTGGAGGGAGACGATTTCGTCCACGGCTACTCTGGGCTTCAGAATCGAAGGAATCCGGAACTCAGACGGAACCAGTAGCAAAGACTTCAAAACTACCAAGTCCAAGGAGCAAATCATGGCTGCGTTCCAGAGTTTCACTGAAGGGTTTCCCCATGTAGTGGTAAGCACTGAGTGGCCTTTTCCGTTCTCCCTTAGCTAAATTTGGTCTCTTTGCAGCCAAAGTACATTCAAAGACTAAAGGCTATTAAAGCCACCTTGGGACAGTCGACGTTCTTCGAAACCCATGAGGTGAGTGGAATTGAACTGCTCAAAATTTTGCAAATTACTAAGGCTATTTCCAACAGGTGATTGGCAGCTCGTTGCTCTTCGTCCACGATCGCTACAATGCCAATGTGTGGTTGATTGACTTTGCGAAAACCATCCACCTGCCTGCCGATGTCACCATCTCGCACAACTCCAAGTGGAAAGTGGGAAACCACGAAGACGGCTACTTGATTGGCATCAACAACCTCATCAAAATCTTCATGGCTGTGCTGGAGAATCAGCCAATCTGTGTCTCGCCGCCTCTCAATTTGGAGGAACCTCCAATCGCCCCAACACCGAAGGAGAAGCTGGAGAACACCTGACACTCTGACCCTCCATGTGCTCATCTATTGTAAATAAACTGGATGCGAATGATCGCGATGATCATGAAGCTCATGACTAGAATTAAGCTATTTATTTTCTAAGCTAAGTTGAAAGCGGTCCTTTTGAGGAGGGCCCGGTTCGGATGACGAAACAATCGCCAGCTTGCGAGAGGCTTTAATTTGCACCTTCCCGTAGGATAGAAGTAAATCGGATTCTTTGTTAAAACAATTAAACTTATTGATTTGCTAAGTGAGTGCGTTTTTTTTCTTAATTATCTTTATTTTCAAAGGAGTTGTAGGAGACGTCGGAATGATTGCTACTGTGTGAATGTGTTTCGGAATTATTGTGGCTGGAACTGGTGAAGGTCTGGACCAATCAAAAAGTCATAGAAGAAACATTTAGAAGCAGCCTACACGAATACAAAAGAAAGCCCCAGAAGGAAGGAACACGTCAGGGGGGTTCTACAAAAGAATAGAAAAGTTTTCGATGAAAAGTTGCCCCAGCATGTGCTTTTTCCAGATAAGAATCGTACTAATCGACGTGCGCTCCTTTGTCAAATCTCAGCTGCAGTTTCAAATAATTTGGAAGCTGCTGTTAATAAATGCACAATGCTCGGTCCATCTTGTGTAGGAAAAGCCGGTGAATATGCGGAAATAGGCCGTGATCCGTATGATGTTGAATTAGATACCGGAAGGTGAGGCGCGGAGGGACGGCCAATTGTTATTGGGGAAAAGTATTAAATTTAAAGACGGACGTCAGCCAATTCTCCTAATAATAATCAGCCAACAGAGTGAATTATAGTGCAAATTGATGAGTTGCTTTGTTTTATGCCGGTATTGAACTGCGCACTTTTCTCCAATTTATTAGCCAATAAAGTGGGAAAAAATTATTGAAGGTCGCCGAATATGAGCCTCAAGTATGGAACCGGGCTGCGATCCATAACGTACAATTTATTGCGGACGTAGAGCAGGTTGGAAATTATTGAGATTTGCGAACATTATTAACCGCCCACTTTATTGGCCAATAATTCGGGGAAAAGTGCGCAGTGAAAAACCGGCATTGGAGGAATATGGAAATTTTGCAAGGCAAAGTTCAGCTGTTGAGTACACAACAATTCATTGGCCGTTCGGGTAAACTGCAACTTTCACTGTGATATTTCTTTGTACTTATTCAAATTAGGAACTAACCAGTCGAATTGATCATGGCCCGTTAAAGGGAGATATGCCTGAGCGCTTAGGGTGCGACTACACGTATGTAACAATTCAAACGATAATCGGTCCAGATTCATTTTTCGGTTCGGAATTTTCCTGAATCAGTCGCGCATATAACCTTTACTCGATTAGAGCAAACTCAAAGCGAGAGCACACCGATCGTTTGGAGGTGAAACACACGTCCCTAATGGGATTATGAGCCCGGGTTTCAATCTCCAATCGACGTCAATCCCTGTCGTGTGTGGCCAACTAGAAGACCGAACCGATCAAGTGTTGTGTTTTAGGGCTTTGATGGCACTTTGGTAAGTTTTTCACAGTTAATCTCACTGGTGAACTACTGCTAGTTCTAGTAAGACTTTAGCGAAGAAAGTTTCAAAATTTGTCGTATTACAAGTGCAATTCGACCTTTAACTCTTTCGTAAGCATTTCGTTTTGATTTCGTTTTAATTATTCTTCTAACTATTGCAATTATTGAAAGCTTCTTTCGATTGGACAAAATTGACATAACTTTGGAAATTTTGTGCCCCATTTTGAAAAGGTTTATAACTGAGTTCCGGTTTTAAATAAGTATATTAACTACCACATAATTTTATATTTTTGACTCCAATTTTCGCTTTATTTTTGAGGCATTTGCTTTAGCCACTCTTAAGGCGCGTACAGACATGCGTTGTATATCAAAGTGCACTCGATCAAGTTGCATCAGATCGTTGAGAAGAAGTCCAGACTCGATGCAAACACGTTCAGGATTTGTTGCGTTTTATCAGTGTTGATTTAGTCTGTGTGTATATAATGAGACGGAATAATGTTTATTGAATATTATACGTTGCGCTCTCTATTAAAAACATCGAGTCTTCATAACGCAACTACTAATTTTACGCGACGGTGTTCTGTTCCATAACGGATAATTTGTCAATGTCCATACCATTTAACTCTAAGTAGTTTCTCTGGCATTTATTTATGTTTTTTGGAAAATTCTATTTATACCATCGTACATACCGTATGTTGGAGCCGTACACCGATAAACGAATCTACAAAGACCCGATTGCTCAATACTCCCAATAGTTGAGCGCCCAATAAAGGCACAATGTCCGAAATGGACACTAGCGCAACTATTATGGCCGTAAAGTCCCATAACCGGCGATGGCTCTAAAATTAAACGAGCATGCTTCCTTTCTTAATGCTTATTTGTCGAATCGACCCTGTGGCGTGTTTGCCAACATTAATGCCATTCGATTTCGATTCTTGCAGTTGAGGGGCGAGAGTAAATAGGACGTTTTTTCGCAACATTCCATAGAACTGAAGGATTTCGATCTGCTAAATATACCCAGCAAGTATACAGGGTGTCCCATGATTTAGTGGTAATATCTAATCACTTCTAAAGATTTGAGTATTGTTAGAGTAATATTAGAATAGCTATAATAATATAATAATTTGGGACTGAAGAGTCTAAGACAAAACATGAGCTGCAGTGTAAAACACGCAAATATACAGGGTGAAAACATAAAATTTTGGCATAATCTTGCACCTAAGTCCTAAAATTGTCCGGGCGACACTTTTCCGGGTTGACAAAACCGCTTTATGCCTGGGCGATCACAGGACGCCAAATCGGTTGAGCAATCTGGCCAGATATCAGCATTTCCTGGTCTCCCCAGTGCCGATTAAAATTTAGATCGCTTTGCTTGCTTTTGCGCCAATTGCGCTCAGAGAAGCGCGTCACAATGGTGTATCAAATAAATATCCAGCCGATGGAAATCCATCCATAAATCATCCAGACTTTTCAAGCAAAATAACATAATACCTGATGTAATATGGGAGGTCGATGTGGCGCCTTTCACCCTCGACATTTCTTTCCGTTCTCAACGAAAAATTTGCGACAAATTCGCCACCTTTCGCTTCCTCTTCGCGGCGAAATCTAATTTGCCCTTCCCACTTTGTCAATAAACGCATTTTAGCCTCTCAATTTCTGAGATTGCCTTTGAAATTACACAGTTTTTGCACTGGTAAACGATAAACCACCAGAGTCAATCGAAATAATCGAACATCAGTGTTTTTACAGATTATTCGTCTTTAGACCTGAAGTGTGTTCCACTTAGCAATATTGCGCATAAATGAAGCAAACAAATATTAATTGTCAAGGAAATTAGGAAGATATTTTAATACAGCTAGCGCTACCGGAGAAAATGCCAAATTTTGCTGAAATTATATGGTTCAATAACCAAAGGTCATCTGAAGGTGTACTTAAAGTATGTTATGATTTTTTGGTGTGTTGTCCACAAACAACAAAGCTGCGCTATCTTGACGGTGCAAAAATTGTCTTTCAATCTGGATGCGCTTTTGACGAATTAATTCCCGATTCAAAATCGGACAAGTTGGTTGTGATTTGAAACTGAAAGCTCATAAATTAAGTGAAAATCAACAAAGTTTGTGATTAAAATGGGTTTTTCACTGTTAACAGCCAAAAACGACGCCCTGATCAATGAGTTAAAAGTTAAGGTCCTGAATTAAATATTGTCTTTTTTTCGCGCTCTTTCTTCGTTAATTGATTGATTAATTTCAGTATTTTTTTGCTTTTTGATAGTAAGTGCTACTACTTCTTGCCCTGCTAAATTGGATGGTCTTGAGAATTCTGATTTTCCTTTCCACATCTTTCTTCCTCCATTTCGTTTTATTGAAACAGTAATTTTATCCAGTTTTCGGGCAAGAAAAGTCGAGTAGTTTTGACCCAGAAAGCGAAATTTTAATATTATACACTCAGGTACAAGATTATGGCAAAATTTCTGTCCCGTTTTTGCTCGTTTCTCGGATGTAAAATTAACAAGAACGCTCATTTTTACATAATTTCAGAGATAACTAAATGACCGTTTTAGAGAGAGAACCATCGATAAGGAAATGTTGGCAGTTTTCTCGAAAGCCTCGATTTCAAAAAGTTTTAGATTTTTATGTTTTTTTTTAGTTTGAACTAACTTTTAAACTCAACATGACGCTGCCTTTTTCGAGGTTTCTCAATTCGTTTTGGCATCGTTCTGCAATCGTGAAAATTCGATTCAGTCACCACAACATTAGTGAGAAAATTGGAATAGTTTTGATCCAGAAAGCGAAATTTTAATATCAGACACTTAGGTGCAAGATTATGCCAAAATTTCATGTTTTCACCCTGTATATTTGCGTGTTTTACACTGCAGCTCATGTTTTGTCTTAGACTCTTCAGTCCCAAATTATTACATTATTATATGGCTGGATATTTATTTGATACACCATTGTGACGCGCTTCTCTGAGGGCAATTGGCGCAAAAGCAAGCAAAGCGATCTAAATTTTAATCGGCACTGGGGAGACCAGGAAATGCTGATATCTGGCCAGATTGCTCACCCGATTTGGCGTCGTGTGATCGCCCAGGCATAAAGCGGTTTCGTCAACCCGGAAAATTGTCCGGGCGACACTTTTCCGATCTGGCAGACAGGAAAAGCGATCCTTTGGCCCCATTTTCCGATGGCTGCCGATTGCTGTTTTTTCTGCTTGTTCTCGCGACCCTTTCGGAGCTGCAGTTTATTTATGTGGACCGCTTCACTGACTCACTTATAAATAGGTTAAGCTTTGAGGCCTGGAAATCCATGCTATTAGACTGGAAACCGCGGATTATCTTCACTGTTTTTTAGCAAAAATGCCATCAAGGTTTCTATCGAAACTGCTCCAGATGCTGAACGTTTTCGTTCAATTACAAATCTGCTGGGAATATTAACACAAACTCAAATAGCAGCAAATATTTCCGCAAACATGTATTATCAATCTTCAGGCATGGACACTAGTCAACTGAGCACAGTACATAAACAACTATCCATATCTTCTGCTCGTGATTGAGGAAAAAGGACTTTGAGTATTTTGCGGTTGAGCTTATGCGACAAAATTGTGCGAAATAAGTGGACATTTGAATATCATGATCGAAAGATGCCTACTTATATAGGCAAAAAAAATATTTAACTGATTAATTTTTTGAGGAAATCATGTTTTTCCTAATGTTTCGCAAGTATAATCGGCCTACATCTTCAGAGTTTGTTTCATTCAAGTTTGTCAGTTTTATTAGAAGTAGCAAAGGCTGAACCGAAAAGCCTGAACACAGCAGGAATACTTCTAGACACAGAAGTTGCCTATGATACAATTAGGCAACAAAAGTTGATTTGCACATTGGATAATTTTCTTTGCTTCTAACGGAAAAGCTTCAAGGTTCACATGATAAACTTGACTATTGCTGCTCTATTGGCTAATCCAAAACATTACAGAAGTGTCGCGTCTTGAAACGGAGATTGAACAAGATATTCTTGTTTGCCGATGATACCTAGCTGTTCAACAATAAGTTCTTTTCTGATTTCTTTGTTTCATAGCCATTCCATTTATTTCTTCCTGCGTTTAAGAAGTACGAGGTAAAGCCACAGATAAGCAACCAATAAAGCAAATGGTTTAAGAATAAATCATGCACTATCAGCCTTTTTAGCGACTTTTCCTAACTGTAAATTGGCAACCATTATCAATTTTCCCATTTCATTGGGCAACAAGTTCAGGATATGTTCATAATTTATAAACTTGTGATGTTTTTTGGGACTGTGAAGTCGTTAGTTTGTCAGGCAAATTTCTACTGCTTCCAATGCAAACTTGAAAGTGCATAAACTTGTCGCATGTTGCATTGGTGGAAAATATGCCACTAAACCAACTAAAAAACACAAATGCGTGTTTTTTTAGTTTTGGTGCATTTCCAGTTATTAAATCGTAGCTAGGAAAGTTCTGTAAAAACTACGCGACAAATAAAATCAAGTCTCTTCGGAAAAACTTCTAGTAAAACCACATATTAAGGAATTGCTCTATTTAAAGCAAATCTGTTGACAAAATCCTCCTGTTCGAACCACTACGTTGAGGCACAGTGAAACCAGACGCATTTCCAGCATGCTATGTCGAATTGGTGGTTATCCGCAATGAAAAGAGCGCCCATCGACTAACAGGCGGGCCGCAACAAAGCACAATATTCAAACAGATTACATTGAAGCCCCCTAGCAAAACAAAATGCAACACGGTAGCCGATATCTATGTGGCTGTCGTGGGGCCCCATTGTCAGCCCGAGTGTCAGACGGTATTGCAGAGCGCGGCGTTATCGGCCGGGAAAAACAAAAGTCGCACGACGACGGAGAAAAGCCCGCTCGCCAACACGTCGAGCCGCCTTTGATCGTTTTATTTGTGGGGTTTCGTCGGATTAATTCATCTCGGGGGTTTCAATAACAGCGGATTCATTCATCCGATACGGGGCTCGACGTTGATGATGAAACCCGCAAGTGAACCAGAGGTGTTGATCAGTCAAACGTGTGTCATACTCTCGCAGATTATGCACCAAT
>NW_026017110.1:4806698-4811513 GCF_020466585.1 Dendroctonus ponderosae | reverse complement strand
AACAAGTATTGGACATAATTGCAGAAGAGCCCTCCAGGAGTACTTGAAGCATTGCACAACAACTGCACTTTCCCAGGGACTAAATAAATACCAGCTATATTCCTACCACGTATATAAGATCACATTAAACAAATGGATTACTGAACACCGGTACAAATTGAGCAGGAGTGAATTAACGGAATACGAGAAGCTGCTGGAGAAGAGTGCATAATAAGGTGATTACACAGGCACTTGTTTGGAGTTACAGACTCAAATGTATATTTTTTGCAATTTGTAAACAAATTATTGATTCGATGTTATGAGTTTCGAAATAGGTTCCGTCATTCAATGATTTCTGTTGAACTTACCGTTTATCCTTGTTTATCTTATTGTCACTTTCCGTATAATTCCATGGTTACCGAATTTCTAAATAATTACGAAGCAACAGGTTACGCAATGTCAATTAGGCCGATTACCTCGAAAAACATTGTTGCCGTTTTTCTAATATAGTTTTGTGCAGATTTCTCAGTTTTTAAAATTAATAATTCGTAACAATCTAATCGAAAAATAAAATCTCGCTTTTCTTTCAAGAGGACAAATTTGGCAAACATTTCCACTAAATTGTGACTAGGCACTAATAACTAAAACTGGTCATTTGATAAAACTTTTAAGAAAACACAATGAGTTCAAAGGATTTTTAATACTCTGCGAGCTCTGTTAAAAGCAGGGTATAAAGTTTACTAATGGAAGTCCAGTGAGTAGCTTTATGCCGACGCCAACTTTCTTTGCTCCAATTTTCCTTCGCTGTTAACCCATGTCTCAATGTCCCTTTCCTTCTGCCGTAACACGCTCCCCTATGCATTTATTCATATATTTCCCTATTTGAGGGTGTTGATTTTATCCGGGGCGGTTCAAGAGGCCCATTCGTCATTTTCGGCCCAAAGCCTCTTACCGGATCGATTTCGGAATATTTTCCATTAAGATTTGGCGCAACAGCACCGCAAAATTGCTCCTGCTGGCCGTTAACATGTGTCTTAATCGCAAGACGAGCGTCATCTTCAGCTCCAACCGCCAGAGCCAATATAGAGAATTAATTGCGACTTTAAGTGTCCTCCAACGTCAGCCAGATTTTCCGATAATAGTTCTATGGTGGCGGATTTATTGGCTTTTGCTTCAGGTGGCGAAAACTCAATAGGGCAGGATGTGTATGGGCTTCTGTGGCTAATTTCGCATGCCAATAATCCACTCAGATCTCCGCTATTCCCAGAGCCATGTCGGGACGTAATTACAGGACCGGCCAGCTCTCCTGCTTATCCCACTTCTGATTAAAAGACGAGATCTGGGACTCTCTTTGCTCCAAAAAGCCGCACTGAGACTTATATTTTAATAGGCCGATCCCAGTGTGCTTTTTAAGCTCCTATTTGAACCGACCGCAGAGTATTAGGATGGTATTAGGTCATTTTTGAGCCAGCGGCGTGCCAATAAAATCTCCTATTTTCTCGACCCAAATTCTACAACGTCTGGAGGACAACTGAAAAAACTCCAAGCTTCTAAGCTTATTACAGCAGTATTTGAGAATAACTTTTGGGACTTGAATTGCCTCTAGAGGTTTAGTTGAGGCTTGTTCAGGAAAACTGTTGCGGCACTGGGGTTTAGAAAATATTGCAAAGATCGCAAATGCCACGAATGTATCTAGTGCGATGACGTTAGCTAATTTATTTTGTACAAATCCGGGCGGCTTACACTTTTTGATCCGCTCTTTCATGTAGACCTACAAGAATTTGAGCTCACTGCTCAATGAAATTAGCTGAGATTTTCGGAGCAGACATTTTAGCAGAATATGTTGTTTCTTTGCTCATACTATTGCAAAAAACAATCATTAGAAATATGAAAGAATTGGGGAGCGATATTGATGACTAACCTAGAACCGTTAAAGAATAATTTCTGTAAACATTTACGCACACGTGAAGAACTTGAAAGTGGTTTTGTAGTTTACATCTGAGAAACAAACGTATTTATAATGCAATTAAAAAAGAAGAAAATTAAATGATTTACACTTCTAAATGTTCAAAGCTGGATAAGAGTTTGCTTCAACTTCCACTACTTCCAGAAGCAACAGTCAAAATCGAAAACTTATTGTGGACAAATTTTACAGCTTTGACCCGAACTCCTTAGACTTCCTTTAACCCATTTTAAATTTAAAACTATTTTGCATAATGTTAACATACTTTAAATTTAGTTGAAGCAAACCAAACAGGAATAATTTCACTCATTTACAAAGTACGCGCAGCAGCAGGTACAAGACACTAATCTGGATAGCCGGATCGCACGTAGACGTTTTACGTTTCAATTTATTCCTGAATTAATTTGTAGGTTAGAGAAGCATGATTGGGGGAGTCTCTTCTGCACATTACTTTATTAGCGAGGCATTTCCTGCGGGGATGATGACGTATGCTCCACTGACCACCAGTCAACTGCTCCAAAAGCCCAGTTTTTATGTAAAAGAAAACCAGCTGAATTTAAAATCCTTGCTTTTTCCTGCTCTAAAACCATTCAGGCCTAAATGCTCAAAAGCAGTGAAGCATTTTCGGGGAAACTGTTGGCGCAGTTGCCTGGAAACCGGCGCTGCGGGCGATCTCTCATTAGGGTTGTATCGCCTTTGGAAATCTCCGTAGCTCAAATCCGGAGTGTTCCGGACAGATAATCATTTATCATCCTCGCCATCGGGTCCACCGCGAAAAGCATTGTTGTCGCCACATCCGCACTTTGCTTTTGCAAAGGAAAACAGCCGGATTTATCGCGAAATTTGCATTCGAATATTTGCCGAACCTGGAATGTCTGGGAAACCCAACCGAAAAACTTTGCGTGAAGGCGGAAAAACAGCCAATGATTAGACATGCAAAAGTCTAGCGTAATTTGCTAATTTAAACCACCTGTACATTTCCAGAAACTGAAATTTCAAAATCCGGTTTGCTGCATTACGTTTTAACCTAATTTTTACTGTTTTCTGCGATTTTCATCGTACTGCTGTTAAGCATCCGTTTTTTTCATGCGTCGGCATGGTGTCTGGCTCAATATCAGCGCTGGTCGCCTTAAGCTAAAAAAAATTATTATATTATTTTCTTTCCTGGGCTCCAGTCACAGTGTAAAACAATTTTTTTTGTATATCGTTTATTTCGTTCCGTTACGCGAGGCAACAGCGCCATCATCAGACTTTAAAATTCATTCGAACTACAAACACCAATTTATAATTAAAATATGTTGTATACAAATTATAATTTATAAAGTGTTAGAACATTCATTAGTTCTTGAGGAAAGGGAAACTTTCCTTTCTGGAGAGCAAAACATTTGAAAAACTTACCTCATAATTGGTAAACATTATATTCATTTAGGTCTGTGCTGTCTTGAAACTTTCAATTTGTTTGCATTGTTTTCTACATTTGCGAGAATAGTATGTATGTATTGAGATAAGCGGCAATAGTTTTAATATTTTCACTAGTGTACTGGGTGTTCTATACGCATGGCTTTATTCGGGTTTGGTAAATGTTGCTAAGGTTGTCGGTAGCTGATCTGAAATTTACTGCTTTTCTATGTTTTTCTATTTGAATAATTTTATGTTATCATAAAAGAAGAGTTCAAGAAATGGTACAAATAAAAAAAGATGCAAAAGCAGCAAATTTCAGATCAGATACCGACAACCTTAGCAACATTTACCAAACCCTAATAAAGCCATGCGTATAGAACACCCAGTACACTAGTGAAAATATTAAAACTGTTTCCGCTTATCCCCGTACATACATATTATTCTCGCAAATGTAGAAAATAATTCAAACAAATTGAAGGTTTCAAGACGGCAAAGACCTAAAAGAACGTAATGTTTACCAATTATAAGGTAAGTTTTTCAAATGTTTTGCTCTCCCGAAAGAAAAGCTTCTTTTTCCTCAAGAGCTAATGAATATTTTATCACTTTATAATATATAGTTTTTATACAACATATTTTAATTGTAAATTGGTGTTTGTAGTTTGAATGAAYTTGTTGTCTCACTGAAACGTAACGAAATTAACGATATACCAGAAAAAGTTGTTTCACACTGTGACTGAAGCCCAGGAAAGAAAATAATATAATAACACGCAGTCAGGAAAACAAATCAAAATTAAGCTAAAAAGTTTAGAAAATTACAGCACTTTGCGGCTACGGGCAAACGAAATTTTGCGTTTTGAATTATTGGATGCGTTAACAATTTTATCGATATTGGAGTGAAGAGCAAACAAAGGGCCGCCTTCACAATGCCCATTCAACTCAATGCGAAGGGAAATTAACCGGCCCTAATCGGAACGGATTTCTCGCAAGAAAACGTTTCCAAGATGACGCGGCTTTTGTGCCAAGAGAGGCACTGTTGATCAATAGGTAAATGGAGTTGAGTTGTACACATTTAAAAAATGTTTATGAACTACTCTTGAAAAAAACATCTATTCAGGGTGATTCAAAATTGGCGTCATTCCTTTTAAGGGGTGATAGAGGCTCACTTGGGGAGAACGAGGAAAATATTGAAAATTTTAAAATTAAGCATTATTTTGAAATTGTTCCATGTTTAATTGGTAGTATATTGGAATATTTAAGCATTCAAAAAGAAAAATTACGATCTTTGCTTCAAATTACGAAAATTTTTGATGTCAAAAAAGTTCTCTTCTATAATTTTTTGATGTAAAGGCACAGCGGCAATGATGTGTTTTGTCATTAACAGATAGTTACAGGTGGATAGCCCTTGTCAATCATAACAATAATTCGTCAAGCTGTGACTTACTTTGAATTTCCTTTCACGAATTTGCTGATAT
>NW_026017110.1:4796151-4805699 GCF_020466585.1 Dendroctonus ponderosae | reverse complement strand
GTTGCATGAACATTTCTTTAAGGGCGATCTTCAATTATCCACATAGTTTTCCTTTGTGGCACTCAGTAGATTGTCATAGAAGCTGAAAGTTTGTGTCTGCATTTGCAAACATTGTTATCTTGCCGGATTGTCATGCTCAAATAGCTAAGGATTTGCACACTCCTACATTTAACAGAAAAACATTTGTGGCAATAGTAATTTTTTTCCGAAATTTTATTCATTTCATTCAAACTTCTGTCAAACTTTCTCGATTTAGAATGAAAAATTGATTACGTTGATATTAATTTGACAGGAAAACATTAAATAGAAAACTAGTGGGAAATTGAATTCCAAACAAAATGGCATAAGACATTTCTCCAAAATAAGTGTCATTTTGGACATATTACACAAATTTGAGTTTTTTCAAAAGGCAACCAGACTTGATTATTACTTTACCGAATGGCGCATTTTGTTACGATTTCTGTGAAATATCACATCGTTAGGTTTTTTTCGAAAACAAAGTGTCTGCAAACAATTTATAGGTTTTCAATTTAGTTGATCTAAGTTAGCCATGGAAAATAGCATAAGACATACAGCATTGTTTCCATGGTAACAAATAATAACAGTATGCTTCAGTATTTATTTTGACAACTACATTAAAGCTGAGAATAACTTTATTTTAAGACTAAGTATTAAGACGGCTGCTCATTTAAGTGCTTATTACAAAAATCGAATCATACCAATAAAAATTAAAATAATTAAAATTTAACTGTAGAAAAGTCCAAAATTATTAGCAATGCAAACTTTGCGAAGCTTTAAAACTGAATAAGTTGCCTTTCTTGCGGACCGACCATTAATATTTTCAAATGCTTTAACAACAGCTTCTTTAATTGCCTTTAAATTGGAATATGTGCGTTTTACGGCTCTCCACAAAAAGAAATCCAAAGGTGAAAGATCCGGAGATCGAGGTGGCCATAAAATAGCCCCAATCCAAGTCCCAGGAAATGTTACGTTCAGGTGATTCCTCACTTGGGAAAAATTATGCGGAACAGCGGTCTAATTCGCCCAACATAAAATCCAGGTTATTCCGAAGAAATTGAAGATACCGACTCCCATTTAAAGTGCCGTCAAAAATAAATTGGCCATGGATTTTTGAACCTACCATTCCGCTCCAAACGTTAAGCCCAAATTTAATTTGTGATCTCCTTTGCTCACCGTGGTGGGGATTTCTTTGATTCCAAATATGTTCATAGTGTCGATTAAACATCACAATTTGTAAATCGACTTTCATCGCTTCACACTATTTAATAAGGAAATTGGATGTCTTGTTGGCATCCAATTTGGAATTGGAGTTGGATGGAATTTGTGTTTTTTTTAACCCTCATCACGGTGATTTGGGAAGTCCCCGATTCTGCTGCGATCTCTCTGGTTGAAATCTGTGGATTTTGGCTTACAATGGCCAAGACATTAACCTCCACAGCTTTTATTACTTTTCCATTTCATGGCTGCGTAAAACTTCCAGAAGTGCAAAAAATTGCCGTATAATCGTTTGAATGTTGTCAAGACCGTTTTGACGACGGTCAAAATACCTCTCAAAATATCATTTTTATCACATCTAAGGTAGGTTTCAATTATGTCGCTCTTTTTATTCTTGATTGAAATAATTAAGTTTTACAATAAAACTAACATATTTCTAAGCTGAATTTAAACTTGAATGTCAAAAAATTAAAGATGTTGTTATTATTTGTTGCTATGGAAACAATGATATGTCATACTATTTTCCATGACTAGCTTAGATCAACTAAAATCGAAAAGTATAAATTGCTCGCAGACCCTTTACTTTCGAAAAATTCCTAACGATGTGATATATGAAAGAAACCGTAATAAGATGCTCTATTCGATAAAGCAATAATCAAGTATGGTTTCCCTAAAAAAAAAACCGCAAATTTAGGTCATATGTCAAAAATGACAGTAATTTTGGAGAAATGTCTTATGCTATTCTGTTTAGAATTCAATTTCCTACAAGTTTTCCATTCAATGTTTTCCTGTCAAATTAATATCAACGGAACTAGGAGTAATTTAAAAGTTTATCATAAATAAGTTTTTTACAAATATTGATTTTTCCCAATATAAAATTGGTTTGGTTTCGAGTTCAAAAAAATTCATTCAAAACTTCGATTCTTTGTCCACTTAACCTTTTTCGTAACTAGCTGCTGAATTTCAAAGATCCCTGTACTGGCCATCAAAAAAAACTCACTCTGTAGAATCGAAAGTGCAAAAATGGTTGCAAAAGTGAAAAGCAATAGGAAATACAGCGAATCCAAGCACAGTCAAAGCAAGATAAGTAGGAAGCATAAACAAAAACCTGAAAACGATTGCGTAAACAACCTGAAAACGATTCGTAACACCGAAATGACAGTATTGAGGAAAACCATAACTTAAATTTAAACTCGAAATGTATTTCGTTTCTTATTGGTCTCAATATTGTTACGTACGCACTTGAAAAACTTGTAAGTTAGTTTTATCGCCCTCGATGTTGAAGATGCTGATGTTGCCGGAAGCCATTTGAGACAAATTCTAAAATTGAAGACCCAGTTTTGCACTAAAAACCGAATCAATAAGTGCTTTCGGTAATGATACGTTTAGAAAGCATTCAGTGCATTTAACAAGATTTCTATTGCCATTCGAGGTAATTGCATACACCGAGCTGACGCTATCCATACAAATGCGTCTGATTTCCAGCACGTCGAGTTCTGCGCCAAAATTGCCTTAATTGCAACTCAACATGGAAAAATATTGGAGTGAGTCAATTGGCTCACACTTGCGTTCTCTTGCTCTTAATAATCTTCGTCTTCCTCCTCATTCCACGCGTTAGCAAAAAAACGACAAAACCAATGCTTTTTAAAATGCTTTTCTGTATGGGATGGCAAAAAAATGTTGTACTATGAAAACCGACCACCGCAGCCCCTAAATGATTTCATTATGTCCCGAATCACCTGTACCATTAGATCTAATAAACTAATTATAATCCCGCAGGCTCCCTGTCTCCCGTCAACACTGCAGGCCCAATGGACAGTCCTGATTTCGGGCCGGGAGAAGGGGTAACAACACGCTGGCGCCTCCGGGGCATCCCAGGGGATCATCGGCGACGTTTGAGCGTCCCGACGCCCTGTCATCAGTTGGACGCGACGCTTCTTCCAGAGAGGCTCTTCAGCGATGCCGGTCCGGGCTAGTGATCGTCGAGTTCCGAGCCCAAACTTGGTAAGTTTCAAGTCAATATTTTCTTTAAGCATTTGTCGGTTCTTTATTTTTTTTACGTTTATACTTTATTTGGATGGCATTTGGAAATGTTCAACACTAGTCAGTACCTAACAATGTTTTTGGCTGGGATTTTTCATAGGAAATCAAGCAAGTTCAGTGTCCAGCCGAACATTTCCAGATTGGGGTCGAAATCTCCAACGCCGACAAGTCGCAAGGTTAATATCTCCGAAAGTTTACTTGCTTTTGTTGTTTTAATGGCTTTAAGCGGGTTTTCCAATGGATGCTTTTAAAGCTTTCTTGACTCCACTAAAGCAACGCATATCAGTTTTCAAAAAACGTAAAACCAAACACTTTGAGAAGTAACAAGCTGAAAATGCACCGGATAATGAGCTAAACCTTGGCTTAGAAACTGGGCTATAACAGCGTGCTTTTCTTAGGGAGTTTTGAAATGTGCCTTCCCAGTTCGCTTTTATGATTTTACACTGGCTATCAATTGACGATATGTTATGGTTTTTTTAGAAAAACCTTCCAAGTCTATATCCGGTAGGGTAGGTAAGGTAGTGGTTGTGCCTTAATTTGATTGTCAGTGATTTATGGGAATTATTTTTGCAAGCTTTTAGGTGTATCAATTTTAGGAAACTCAAGTACATCTACCCCGCAAGACGCATTTGATTTTAGTGCAATTACATATTTTTACATTTAAGCCTGAAATATAGGTACTGTCTTATTGGCCTCAATATTAAGTGCGCTTTGAAAAAATCATCAATTAAATATTCCGTGTTCAATTTTTCTAACATTTGTACATATTTTAAACAAAACCGTGATGTAGTATTTTTGCTAAATTCGTCCAAATTGAAAGCAATTTAATAATATCCAGACGGTTTTGATATTTGATTGCAATTCTTCGATATTCGCCCTCCAACTGCGCAAAGGCACTTTAAAAATTCACTCGCTCCCCAATTTATAGGATGTTTTTTACCGGTTTTAGGCAAAACTTCGCGTTAAAAAATGTGCAAGTTAGATAAAAAAATAAAACGTAGGTAAAATTTTACAAAGCTTTAAAAACAACCAAATTTAAAAAAATTGAAATCTTGCTTTTGGTCATGACGTGTTTGATTCAAATCGAAAGATTTGCGTCAACATTTTTGTCGATAACTGGCAAAACATAGCTTTGAAAACGAGTACAATTTTTTCGAAAAAAAAAACAGAAGGAATAAGTTTTCTAAGCCGATAAACCTTTCAAAGTTTCAGTCAAATGTAAACAGAATTTTAATTTAAAAAAACCTGAATGTGAATAGCACGAAAATTGCATTGCAGTATTAAAGTTTTTAATTTTTGTTCACGCAATTTTAAACTTGAATGAGCCTGTTTGATTAGCCTGTATAAAGTAAAAGTGTATCAATCATTTAGTTCGCGCTATATTTGGCAGACATTTTTACCCATTTTTGGTAAAACTCAATGTTATCAGACGTATCGGTTTTGTTCAAAAACAGATTTTTCGACTTCTAACGCTTTTCAAATGCGTAGTTGAACGTAAGTGCAATTAAGCAGTTCAAAAACATTTACATTTGAACTATAAGTACTTTTTATTGTTCTCAGTTTTGTTCTGCAATCATAGATTTTTTACATGATTTAGGCAAGAGTTTCAATAAAAAATAAAACTCCTTAAACTTTGTACGAAAGTTTAAAACCAAACAAATTTTAAACTCTTGAAATATTCGCTTTTCAGTACAATTTAAAAAATCATTAATGATTCAAATTGATTAATCACTTTCAAAACTGTGTAATTTTTTCGGAAAAAACCAGAGGGATGTTGAATTTTCCGACTACTGTGCAAGTAAACTTTTCCATTTACAGTTTCAGCAAGTTTTGGTAAAATGTAAGAGAAATTTGAATCTTTAAAAAGTCGGACTCAGGTCCATCAAGCAAAGAAAACCCACCTGATTTCATTCTCATTTCCTTTCTCATTGGCTAATGCAATTTCCAACGAGAGAGCTATTTTTACGCCTTAATTCGCAACTTTTTAAACTAGGTTTGCCGAAAACTTCATTAGCTCATCTCTTTCAGTTATCAAAAGACGAGATGCCCGATGAATTACCTCGAGTCACTTTACGCCCGTAATTACCTGGCAACGAGAACTTTTTAATGCCTAATTAGAAAGTTGAAATTGGACTTTTGATTCGAAATGTGCCCAAGAAATCCACCATTTATCCACGTAGAAAAAACAAACTAATCCGCCACCACACAAAACGCCAGCCTGGCGTCAAATCAATCGTTTCGAAAATGTATTCAACGCAGTCTAATTGGCAAAACAAATCCAACTAGCTGATTAATAAATTGTAGTCGCATCAACAATTACAGGGCTCAAAAGGGCGTAAATCGGTTAAGGGCGAACAATTCGTGCCGATTAACATGTGCCGCAACGTGCGTCGAACTAAAACTAATAAATTAATTCCTCTGTTTGGGCGTAAATTAATTTGTGACAACAATGCCGAAGGATTTAGCCGCCTGCCCTATATTATTTTCGATTAACTCTGTCCTGTCCAATATCGCGTTACTTAAGCTGTCCCGGACGCATTGACGGCGTAATTAAAAGCAGCGATCGGGAAAACAGTAGCGCAGAATCGCACATAAAGCCAAACCTACGATAATATACAGTGTGATTTACTACAGGGTTATCCATTTTATGCTTGGGAAAATAAAGTAAAAAAAGCCAAATATTCAGAGGAAGACGAAAATTTTAATTCAATATAAAGATTAAACCTTGCCCATTATGCGTGAAAAACAATATCATTTAAATGTCCTCCACGGGACCTCCTACAGGCCTCAATCCTTTTGAGGTAAATTTGAATGGCTTTTCGGCACATTACCGGTAATATCCCGAACATAACTTCACGGATATTGGCTTTCAGTTGCTCAAGAGTTTGAGGAGTGTTGGCGTAAAAACGATCTTTCGCATATCCCCCACAAAAATAAATCTAACGGTGTTAAGTCGCAGGATCTTGCGGGCCAATTGACATCACTCAATCTCGAAATTACTCGTCTTGAAAATGTATCTTGCAATAGGGCTCTAACTGCCAGTGTTGTGTGACTCGTTGCCCCATCCTGCTGGAACCACATGTCTTTCAGTCCAGATCATAATCTTCAATTTTTCTCCAAAAATAATCGGTTAACATGCGCCCATAGCGCTCAGAATTGACTGTTATGGCTCTTCCTTGATCGTTTTCAAAACAATACGGGCCAATAACACCACCGGACCATAGTGCATACCATTCCGACTAAGAACTTTCTTAGTCGGAAAGCACGGGAGATCACTTCGCCCACTGCCTCATCGCCTTTGAAAATGTCCACCGCAGTTGTGGACGAAACGTCAGGAAGAAATTCCGATAGACCACGGCTTCAAAGCCCGGAAAACATTCCTAAATGTAATAAGCCCAAATGTTGACAAGCCCAAATGTTGAGCACGTCGACCACTTTCGTCTTCTGCCTTATCCATTCATTTCTCGTTCTGCCTTTTAGCAACATCTTCAACATTGTCCTCTCCATGGCTCTTTGAGTTGAAATGTTCAGATTTTTTTTGGTCATTACCCAAATTTGTGCGCCATATCTAATCACAGGAGTTAAAAGCTTTAGTCTTCAGGAAATAATACCTACTTACCTGAAGACAAAAGTTTTGAACTCCTGTGATTAAATATGGCGCACAGATTTGGGTGATGACCAAGAAAAATCTGAACATTTCAAAATCGACTCAAAGAGCCATGGAGAAGACAATGTTGGGAATGTTGCTAAAAGGCAGAAAGAAAAATGAATAGATAGGACAGAAGACGAAAGTGGTCGACGTAGTAGAGAAGGCATCGACGTTAAAATTGGCATTTGCTGGACAAAGGGTGAAATTGATAAATGGCAGAAATGAATACTGTTCTGAAGACCATAACAGACCTAGAGCACTACCGAGCACCAGATTACCAGCAGGTCTGAACTGAAGTTAAAAGAGGCGTATGTTGAAGAATGGACGTAAAACGATATAGAAGAAGAAGACATAGTAAATGACATTGTATCTTATCGTAGGTTTGGCTCTATGTGCGATTCTGGGTTCTTTAAAGCACAATTCAATTTTCCATAAGAGGCCCTCCCTAATTTTGGTCCTACTTTTAGTTCCTTCTGTTTGACTTCCGTTTCCCAAAATGATGTTTTATTCCAAGTATTCTTTCACATTTTCTGATTCTATTTTGTTTATTTCCAGGTTTCCATTGTTTAGTTCTTCTGAAAATACTTCAAAGCGCCTTCATGTTTAAAGTTTTTTTGCCTCCAAATACCTCATTGTACATAAATGTCTAAAACAATCTGAATTGAACCCGAAATGTGCTCGTCAAAATTCATCGAACTTCGATCCTACGCGGGCGAACTAGTCCCAATTAATCGCTTTTCCAAAGCAATAACTCCTATAACAGTTAATTCTTGTCCAAAACCTCCACTGAGCTTCATTAGCTTTCCTCGACAAATGTTAGAGACAGAAAAGGCGTTTGCTTGCTTAAACTCAAACAGATTAATGCCCCAGTACATTAACATTGCGAGCCAACAGTAAATAATTGCAACATGTAACTGATCGATGTCCATCTTGGCTGGCACTGTTTAACTTCTGCAGATATTAGGGCATTGATGTTGCTTCCACATGTAAACGATCCATGTTATGGTAATGGGAGCGAACTGTAATGGAATTTGTAATAGAAAAATCGCCGGATTTTGCATTAAAAATTTTCGGCAATATTTTAGTACTAGTGTTAGTACAGTGAGCGTAAACAAATTGCCCTAATAAATGCATTAATGGAAATTATATTGCGCGAATGCGATACCTGCATTTTGGCTTCGGCTCTTTTCATTGGCTTTTTACTTTGTTGCCAGTTTGGAACACGAAAAGCGGATTTGTTCGATTTTCCAGTGTTTAAACAGATTAAAGTTGCTTTCACCGTCGCAACGAGTGAGACATTAAAAATCGGACATTCCACTAGACACCAAAAATAATTTTTGTCATTAATTTATAAGTGTAACTTTTATTTCGAGAATTAAACAAACTTTAGGCACCTCCATTCCTTACATTGGCAGATTTCCTATTTGTCATGATTTAGGTGTTTAATATCCATTCTAAGAGGCGAAAATGGAGAAAATAAACCAGTTCGATGGGAATAATTGTCGCTTAAACTCTACAGAAATTAGGGTTTATACAAAATTTTGGAAATTTAGAAAACCGGTTTTCGAATAGTAATTTTTCCAGAAAACCGACTTTAACCGATTTCGAATTATTATAAAAAAAGATTTTGGTCAAATATTCTGTATTTCGAACAAAAAATTTTAACAGAACATTTAGAGTGATTAAAAGCAGTTTCTGACGAAAACTATTTACTGTTCAATTTTATTGATAGTAAATTTTTCAATGCAATTTTGTAGAACAAAGAAATAATAGTTTACCAGGATTAAATAACTAAAAACAATTATTCCATGTTTATGCATAATTTTCACATATAAGGATGTAAATATTTTTTTATTTTTATAATAAGCATACTATTTAAAAAAAAACAATATTATTAGATACAGATGGATACTTATTAAAAACTGTGTATTATTATACATTGTAAATATTAATTAATTATACATTGTAAATTATAATCAAAGTCGAAAAACAAGAGTAAATAAAGTTTATGCAAACATACTTATTAAAATAAATTTTAGTTTTAAAGACAATTAAGCAAAGGACTGAATATTTTCTATTCCGGGAAATTTTAATACAATACTGTCGATTTGCTATTTAGCCGTGTCTTTAGTTTATTCACAAAATTCCCCGAAATAAAAAATACCTTCTGACTGGCAACCGAACTAGGCTTAATCGTTTTGAAGCCTGGTATAATAATTCTAAATTTTTTGTCCTTTTATTTGTGGCTTCCAGGGCTAAAAACTCTGTTCTTAGAGTTTGAGTATATGGAGTCACTTCTTCCGGTTCCTTTAAATATTTATTAATTACCACTTCCATAGCATTTTTCCATAAAACATTGTCTGGCTCTGGAATATCGCGTTCATCAAGTTTTTGAATATCACATTCTTCCCCTGTAGAGTAATCTTTATATAATCTTGATTATTTCACTCATCCATAGCAACGCCATAGGGCAAAAAAGGTATTAATACACGGTAATTCGATAATTTTCAAAAAAACTTACAGTGAATATTTCCTTCGTATGATAATCTGTCCGTTTGAAGTGTGCAATTATCGAAAAATTACAGCGGTAATTGCACAGTGTGCAATTATCACTCAACGA
>NW_026017110.1:4767451-4795752 GCF_020466585.1 Dendroctonus ponderosae | reverse complement strand
AATCCACATTAACGTTGTTTACTCAGGAAATATTCATAAAAATTACACTCGTGCATCAAAATAAACAGATAATTTTGCATTCGAGCTTGTTGTCTTGCAAAAATTGCATTCGTTTATTTTCACATTGGAACGAAAAAGACCTCCTCCTTCGGAGTCGGGCTTTTTCGCCACAATATTGCAAGTAAGGATTTTATTGCAATAAATACAACGGGCTTTTTCTTTTTCTACTTTTTTGAAATAAATCCACACGCCTGACATTTAGGAATACAAAGATATAAAAAATAAAACAAAAAATTGATATTTTTATAATATTAAAATATGTTACCTACTTACATTTTGTATAATATCATCTATATCAAATATCGATCAATGGCACTGAACACTGAATTTATGAACTGTACATAAAGAAAACGGATGACAAACTTATATAAAATCTAAATTAATTCATCCAATAGACAAAACCCACCGTTTCTTGAAATCGTATAGGACTGATATGATTCCAAGAACCAAACCGCTTGCAACAGTGTTTTTATCAATCTGGTACATTTGGCTACATTCAAAATTTTCAAATTTTTTTAAAGTGTTTCATACATTGAAAACCGATGGTTTCTACTAAAAAACCGGTTTTCGAATTTCATAATTTTCTCCAACAACCCGGTTTTTAAAAACCGACAAACCCTAACAGAAAACAATTTCAAACAATCAGAACATTATAAGCTGTGAATTACTATTCATTTAAATATTAATAAACTTTCAATCCCAAGAGCTACTGTTTTAGATTTTTGCAATAGTTTCGTTGGCAAAATTCTCATTTGTAGCGTTTTAGCTAATAATTTAGTTTATTTAATTGGTGCAATTATAAGTCCCAAACACTTTATTAAGTCACCCTAATTCTCCATTTTTACGGATAAATTGGGAATTATCATCCAAACAAATCCACCAATTTTTTGAAAAGAAATAATCAATTTGCGAAAATTTACATCCGGACTGAGGCTGACAATTGCTCCTACTAAACTTGTGATTCCTTTTGGCATTATTTGCCCATATGGTTCAAAACCCAATTTCTTGGCCAATTAACTTTTTGGGTAGTAGCCTTAATATAGACCTATTTATTTTTGACTAGTTGGAACAAATTGAAATATTACAAGAAATGTCCTAAGGCTTGATGTCTTTTAACTAACATGTAGCCGGAAGAGCGGTACAGGCAAAACCTGCTGGAAAGTGTAATTTTCGGGAAGCCTCGTTGCTCGCAAATCCAGTTATGAACCGGCTTTAATTAACGGATTATTATATCCCTTTAGGGCCCTTGGGAAGATGGGGCGTCGTTGTCAAGTTTCCCTTAAATAATCCATGACTAGCATTTAAAAAACTGATTTAACTTTTCGCCCATTCCTTAATGCTTCCCATCCACTAAACGCACCAATTTTCCATATCCGAGCTTTCCAAACAACAATCACAAAGGTTACTAGGCTAATTACATTGGTTTGCGACAGTGCCATTAGCTGGGTAGCAATTACCTGCCATTAAATGGGTGAATTTGGAGGCTGCGCCCTCAAAGGGCGCCCCAAATTGCATTATTGACCAATTTGGAGCACGGCACAAACTTTCGTTTGTTGCTAAAAGTCGATTACATATTGTTCAACTTGCACGCCTCTGGTCGCCTGGTTAATGCAGGTACCATTAAAAGGGCTGCACTTTTATTAAGTAGGAAAATAGGAAATCGATGGACCTGCAACAGGGCTGAAAGTAATGAAAATGCGGAAAATGGCCGGATTGCAATTATTGTAAATGTTCGTTATTAGCCTCATTTAGCTATCACGTTGCATTTGAACCCAAAAAATAAAAAAGTTGATCATCCATTGAGGTCTAAATAGGGTTGCAAAAAACTCTCGTTCACGTTTGAGGCCGCATAGTCAAATATTTCCCACAATTTAAACAAGTGCCATTAATTGTGTAAAGAAGATTAGATGAGTGGAGGTAAAGGTTTATGCAACATTATATTCAATTGGTTTTTTGTACAAAAATAATATTTTTCAATCTTAGAAGTTAAAAAGTTCATATATAGAATGAGCAAAAACGGGATGGAAAACATTGACATTTTTGCCTGATCTTGCACCTAAATGTCTAATGTTCAAATTTCGCTTCCTGGGTCAAAACAAAAATACTCGAATTTCCTCACTCATGTTGTTATGACTCAATCGAATTTTCAATTCTCTATCCAACGATGCCGAAACGAATGCGGTGGCTCAAATGGTTCTTGAGAAATTTAAAAAAAAAACAGCGTCATGTTTGAGTGGATTAAGCAACTGAAAAAAAATATGCTAATATAAAACTTTTTGAAATAAAGACTTTTTTGAGAAAACTTCTAACATTTCTTTATCGATAGATCTGTTTCTAACAAGTTCTCTCTGGAATGATGCAAAAATCTGCGTTCTGGTTCATTTTGCTACCGAAAAATGAGCAAAAACGGGACGGAAAACATGAAAATCTTGAACCTAAGTGTCAGGTATTCAAATTTCGCTTTATTTCATTTCATTTTCATTCATTCATCAACAACAATGATATTACACTATTGTAGTTTACACAAGTTTACACTTGCCTAAAGCTAGCGGATCATTTGCTAGCTGCAGAGCTAAAGAGTCATTACGCACACGTTCTGGACGAGTTTTGTTCGCGCAAAAAGCTTCCTGAAGCGAACATTTCGTTGCCTATTCATGTTTTATTATGCTCAAGATCATCAGCTTCAGCTTCAGATCAACAAGAACCACTAAATCACTAATCACCACTCTTGTGTTTTCTGCAACCAATTTCAGAAAATTGGTTAAAGTTGTTGTTTGACTGCACCCGTTGATGGCAAACCATTGAATTAAATTACAGGCCACTTAAGAGCGGCGGCCAAAATCAAATTAATTTCCGGCTGGAAATTTCGTTGAATATTTTGGTAAAGCTGCACATCAAAAGCCCCCATATGAGGTTTATTAGTTGTTACAACAACTCCCTAATTAATTCTCTGTCAATTTAACGGCGGCTGCCATATCAATAACACTGTTAAGTGCAGCGCTGGGCTTTATTAGATTGATTCGTTCTCCTGTTTTGAAGCCTCTCCGAGCGACTTTTTTCTACAACAGTTTGGATCTCATGAGTTCCGGGTTTCGCGATAAACGCAGCCGATTTTAAACTGGTTCGTTGTCGACGAAACCTGCAATTATTGGGATTTCTTCAGCAAAATATTGTCCCCAATTATTCGGGAACAAATGCACGGTTTAATTGCATGAAAATCCAATCTGTCCAGAGATAAATTTTCAATGCTAAAATAAAAAAAAAACAGCAAAATAAAGTCCTAATGGCGGGACGCAATTAACGGCCATTCAGCATGCTGCAAAACAATATAGAATATATTTTTATCGGGCGAATCTCTGGACGATTATCCAGGAATTATGAGCGGTATTAATTGGATTCGGGCATGTTTAGGAAGAACGACGCAGTGATTGGATTTTATGAAATTGGTTCCTGGTTTGTTATGGATAAACAGAGATTTTTGATTAATGCTATGATTTTAGTTCAATTGCACACTGGATTAGCTAATTGATTCAATTTCCTCAAAAGTTTTTGGTTGAGAATAATTTTTATACGGTATACCATGCAATCGTTGCCCAATGAACTGAGTTTGGCTTAGAATAGAACCCTCTATGTTCAAAATGTACATCAATTCAACAGAAATGAAGCATCAGAAGCAGACCCTTGTCTCCATTCTGCCAGATCTCCTGTCAAAAAAGTGAAAACAAAATCGTCAAACAAGATTTAACCAACAGGGACACCAAAGAAAATGAGGGTGAAGAAGAATCTTTTAATAACAATCAACCTTTGTCAATACTTAATGAAAAACAATGTCAGAAACTTTACAGAACAGTGAACAGAAGTGACAAAGAATGAAACAAACAACATATAAATAACATTGAGTTAAGAGCAACGCAAGACATTTTGTAGAACTAGAAATATCTTGAGGAATACTAACCAAGCACTATACATATAAACTCGCTAAGGAAAGGTTAAAAGATACCTAGTGGTTAAAAGTGTCTAAAAGTTAGCCACTCAACTTAAAAGGTATTGAAGAGGGAAAAATGGTTTCAAATTGTTTAAAAAGTTTTTTAGCGCCGTTTGCACCGTTTTATATTAAAGACAAGCTTACATAAACCAGCCTTAAAAATTAAGCTCGGTTTTAAAGGCTTGCACCGTACCAATCTGTTGTTGGCTTTGTTAAGGTGGTGTCAAGCAGATCTGTTTGCCATATGTGGAATTATGACCAATGAATGATACAATGAATACATGTATTCATTCTATCTATCTTTACATTAGAATTTTTTCGATTGAGAAGATAGATCGAGGGATTAACCTCAGTTTAGAACACGTTTAAGGCAAGATTCCTAAATTGTACAATTTAGGAACATTGCGTTTAGAGTGTTTTTCAACCCAACGTTCATATTTTAAATACATCTGTTTTTTAACAATTTTTTATTAAATAATTTTATATAGGTATTCAAATTTGATTTAGTACTGATAGACCAAAATTTTAACACACATTTTTGAAATAATTAATGAATTGTTGTACTGTAGTATTGACCAATATCAATTAAATAATCCATTTCATTTATATTTGTGGTGGTTTTGTAGAACCCAAATATTTTAAAAAAAGTTAGTTTCTCCAAGTCCTCCAATGGATTATTTTTGTCATATATCGTCTTTGGAAATCCAAATTCAGTTATCTCGCATACATATATCTAGACAGTCTTCAAATATGTCAAAACAAGTTTCGATATCCATTGTTTCTGTTTTTTGTTTGTTATGGGAATTTTCAATTTTGTTAACTATCGCCACATGTATGAGGAAGGAAGACGAAGGTTAGAATTTACGGCTTAACACCATAAGCCACCAAAGTTGACGGCTTAATTTAAGCCGAGCTTGGAATGCTGTAAGTCTGGTTTATAATGTCGTGCAAACCAATTTCATCTTAAAGCTGAGCTTAGTGGCAAAACTAAGCTTATTTTCAACGGTGCAAACGGGCCTTAGAAAGCAAATTTTTGAAATTTTTTACATTTTGTGTATCACTTTATTGGGGGCTACTAGATGAAAAAAAATAGATTTCTGAATTTCCATATCGCATTTTTAAATTTTGGAACAAATAACCTTGTTAATCCCTAACCTGGTTGAATCTGCAATTTTAACAATTTCACGCAGATAGAGAAGCTCGAGTATTTGCCAAAGAGCTTGAGTACTTTTTGTAGAAGAAACCGAGGAAACTGAAGATGAAGATGAATCCGTAACCTATCAAGATCCAGCCTGATGTCCAGACGATTCTGAAGAATTTCAAGAAAACCATTTTTGGTTGTTGAGTTTAGCTGCCATCACATGTTTGTGTCTTGTCAAACCGTCTAAGAATAAAAAAACCCCTGTTAATTTGTGTTTTTTATTTAAAGTCCTCATTAGCTCTTGAAGCAATTCGGGTCGATCTACAGTCCAATTCGCATTTCCACTAACTTGATAAAATAACCAAAGCCCATCAACTGGAAAACCAATAAAGGAAATGATAAATGTAATTGAAATCGGATTAAGGGGCGTCGCTGTAGGGGTACGAGCAGCTCCTGGGGCCCTTTGGCGCGCTCCATCTAATTCCGAACGCAAATTGTTCATAAACGCAGCTCATATCCGGGGGGATGTTGCCAAATTGGCGAGGCGACGACGAAAAATCGATTTCAAGTGTTTATATTCCAAAAAAACTATAGTGACTTGCTGGGGGTTTGTCTGGATAAACCAATTTAAAAAGTAGAAACGCGCCTGGATGAGCGCGTTGTCTTTTTCCACGGCACGGAGTTAGTTATGTGGAAAACACGCAACTTCCTGCCGCGCCAAACAAGCATTCGGCAATACTTTTCTTAGCTTTCCCGAGGTCTGAGGACGCAAACTTTCCAGCGGACAAAGAGTTCAACTGTGGCACTTCGAACTTCTCATTCGGTCTCAGGTGTGTTGCGGTTGCACAAGTTAAGATTTATAGCCAACAAGACAATAGGGAGAGCTACTTAACTAAGAGATATGTAAAAACTGACATTTTTTAGCACGGCCATTTATTAAAGTAACAGACATGGTTCCAACAGGTTTTAGCGACGGTTACATTACTGGAAATAAGGGGTTTTTGAAGTTGGACTTAATCTTGTAGGCGGTTTTCCACACTTCGAACAGGCAAATTGTAGAGTGGAATCGGTAGAATATGGCCAGCGGCATGGATATGTGGGTGATAATCGTCCAGGCCCAGGCTCCTAAAACACACACTCCATTCCAGCTCCAGGTGTTCACCGGGATTTTCACTCACCAAAGAACTTTAAGTGAGTGGGTCGGAACTCTGCCCGGTTCTTCTCTAGAGTGTTGATGCTCCACATCGCCATGTTGGCTACCATTAGGAAGATGATCAGCTCTCTTCCTGGCATGAACTTGGCTTGGGAAATGTTCTTACATCGACGCCACCAAGCGTCGAAGATAAACATAGTCTGAAGAAAAATGACACCATTATTCAGTCTAATTAGTTCACCCTTTGCCTACCTGCAGGCAGGTTTGAATGAAAGAGAACAAGTCCGCGAGTAGTCCTATTGTGGTGTTCTCCATGGTGAAGTACCAGCCAATCAAAGAGAACATCGAGTAGATAAACATCCCGGTCTGGGCGACTGCTAGTAGCATATTGTCTAGGCCCATTCCTCCATGACCTGCGAAACATAAAAAAAAACAAATAAATCCGGAGCAGCTGTTGTGAAATATCCACCTCACCAATTTTTCGTTCATATTTCAAATTCCTCAGCTGAAACATAGCGATAATCACCGTAATGGTGGTGGCTATGTAGAGGAACAGCTCCACAATGTTTACTTCAATCTCCGCATAATTGGTGCGCACTCCGGTCTCATCGTTTTTCGGTGTGAGCACGAAGAACATCACCAAGGAAATTATGGTCAGCACGATCACCATTATGCCTAAAGTGTCCATATTCTGTGAAAGATTCGCAGGAATCAGGTAAGCGAAACCTACCGGCAAACAGTCCTTTGTGGGAGTTGGAGCAGTCGATGGTAAAGTGGTGGCCGGAGTTGCTGGAGGCAAAGTAGTCTGAAAAGATGTGCGTTGGATTCATTGAGGGTTCCATCAAATTTTCTTTACTACTCGCGAAATATATTAAGGAATAAAAAGGCACTAAAATTGATCGAAGGTGGAAACAGTGGAAACAGGAATTATTGATTATACGAAAGGAGTCATACATTGTGGAAAGATGTTGTTGAAATTTCAGAATAAATTCTAAATAAAATAGAACGTTTTCCACAGTGGAACCACAAAGATAATTGACACAAGTGTTTCTTCGATTAAACAGGCTGCAGGAAACCTTTATGAATTACAGTGTAACGTTTTGCCTTGGTATTTTCTTCTGTTTTTATCATCATTTGAAAAATTAATTCTTCTAAGGAAGAAGCTGACAATTTACAAATAACACAGATCAGTGAGTAAATGTGAGAATGAAGCAGTAAAAACGACTACTGGAAAAATAATGTTTATGAAGTTGTAGATTTTCGAGAAGTGCTCCGAATATTTTTTATTGGCTGCAGCTGAAGATGTTGAAAAAGTTCTTAAAAGCATAGCAAAACAAACGAAGGAAGAATTAGTTATCAATGGAATTATAATAAATCTTGACTAATTTGAATCATCTATTGAAAAGAAGGAATATTTAAAAATAAAATAGAACTAAAGGAATTAATATTTTCAAAACAGCGTGAGGTAAATAAAAGAAAGCAGCAGTGAAAATAATCTAAATTAATGAGAACTCAGAGCAAAATCAGATCAATTACAGTCTACCCTAAGCTTTTTGGCAGTAATACAATAATTCTGGCTTTTTTCTATTATTCCGGTGTTCCAATGGGCACTTGCACACGACACAAAGTTACTCAGCGCAACAGACCCGACGTTACTCACCAGCTTTGTGTTTCTTCTTCTTGTGATCTTTCTCCTTCTGTTCATGATCCTCGGTCCGAATGTGCTTCCACATTTCAAACAGAATTACCGCGCAAATCAAACTAAAATCCTTTGCATTACATAAAAGCTCCTGATACTTGAACAGTTTTCTTCACCTGTACTCAATGGTGCAAGGAAAGAGGAACGGACTGGCATTGTTGACCAATGAACCCATCAATCTGCCTTCTGGGCAGTATTTAGTGAGACCTCCTGTTTCATTGCTGCCATTTAACTGCTGATGAACTGAAGAAAAATCGAATCATCTTATGTAAATCAAAGGCATCAGTATATAGATATTTCTACCTGATAAATGAGTGATTTCATGGCGAGTTTCTTCCACTAGCACGTTAAGCCACTCGCACAGATTGGTGGCAATCATGTGCATCAGTCCGAACCTGCCAATGATCTTGTGCCTGTTCAACTCCACGTCCTGCAACATATTAGAAGGACGTTCATCTCTTCAATTGCCAGGAATATTTCGTAGGGTTCACCTTGTGGTTCAGAAAAATGAACTGAATCTGGAGCAAAGTCAACAGCATCCTTGTGACTGGAGTGATGGCTTGAAGGCTGTTGGAGTAACAATCTGGCATACTTTTCAACTCAAAGTAGCGACCGAATTCCAGGCCAGAGTACACCATGCTGCCAATACCAAATGCTGGAAATTTGGAAGGTTTTGATGGGTTACACACACAGGAAAATAACTCAGTTCAAGCTTCAACTTTTTCTTTATATATATAGCGAAATATCCTGAACATAAAGTGGTAGAATTGAAAATTCTGCTAAAACCTATTCAAAGCTGATACTGACCGAT
The DNA here is from genome assembly GCF_020466585.1 of Dendroctonus ponderosae. Classification (NCBI taxonomy): domain Eukaryota; kingdom Metazoa; phylum Arthropoda; class Insecta; order Coleoptera; family Curculionidae; genus Dendroctonus; species Dendroctonus ponderosae. The sequence continues at coordinate 4,786,903 of NW_026017110.1, read as the reverse complement.
GGCTCCTAATCTGAGAAAGAAGCTTCCATACTTCTTTGCAGGCTTGATGGGGTTGATTTTCGCTAGAAACTCTCCTTTTTCTGGATCATCTGAAAAGAAGCCCACAACTTTAAGGAAGATCATCTCCACTTGACAGAAATCGTGCTTTTGCAATTCGTTAACAGAGAAATAAACTCGCAACACTTTGAAGGTTTAGAACAATTTTCATGCAACAAAATTACCGATTATTTTGTATGATCAAAAAAATAAATGAAAGTTAGTTGACTAAAAAAAGCTTGTTTCCAAACTTGCAAGAGCTTCAATGGAACCAAGAATTAATATATGTGTTACTTTTTGCGGTTGTCTCAGATAAATTGATCGGAACTGCAACTCGATGAAGAACATTCTGAAGAAACCGCTGTTTCGGACGTACTTGGCTGGATCCTGATGGATCAGCACCATGAATGTCTCTATTTTTCTTTCAATTATTTGTAGCTGATGTTTGTCATCCATTTGTAGATATGGTGGAATCGTTTTGGTATTCGAATCTCCAACAATTTTAATTTAATGTGGTTTTCCAAGTGATTTCATACCGATTTAGAAGCAGATGTTGCTCGCAGAGAATTACTTGTTAGTTTTTTGAGTCCTCACCATGCTGGGGCTTCATGTTAAACCCCAATAAATGTGTATTACCTTAAGACAAACCCACGGATCATACGAAGGAAATATTCGTGTTAATTTCTCTAAAAATCCGATGATTCTTACGCAAGTTCTTGATGATATTGTTTACTGCTCGCTCCTTCACAAAGGTCACATATTCGTAGGTGATGAAGACAATGCTTCCCAAGTAGAGGTACAAATAGAATCCCTGATAGTAAAAAGCGTGGACTTCATCCGAGATCACTTCAGTAATAGGAAATGCTATTCCGAGCACCACCAGCAGCTTAGCATAAAGAGCCGACAAGATGATGGTAAACCCATTGCTACCAAAGAAATAAGCCATGAAACCTGACTGAAACTCTGGGGCGTTAACACCAACTTTTCCATTTTACTGGAGAATCTCACAGATACTTTATCGACTTTCTTATCCTCCTTGGGCAGGTTCTGGCTGGAATTGTCGTTGAAGAAGCCTAGCAGGTAGCGGCGCTGGTTCATCACTGCGTGGGCAGCGGACAGCGCCACAGCCTAAGAACAGCAACACTTTGAATATTTTCTTGAGAATAAAAAAGGCGGGTACCTGAGAGGGCCTTCGAAGCGCAGCGATAATGAGGCTGGGGCGTCTGGACGACATGTTGCTAGAGTCGCCATTGTAGGGTTGCAGACAGTCGCAGTTGGAGGTGAGCTGAGCGTCTGTGTCAGTTATCATCAGCTGAGGAGGGTGGAGGAAGCACGGCTCTCGATCCTGATTGGCCGAGGCATTGGAGCTGCTGATAACCCACAGTTATCAGTGAAAGAATCTCGTGTAAAAAGCCAACTTACATCTCATGTCGTTCATCATGTTCATCATCTTCGGAGATGTCGTGATTGTGACTGGGCCTAGTGAATCCAACTTTTCGCCTGCAGGAAAGTGAATGCTAAGTTGAAACTCGATTGGATTCATCCACTCTCCACGATCCCGATTAGTTAAGAGACGAGACTATCGCATCGAATGGCCCCCCGAATCCTTTTAAATTAGCATAACAGCCCCCTTTTACCTATTTTCTTCGTGCACGATGTCCATTAAGGGCCTTAATTGCTTCTCGAGGTCCCTCGATGGCAGTTTGTCGCTTCTTTATTAAAACTTGGAAAAAGTCGCCCGATTTCGGATGTCGGCTACGGTCTGGATCGGTCTCCTATGGAAAACAATTCACTTTTGCAACGACGCAATATCGAAATTACTATCGAGAAAAATGTTAATTGCTGTGATCCTCTTAGGAGAAGCTTTCCAGATTTACGTGCAGAAGCACAAGTCTGGTCAAGAACACTAGCACTGAAAAACTGATTTCTAGTGCATGGTTTCCACATCAAGTGAAAACAGTTTATTGGCAATTTTATGACCGGATTGAGCTGGTTTGGCTGTAAAATCGCTATCCATAAAACTGGATTAACTGTTGAGGGATTTGCGTTTACAGTACCATGATTTTTCAGGTAGGTTTTATTGTGCTGACGCATAGGCGTTCAGTAATGTTTCCAGGTTTTACCCAATTTTCTTCCGAATTAAAAATAATTATTCCTGAAGCCAGAAAGAGCAATGTACAATTCCGGCTAGATCCAAATAAGTTTGGTACTAGAGGAAAACCTTGCGCCCAAGCCACTGCTCATTTCTGATCAACCTCAATGGAATTCTGGGCTTACCAAACGATTGGCCGTAAAATGAGATAAAAATTTATCAAATCTTGATAAGACTGGCTGCATTTGATGTGGCATAATCCCGGTTTATTGACTTAATGATTTTACGATAGGCTTATTTATCTGTTGTTTCCGATGTTCATCCGTTTGAGGCTTATCTGGAGTGGGATCAGGACTGGATCATATGGATTGGGAGATTCAAAGAATAAACCAGACATTTTGGGTTTGGTGAATTGAAACGTTTAAAGCAGCCACAAGTAGCTTAATTTTTCATTTACTAGCTGGTAGACAATGTGAAAAGCCTTAAGTAGATCTTATGAAGTTGGAGTGACCGGTCACTGGAATGGAACCGGTCTTGAACTGGAAACACTAAACTAAACTTTGCAGTCAGACTGTTGAAAACACCGTAATCGAAAAAGTGGCTTCAAGAAAAATTTCCGATTCTTGAAGTTGTGCCAAGCCATAAGCGCACGACACTGATAATAACATTATTCCATAGAAATTAAACCTTTCAATCAAAATACTTTGAAACAGCTTGCCGCACTTTTTGCATATTTAGCCATCTAACCTCTACTTTAAGTCGAAACTTTCTACGGTCGAACGGTGTAAATGTTTTGAATTCTAAAATATTTTTTGGCAAACTTTTTGCTTTCAGACCTTGAATTAAGCGGGTTTAGTCTAATCGCATTTTTCCTTTAATTTTGCAAGAACCGGCCTTGTTTCTTAAAATTTAAAATACTTGGTTTCTCCCTGGCAATGCGAGTGTTWGAATTTTTTTTTTGGTTGTAGTTTTGAAGATTTTTAACAACGTTCTGAAGTAGCGTAGGCATTTGCTTGATTTACCAACGGAAAAACTTTTWTTTTGAAGAATTMAATTTTTAATAAAAAATACTGAAAAAACCTTGATACAAAAAAGACTGAAAAATATCAAGTGTCTCAAAGAAGACTCGCATTGAGAAGAGGAAGTTYAGAATAATGATAAAAATTTAACTATTGAGTTCAASCTCGGAACACTTCCGTAAAAATCAAATAATATTGAGGGTGCATCAAGCAATAAAAACAGCATTTAATTATACAATGAACAAAAAAACTTTGAAAAACCACCTACTTCTATCTACCGCATAAGTCGTTGATTTGATGCTATGATATATATTTGATACAAAAAGCATTCTAGACAAAGTTTCAAACCGAGTTCATTTCAGGAGTTCAAAAGAAATTCGCTTTTCTTTAGAGGAATTAGCCATTGTATTCAGAAGGGAGGTGTTTGATCTAGAAAATAATCTTTGAATAGGTAACCGTTTATTCAAAGCATAAAGTTAAAGATGGAATAAACCTGAATAATTTTCCACTCGACTCTCTGCTGTAGCATCTGCAGAATGCATCCATAAACTCCGTTGAAAGCTCAATTAAAGACTTACCTTTTGCGTTGTCGCCAAAGTTCAAAACTAGGAATCCCATGGGCTGCTAAAATGCTTCCCGACTAATTTGTATAAACATGCCGTCGCAATAAAAGCGCTTTTTTCTTCGGCCGAAAGACTAAGCCGGCAAAAATACGGAAAAACTTTTGCTGCGACCACGCCGAATTTACGATTTGCCAAGATAAAATTCTAATTTCTAAGTTTTTCGGTTTTTGTTCGTCGTTCGGTTTGCTGGTTTAATTAGCGCCAAGTTGTCGCAGGATTTATCGGTCTCCGTCTAATTGAATCATACTCGAACCATACGAATGGAATTTTGCATTTAATGGAGCGGGTGCGAACGGCCAATTACTGACCTTTGGTCCCATTTCCAGAACGTAAATAAACGCCAGAAACGCGGCAGGGCGCTAAAAGGACGCTCCTGTTGGAGCAAAACGAGTTGTTACTTCCGATTTGCCGGAAACGGGATATTTTTTTGTCTTTTTTTGGTCTTGTTGCTAAAAGCCGAGCTTCCTTCAAGGGGATTAGTTCTGAAAGTGTTTTAGAACGGTAAAAGAGTCACTACCTTAGAAAGCCATTTTTGCCGCTGCAAAACACTTGTTTAAAAAACAGCTCGTTTCGCTTGCAATTGCCCCTTTTTTGATTCAACCTTAATCTTTTCAACTTTTTCCAAGAAACAATCTGTGCACAACTAAAAGGTTTTTAAAAAGAACCTTGTTTGAAAAAATAGGGCAATTCAGATCACGACACCTACATACAAACAAATCAAGTCTAGTTGCAGCAGAAAATTATCCAGGGCAATGCGATACGAATATCGCATTACCCGGCTGCATTTTTCCAAAAGCTCCCCGCTATATCTTACTAATAACGCACTTTTCCAGGAAACAAATCCAATCGACTCGGATATAGGAAAAGTTAAGTGCATGGCAAATGTTTCAGGCAATCGGACTTCTTTTTCTTCCAGGCTGGCGAGGAATTGATTGAGTGAACATGTTGACATGGATGAAGTGTGTTTGGCGATTTTCCTTGCATATCTGGATTTCTGGATCAGCGAGGAAAAGGCACGCAAATTGATCAGCGAATCCCGACTGGCAATCTGGATAAACACATATTGTATAAAACCGGTAGAGGGATGATTATTATGCACAAATGAGTTAACTCGAGTAACTTCAAAGACTGAGCAACTCCGGGGGATTTTCGTGCCTAGTTAGACGTGCAGGCGAGAAGAGCGGATTAAAATTTAGTGCTATTGTTATTTGGGAGAGGGAGAAAGAGATTTTGATTTTCCCAAAGGCCTGATGAAGATGGTTTTATTATTTAACCGAAGAATTATCAAACTTCTGAAGAGTGTTGTTTTGCAAAAAAATGCAAATTGATTTAATTAAACCGTGAATGTTGCAAAACTTATTAGCGATATTGTTTATGTCAACTTTGCCACGCTTCTAATTAGAACACTTCGCACCTACGTGTTTTAGCAACTTTAAAGTGCAGGTTTTTATAGAAATGTTTCCGATATCGACACTATATTTTTGTCACTAATTTACCCATAATTTCGGCTGGCGGAGGAATTATTATTCAACAGAAAGAATGGGAGAAAGTCATGGAAATTTTGCAATTTTTCTTTGTTCGCTTTAGAGCACTTTTCATCAATAACTTTAGCTCTAGTTGCATTCGCTGATCGGGTATTTGCGCTAATTTCTTAAGCGGCCAAATCAAATACACTCACATTAGGAAGCTGTGATAAAAACACACCAATTAGCAACTTGCAAAAAGTTAATGTTGCTTGTTACAGTCGTGGCGGTTCCTGCTTGCAATTCCTTTTGTTTGAGCAATTTAAATCGGAAAATAAATATTATTTCATCAGATTGTAATTGACTACGGTAACTGCCGCGTCCGATTTTTGTATTTTGCTTTGTTTGAAAGAAAAGCATGCGACACCCATCTGATGAAGACTTATAGGTTCGATGACAACTAACGATAATTTTTCTACTTCCATAGACAACAAAAGACTGATTGCCTACTGCATGACCCCTCCTGCCTTAAAAGCTGGATCCTCCGCTGCGCAATCTATGATATTCAAATTTGGCTTTCTGGGTCAAAACTACTCAAGTTTCCTTACTCATATTGCTATGACTGAATCAAGTTTTCAATTCTCTATCCAACAGTGTCAAAACAAATTCTGTAGCTCGAATTGTTCTTGAGAAACTTCGAAAAAATCAGCGTCGTCATGTTTGAGTCGATTTTGATTTTGCTCTTAAAATCACGGCTTTTTTGAGCTAACTGCCAACATTTCCTGTCTGAACTGATAAAAAAATGATTGTTCTTGCTCCTTTGACTTCCGAGAAATTTGCAAAAATGGGACCGAAAACATGAAATTTTGGCACAATCTTGCACCTAATGGTTCGATATTTAAATTTCGCTTACTGGGTCAAAATACTCGAATTTCCTGCGGCATGTTGGTGTGACTAAATCGAATTTCCAATTTTGTATCCAACTATGCTTTTAAAAATTTGTAATCAAGCTGATTGGTTTTGAATGAAACTTTTTAAATAGAATGCTTCTAGTGGTCAGAATGAATGTAACTTTTACCTCCGGCCATGCGACTAAAGAACATTGATATTTTACCTGTGTTCAAGACTCAATTGATACCATATGGGCTTTAAGCGGAAAAAAAGTAGATTTACGTCAACATCTATGAAGCGTGAAAAAATCAGAATTTAGTGCCATACAAATGAGGTTCCCTGAGGACTCAAATAGAAGCCTCTTCTACAAGGTAAAAACTTTCATTTTTACCTCAACATCTCTTATTTAGATTGAAGTGTTTTCTAAAGAGCATGAAAGTTTTTGGCTCCGATTCTCGCCAAGTCGGAGGTTATGAATTTTTCAAGTTGACTTTGCAGTTGAGAAAAATTTTGATTTTTAAACCAATATCTATTAAGCGCTCCAAAATCAGAGTTTAGTGCGATTCGAATGCAATTTCCCCAGATGTTTCACTTATGGACTGTAGAAATTTCGCTTTACGGTTTACATTTTCTTAAAAGTTATGAAATTCTAATGTTGAACTAGCAGCTGGGTCAAAACTTTCATTTTTACATCAACCTCTACTAAGCACTCAAAAATCAGAATTTTGCATGATTCGAATGAAATTGTCCAGTTAATTAGATTATAGTGTTGTCTATAAAATGTGAGATTTGTTGGCTTCTGTGTTTTCTTTGTTGGAAACTATGAATTTTGAAAGTTGAACTTGTAGCTGGGTAAAAACTAGCATTTTTATATCAACATCTGTTAAGCGTTCAAAAATCAGCATTTTGTGCGATCCGAATTAACTAACCCGAGTATTCAGAATGAGGCTTTCACTATAGAATGTAAAAATCTTGAATGACGGTTTGGTTTTTTTGCAGAAGTTATAAATTTTGAAAGTTGAGCTTGCAGTTGAGAAAACGTTTTCGTTTTTATATCAGCATCTACTAAGGGCTCAAAAATCAATATTTAGTGCGATCCCAATTAAATTACCCGAGTATTCAGATTGATGCTTCATCTATAGAATGTGGAAATTTCGCTTTACTGGTTGCTTTCTCATAAAAATTATGAATTGATAAAGTTGAGCTTGCAGCTCAAAAAAAAACACGTAAATTTAAAACTTCTGAAAATTTAGACTTTTTTGGGAAAACTTCCCACATTTTCTCATCGATGGTTTGCTTTCTAAAAACGTCATTTAGTTCTTTCTGGAAAAATGAGTGTTCCTGCTCATTTTGCGTCCGAGCAATGAGCAAAAACGGGACGGAAAGGATGACATTTTGGCATAATCTTGCACCTAAATTTCTGATATTCAAATTTCTCTTTCTAGGTCAAAACCACTCAAATTTCCTCACTCATGTCGTTATGACTGAATTGAGTTTTCTCTATCCAACGATGTCATAACAAATTCTCTGGCTCAAATGGGGTTTGACAAACTTCGAAAAAAGCAGCGTCATGTTTGAGTCCATTTTGCAACTCAACAAGAACGCGCACATCTAAAACTTCTTGAAGTCAAGGCTTTGTTAAGGAAACTGGAAACATTTTCCTATCTATGGGTGACTTCCTGAAAAGGCCATTTAGTTATCTCTGGAATGATGTAAAAATGAGCGTTGTAGCTCAGCTTCCTTCCGAGATATGACCAAAAACGATACAGAAAACATGACATTTTGGCATAATCTTTCTGCTACATGAGGATTTCTACTACATGACCCCCCCTGACTTAAAGGCTAAATCCGCCTCTGAGTAAATCTTCAATCTTTTGAGTTTCAGGTAAGACCCGCATTTGGTTAATTTTTCAACCAAAATTGTTGAGAAAACGAGAAATTAATAAATGTCCTCACTCAATACAAAGCTACCCTTCTTACTTGTTTATTTATTTAACTTTCCTGTTTAGCATAGTGAACATTAACCCAGTATGACAAACAATAATAATATTTTTTTCCGATTCCAATTTTAAACAGCCGAATTATTAACTTGATTCAAATTTCATAATCTGTTGGCTTATTTTATTTTTATTAATCACTTTCTTGTAAGCGGTAGCCAATTAAAATTTTATATTCAGTATACCTTTGAATATTGATTAACCCGTTACGAATAATCATGATAAACAAAGTTTCAATCAAACAGATTTCTGAACATTCAAACACGTTGTAAACATTTTTCTTACTTTCAAAACAGCGCAATTTAAAAGAACAGTGGACTTGTCCGAGCACATTTCCAAAAAATTCTGTCTCTAATTCCTTACCACAATCTGCACGTAACCAAGTAAAAAATATGTTTTCTTGGTGGTTAACATTTTCATTTAGCACACTGGATTGGAGTCAATATTTGAAGCTTCATAGCTGCTGAACAATTTCAGGCGGAAAACCAAGTGAAGCTAACTGAAATACAGCTAAGTGAGAGTCGCTCACATAAAAAACCAACAAAAAAGTTTGAAAATATAAAAACCTGAAATAAAGCTTGTCTGTGAATCTTTCATTAGTCGAATCGTGTTGATATAAATAAACTGCGGTTTGCTGGCGGTTTCAAATGGGAAAATGAAACTAGCCAATCTTACCTTGCTCGTTTTTTTATCATTGTTAAAAATTCGACCTCATAGCTTGAAGTTTGCAAAAAAGCATTAAATTAAAGTTGATTAAATCGACTGACAATTCAAAAATAGCCAACAAAACAAAGTCTAAAATAAACAAGAAAAAGTATCGTTTGCGTTAGCCCGGCTCATGCCACATTGAAACAATGAAAACCAGTTAGTCTAGAGCTGATGATGCATAGTGAACTCTTCGGACAGGAAGCCCCAATGAACACACTCTTTCGTTATAGTCCAGCAGTCCAGGATGCCGGTCCAGTGGGCTCGGCTTGTGGCGATTGTGTTTTGTCAATGATGCACGATCCCTGTGTACCGATTGTTGTTTGTTTTGCTTCAGAGAATCCATCAGTCTCACAGGCAGGTTTTTGATTCATTTCTGTATTAATCAAGGTAATAGGTAAAAGGCATTGAATGTACACATATATGCCTAAAGGCAGCTAACATACAGAGTGTCTGTAAAATGTCTGTACAAAATGTACACACCCAGACTCCTGGGGCGAAAACCACACTTGTGCAGATGTTTTATAAAAAAAAAAGAAAAACGTCTCTTGATCGAAGTCTGTACAGCCATTTCGGCTTGCGATCTGCTGGTGGGGCTTTTAAAACACGTAGAAGACATGTTTTTTAATTGTTGTCGATGTGGCCAATTTATTATCCCTAACGTAAAAAACGACGATTTCTGTGTGGATCTACTGAAGAATCAAGAACATAAACACGGAACTTTTTTTGCTTTTTTGCACCTTATCAGAGCAAACAGCAGGAAGCTTCTATTTAATTCAATATGAAGTTGGACAATCGTACATAATATATTTGATAATATAATACATTTTGAAAACACTACCAAACACTTTCACGTTCAGCCGTTTAATATCTACCGACAAGATCCAACAATACTAGTGAGATTATAATAAATACATAAATGAGATACGATAAACCATGTCCATTCCAACCGCTTCCTCAAAAATTGCTTCCATCTAGTGTCCAGAAGGCATGTAGGCATACTGCCAAATATCCCCAATGCATACAGAGGAATGGAACCTGCAAAAAAACCATCATCAACCCAAAAAGTCCTCTAATCACCCAAAAACCCACCTATAGAACATCATCAGCGGCAAGCACATGTGTCCTACAATGCTCCAGAGCACTTTCGAGTAGAACTCCGGCCGGTACTCATCCAAGCCATGGGACTTCACCTCGAATGTCTGCATGATCCACATGGCCACATTGCAGATTATCAGGAAAGTTACAAACTCTCTTCCAGGCTTTTTCTTGCGTAGCGTCTTGGTGTTGCTGGATCTGGACATGCCATCAACAATAAAAGTCGTCTGGATCACCACTTGGACTACCTGAAAATAAAAGTTAGTTCCTTAACAAAAAAATGATTAGGCTGCAGGCACTAACCTCAAGAATAATTCCTACTACAGCGAGAACTCGACCAAAAATGATCCCAGCGATGACGCTGAATGTCCCATAGACAAAAAAGGCGGGCAGACACATGAGGCAGAGAAAGTTATCCAGAGAGTTGTGGGCCGACTCGTTCACATCCAGTTTCACCATCTGGAAGTAGGCGCACACAGCAGCAACAATCATCAGGAGCATGATGGTGGCTCTGGTGGCCAGATTGACCGTGAGTCCTGCCTGATCTAGACCCGCAGTCCTATGAAGGAAAAGGGCATTCACGTGGTAATAATCATCTAATATGCCAAGACTCTGGAAGCTTACTCGCTATAGTGCGTGATGAAGAACAAGATCAGGCTGACCAGGGCAAAGACTAAGACAATGAAGCCCAAGAAAAGCCCCTTGTTGGAAGCATGGCAATCCGCGTGGATGGTGATGTTGCTTTCCGGTTCGGAAGGCCTGCGTTCGTTCATGCACTGTCTGGTGTCTTCGCCATGATGGTCTTCGTGTTGAAGATCGCAGGGAGCACACAGGCCAATATTCACCCATACCAGGTAAATAATGCCCACTACATCAGCTGGGATTAGCAAGTTTGCTTAGGGCAAGAGTTTTACTACTTACCAACTAAAATGCTGTATTCCACACTGAACGGATAGAGATAGGGGGAGTAGTTTTGGTAGATTATATTCAGCTCATCGTGCTCGCACACTGCAGTGAACCTCAGCGGCACGATCTGCACTCTCTGTTGACTGGCACCTGAAAAATCACTTAGAAAAATGACAACCTCCAAATGTCCCCTACCTTCATCCTCAGCATCCACTGTGGCATTGTAGTCATCATAGTGAGAGTTCTGGATATACTCGGCAGTCTCTCGGAAGATCGTCCACAGCCAGAAGCACAAGCTGGAAGCCAAACAGTGCATGAACCCAAAGCGATGGAAGTCGCGCTTCTTGTTGATGATGACCTGTAAAAGCACATAGCTTTTAACTTAAGCCCACAGTTGGAAGAGCAAAGCCACTCACGTTAGAGTACTTGAAGATGAAGAAGAGCAACGTGATGGAGTAAATAGGATAGAGGATCTCGATTGCAAAGGTGATGACGCTCATGCAATCACTAGCTGCTTGATCCTCGGACCCCAGGATCAATCCTCGATAGGTCAAAATTAAAAAGCTGTGGATCAGGTGGCCGAAGCAAAAACCTAAAATCCCCAGCAATTAATCAAGGGATTTTTTCGAAATAACCATCCTCCTCACCTGCAGCCCCAATTTTCAGATAAAAATTCTTCGAGTGCCTGTCATTATTGAAGCAATAGCGATGATCCAGTTGCTTCTGCAGCGCCAGCGCTTCTTGCAGGCCAATGTCGTAGGCAATTCCTTCAGTTATCTCCTTGATCTCTACCTGTTCAGGCTCCAAATTCTCCATTAGCTTCTCGAATTTGCTCTTCTTGAGGTTGTAGAGAGTGATGTCGACATTGAGCCACAGCAGATAGAGCAAGGCCATGCTGAGCAGGGTCAAGCTGAATCCCTGTGAAAAACCATGCAGTGCTAGAAAATGCATCTTAGGGGGTCGTTGTATGCAATTCTTCTAGCAGCTTATCTAGGCACACCCGCCTACTTACTTCTGCTAGATACTCGATTCTATCTTCCTCTAGCTGCAAAGTATCGATTACATAGAAGGAAACTCCCAAAGTGACAATTAGGATGGCGTAGATGGTGCTCATGCTGGTGGTGAGTATATCCCTAAACACTTCGAGTCAATTGGCTTTCCCTACGATACGTTACGATAAACTCACGTAAAAATTCTCTTCTTTGCCTCAGGAGGTGTGGGCATTTTGTGATGGGAACCAGTGGTGGAATGTGGGGTGTGCGCCCTCTTGTAAGGCTCAAAATCTCCGCTCGAGACGGCGTAGCCCCCATTTTGGAATTGGACGTTTGGAAAGTCGTTATTTGGGGTTCCATTTGGAGATCCTCCCCCATCGTTTGTTGAGTAAGGGCTGATAGCCTCTTGAGAGCCGGCTGGGCGGTTGATGGTTCCAAATGTATTATCTGAAGGTCAAACATCATGATTTTGAATCATTGGAATAGCAATGAAAGTTTTAGGAATTCTATTGAATTCACAAAAATATTCGGTGCTCGGTTAAACTTCTCCACGAATATGGGGATTTAGACATGGAAATTATGACTTTTTGTGAAAGTCCTCTATCAATTTTGACCCACTTTTCCAATAAAATTAGTAAAATAAAAAAACTAAGATTTTATGCTCCTGGAAAAATTCAACAAAATGACGAATATCCGAATAGTTTTTTGATGCTAACTAACTAAATGAGACTTTAACATTGAAAATCAGAACTTTGCTAAATTATACTGCTTACATGGATTTGTACAATCATACGACTGACTGTTTCCCACAGAATAGTTGTACGGACTTCTGGATCTAGATGTTATGGGCAGCACCATGCTTTTCGGCTCCTAAAAACATCCAATATTGGAAGCAACTGCAGAAACCAGGACATAAGCTATAGACGTTTTCCTGAATGTTCACCCAAGAGTACTTACAGAGTACTTTTCAATGTACCTTGTTACAAAAATAGTGTGTCCAAATATCACAACCATGGCTAGTATAGGTTCACTACTAACTCTACTCAAAAAACAGCCAGATTAGGCATATAGTTAACTTTTATAGCTGATATCGGTATGGATTAGTCCAGGTTTCGACACCTAATCCTTATTATTGTAAGCTGGTCACAACATTGATTGGAAACGCGATTCGCTAATAACCGATAAATAATCGATGTTTTGTGCCAATTAAGGAGAAACTGCAATTTCGTTGCCGAAATGGGAAATTTCCATTATCATCCTTTGCCATTTAATTTCACTAATTTTCTGCAAGTTTTCTCTTCTGTTTCATTGCTTATTAAATTTTCCTAATCTTTGCGTTCTCAACTTTAGCTTTTCAGCTTCAAACTTCCTGTATGTTCAAAACCCCTTAAAACCCCAAATCCATTTTAAGCCTTTTCGATCAATTATCCCATCTAAGACACCAAATCCACGCATTAACTTTGCAAATGCATGTAAAGAATCCAGAGTTAATCCACGCAAAAATTACATTCCAATACCACAACAATTCGCTTAACCATATCAAGGATTAATTCGATTTTTACTCAACTACTCACCCGTGAGTTGCTTTTTCCATGAGGATTTCTCAGTCTCACCAAATCGGAAGCCGATTGAGAATGCTGCAGAGCAGGAGGGCTGTTTTTCGGTTGCCGGTTGAAATTTGGATGCCTCAGGATGACGACCTCGCTGTTTGCAACCGAAACGTTGTCGCCATCTGGGGGCGGAGGTGGCGGCATATCGGTAGGCGGCTGGCGATTTCTCTCATTGTTGTTCATCTGAAAATGTGCGCCATTATTATAGAAAACTCAATAATAAATGTGTCATTTTAGGCAGACTAATGAAAAAAGTTAAATATCAATTATGCTTAGACGATTTGGAGCAGAAAAGCACATTTTTCCTAAACTAATCATTCTCTCTGACGTACTAACCGCAAGCTAACAAATACAAATAATTATAATATAAAAGACAGGAAATACAGAAGAGAAATTGATACATGCTATTCTGATTCTGAACTTCAAGCAAGGTGAACGCACAATAATCTGACGAGTAATGTATGAAAAGTAACAATGAAGAGAATTTGTATGAGAAAGCTGAAAAGAAGAAGTTAAATTGAAAAATTCATGTTAAAGTGAACAAAGAGATGGAAAATTATGACAAATAGTGCATTGCGTACCTAGAAACATACACAAAATTGATGTATAAAGTAACATAAAAGAGAATGAAGTTGGAGTCCAAGTAAACACAATTAACTACTAATTTAGGAAAATAAAATCCTGTTGAAAGAAGCTACAATTTGTGATTAAACGATGACGCAAGTATAAAAAATATAATCAAAAGAGTCTGAAGCACACAGAAAAATACATTTAGATTGCAAGTCCGTGCGAGCCAACAAATACTCTTTGAAGCAAAAATGATAAAAAATAACATTGAAGATGAGCAAGTTAAGCCGGAAAATTTGAAGAACTACTTCGAATGAAAAAAATACTTGGAAATGTGCGAATAACAATAATTTTAAAAATGTGTAAAGTTAGTTAGATTATTCTTCCTAAGTAATCGAAAGAATTTGCTACGCAGTAATATGAACTGAAAAAGGAGAAGATAAAATTGATAATAACTGACAATTTACTACCACATTTAACAGGAAGTCGAAATTATACAAAAAATTATGCAGTTCGACATAGAAACATGATAAAAGTGTCGAAAACCAAAATGACCAAATGGAAAAAGAATCAATTGAAACACAACAGTTAAGGTTTAGCTTGCAGTGGCGAATTACTAACATAACGTAAACCGAGGTCGAATAAGAACAGTTAATATGTAAATGCAAAAAGCGAAAAAACGTATACCCAAAAAATTGTCGAGTTTGTCATATAAATATGAAAATATACAAAAGACCCCCAGAAGCCTGTCTTAATTCATTTGAAATTCGGTGGACTGTTTTTTGGAAACATGCTCGGCACCAGCAATTTTTAGTTGTAAATGCGATTTTGTGCTCCAAATTTATCTACAGAGGGTGGTCCAAAAATAAGTCACCACCAAAGACGAGAGATATCGACTTGGAACAAGTACACATTTTTTTAACGATATTTTAAAGCCCAAAAAATGTCTGATGTTTTAAATGCCTCCAGATTATTGCAGCTAGCGCCATCCAGGCTATATCTACAAGCTAGGTCGGCTATAGGAAATTTGGTTTTGTCGATATAAAAAACTCCCAAACACAATTTTGTTGGACCTAGTAAAACAGGTTAAGAATCGCTTAAAAATAAACCATCGAAATTTACAAATCAGCATACGGCTTGAATCTAGATCTGCCATTTTAACGGACTATATTCAACATATCCAGCACCTAAAGTTGAAATGTTCATGAAAATCGAACAAAAAACTAATCGAAAAAATCTAGTTGAAAACAAGTTATGTTTTCCAAATCATGACCTGGACCGAATGTGGATCTGCTATTGAGGCATTGATTTAACTACATGTCAAGCTTTAAAAGACCAAAGCTTCACGAAACTCGGTATCAAAATAAAGTTAGATATTTCGTAGCTCACAATGACGCGAGCAAAGAAGCATTGATAAATTGAATGTGAGTCCGCCGATACACAAAATTTAATTTGTATTTTCATTTATTTAATTTAAATGCAATATTATATATTTACATTTAACTTAGTATAAAAAGTTTAATGCCGGATTTCTTTATCTTTTCCTGAGCATGCGGGATTGTTTACGTTATAATTATATGGTCACTTATGCCGACTATTCTTATAAAATAAGGCGTAGCATCGTTTCTGCTAGGATCAGCATAATTTAACTATAAAAGAAACCACAGGAGAAACAAGAATTTAGTAATTAGATGTTTGGTCAGAAGTCATAAGAATTGAGTCTCAGATACAGCCAATCTTAGTCTAAAGACAGTCTTAAGATATACGGGKCRTGCCTRATAGTYAATATTCGGTTACAACTAACCTCTATTGCTTGTATTAATTTGGAAATAAATTGTTTTAAAAAGCAAACTTTCAAATTAATTAATAACATTTTATCGAATCGAGTTTGAACGTGAAGCAATGGACGAAATCAGTMGCCAATCCTTTGAGTCGCGATGTTAGATRGAAAATATAGAATCATTGATCACTATTAAGAAAAGTTTTTAATTCGAAATCCATTTTCATTGTGTGATCAAGTGTAGTGTGTGCTTTTTGACAAATAATGGGAGGAAAATCGAGTATGGGGCGTCAGCTTGTAGAAAGTGGGTTTTTCCGAAATTTGCGTTTTGCTTTTTGGAAAATTAATTTAATGAAATATACCTTGGACACTAACTCGAGGTTTTCTATGCCCGACTATTTTTTATAAGAAGTTTTACAGTTTCAATGCAAATAAATGTAAATCTCGAGTGAACTGCACATGTATTCTCGTGTAAGGTATTTTGGATCAATTACTGGTGTTTGTCTGTTACCAACTACATTCGAAACTAAACCGTTTTTGGACTCTCAATGGGAACTGCTCAGATTTACGAATTTCAACTTTTCTTGTACCATTTTCCTACTAAATGGTGAAATTTAAGCAATGTAAAATAAGGGTGTTCTGCTGCAAACACTCTTTGAATTGTAGTTGAAGCAAGTATATCAATTATTAGTATTGTTCTGCTGTAAATAATTTTTTTCCCTGCTTTGATAGTTATTAATACCCATCCAGAATCCAGACTAAAGTGCCTAAAGGCATGTGATTTTTTTACTTTATGCAGTTTTTGCGAATAGCGCCATAAGAGGTTGCAAATTCAGTGTTCTTAAAAACAACATTCCAACTATTTTCGCTCCAAGATGCTCGCTTCGTTGTCATTTAAAATTTTCGATACTGTTATGAATCCATCACTAATTATGTCTAATTGTTATAAGATCTATTGTAAATTTGTATGTCACTTTTGAAAATTGATACTTTATCTATTGTTTAATACCTTTGATAATTTAGTGTTATGTTAGACAAGCTAAGCCACTTGATAATTGACGTGTCGAAGACATGGCTTTTGGCATATCAAGAAACAGTATGAACATTATCTTTAAACAGCTGTTTATTTAACATTTATTGGTGGGAATCGAATAAAAATAGGTTTGAACAGTGCTTATAACTATTTTCCTTAACTTAACTGACCCATTATCCCCATCTATAATAATGATAATTATTATTATTGATCGTTTTTAATGTTCTTTTTGGTATTAAATATTTGTACTCTAAGCTATTAACGGATTTCCGTTGTACCGATTCAATTAAATTTTCTAAATTTGATCAAAAATAGAAAATTAACCCCACAATCGCTCTTAAGCAACCTAAAGACCAGTTTAGTCTGGCCCCTAAAATTTATTCAGTTGAATAAATCGAAATGGCCTAAAAACGAAAAACTATTAGGCTGCAATTGAACCATACAAACATTTGTTAGGGTTTTCCTCATTTGAAAAATTGCTGCCGGCTATTCTATTCGTGAAATTTGGGTAATCAACAAGGCCAAAACATAAAACAGATTTTTACCTCATTGGGCTCAAAAACCTCATCCTCCAAGTGGACGCTGATCGGAAACTCCCTGCTTCCAGCATCAGCAAACGAAACCTTCCCATTATCTTTCACACCCTCATCAAAATTTCGACCATTATCGCCCTCCTCAGCAGCCATTTTTCTCAAGTTTTCTCACTGAGACAACCAGCAGCATCTTATTTTTCTCACAGTTTTCACGCAACAGAATTGAAAAAGTCACTGAGCTCTGAGTGCCAATTATAATTAATCGGCTCAATAAGATGACGTCGATGGAACGTAGCCTGGCTAAGATAAAGACGATTAGCCAAAGTCAAAGCCAAATTTATAGCGCTAAGCTCTGCCAGTTTCAAGTTATGACAATATTTTGTTTCGGTTGATTTATGGCCTATGAACTAATAAAGCATTCCGGTTATTTCAAACAATTATTACCGAGTATTGTCGTTTGTTTTTCAATGGCTTATGGATGAGTAAATTGATGATTAAAGGTCATTTTGCCTTGCACATGCGTTGATGGTGCAGCAGATTACAGAATTAATTATTCGACTCGCTTTCTTAAGATTGAAAATGATGTCCTAAATGTGCGTAAATAAACTCAGTTGAAATCTGCACACGCAGTTAAAACTGAGTCCAATTCGTAACTGCAGCTGGATTCATAAAATATTAATTATATTTCGGATTTTTACTTTCAATAAATCGGGCGATAGGAAACATAGTAGATCGCCTAGTACACTCGACCCAAAACAAGGATTTTTTATGTACTAAATAAATAGTCAAGGGTATCAATTTACTTATACAAGAAATACCTTTTTTCGTTTCTTCAAGGTGAAAACGACCTAAACTAGAATCCAATCAAATTTGCGTTAGTGTCTTTTCGAAAAATAAAAGAACATTTTTATAATCCAACCGACTAAAATAAATAAAGTAGGACTCACCGGACTAGCTTTTGATGAAACTGACGATAGGAAAACTGCCTTCCACTTTCTACGATTTTAATTACCGTAAGTGATAAATATGTGCATTCCAGCAGAAATTTGGTTTTGCGCAACACACTAATTCTATAAAACGACACGAAAATAGTGAACATTCAACTAATTTTGCAAAATTAAAACGACAAGGCTAATATTAAAGGTGATGCATCAAAGAATTGAAGAACGACTAGAAGATAATAATGGACAAACAAGGTAAAAAACTGTATCAAAAGAAATAGACTTTGGAGGCCATTCCTGGAAACTAATGGGTTCTTCGGGTTTTTAAGCCGTCGTTCGGTAGATTTTTTCCCTGACGTTTCGCAAGCACGAGTGGCTTGCACGCTCAAAAGTGGTTTGCTTGAACGCTTACACTGTACCGATCAAGTCATGTCTGCGAAACGTCAGGAAGAAATTCTACCGAACGACGGCCTAAAAACCCGAAAAACCCATTAGTTTCAAGGTAAAAAACTAATATAAAGAGGAGCGCTTTTAACACGTCATGAAAAATATTTTTCTTTGAAGTTTTGAAAGCATAAGTGTCCATCTGAAAATGCAAACTGAAGTGCTTGAGAAACCCCAGAAGAATTCTTCTACAGCAGCCTAAAATCCCAAAAAACTTACTAGTTACAACTACTACTTACAACTAGTTAAAGTTGAGAATGAAAATAAATAAAATGAGAGTTACGTAAATACGTACTGACAATAAAGAAATAGAGACTTAATCGACTGAAAACATTATTAAGAAAACAGAGCAGATACAAGTCATTTTTTGATGAAAAAATATCTAAATGATTATTTCTAAATAAATGTCAATTTTTCCAGAAGAAAATGAGATTTTTGTGGTTTTCTCATTGTTTAATGTACGTAATGTCCGTTTTCATAACCATAATGAATGAAGCCTCGAGTTACTCTTGTTTCTTAAACCCACATCAAAATTAGAATTTTTTTGAAATTGATTTCTGGCTTTTTTTTCAGCAAATTGCTTTGAATTGTGTAGCAGAAATTGTAGCTCTTGCTCTCCAAAGAATCTCACGTGTCTTTTTTTCATTCCTCTTCTCAACTGCAGCAATTTGTGTTTACATTCTTGCTACACTCCTTCTGTTCTTGCTGTTATTTTTCAATAT
>NW_026017110.1:4757800-4767197 GCF_020466585.1 Dendroctonus ponderosae | reverse complement strand
AAAACTAGTTTACCTGCATGAATGCGTAGAAGTTGGCAGCTTCTCGCATCGGAACCATGCCTGAGCCACATTTGCGATCGCACTAATGCACCAGAACTCATTTTGCCTGAACAATAATCATCAGGCCGATATTTGGTCCATTAATAAGTTGATAATCCGATTTATTTGCACTACTTTGGCCAACATAAAGCTTTGTTATGGTTGCTGATTCGTTGGCACACTTCCGTTTATGGCCATCCATAAAAACTTATCCTCAGATCAGGCAAAGAAAAACATTGTCATAATTTGCTGTAAACAATGCTAATGCGTTTATGGAATTGTAAAATAATAAAATGTTTACATGGTCCGGAATAATCTTCCAATTTCCGGACTTAAGTAGTATTGGAATTTTCCGGGCAATTTAGAAGAGAGTTTTAAATAGGCTCATCACGTAATTGGACAACAATATTTCCAAGAAATCTAATATATCGTATAGTAACAGATTTAAATCAATCAACTTAAAAAATACTGAATATTTCCGATGCATTTAAAGACTTGACAACCGATCCGTAAGGAAAAATATTTTTAGTTTCTTATCGAAAGATCTTTCGGAGCTTCGAAGTGTCATACTCAGAGAGTTTTTTGCAATCAGTCGTTGTTGTTTTTGCAGCAAGTGGTATGATGTGTTTTGTCAATTATTTTATTTTATTATTCCTTTTTGCGGTGCGGAGCAAATTTAACTCATAGTTTAAAGATTCCTCAACTTTTGGCTGTGTCACTCGGGGATCCGTTTTTTATATTTTTCTTTGTCAAATCATAACTTCATTCTGGGAGAAAATTTGAATTATAAGATAATCAAAAAGATCAAACAAAGAATTTCTTCAAAGTTTCTGAAGATTGTCATCGTTATTGACTTGCATAGAGAATAAAGTATATCGTATATATAGCGTGATATTCTCTGAGTAATTTGGATTTTTAATCGTCTGTTTATCCTGGGTCAGTGGAGAAATATAATTTTTTTTATGACCGGTCACATTTTCCGTGCGAAATTTGTTTAACCATTTTTTCATTTGCGTCAGAAATTTCCGGCAAAAAATCTGGGCAAACTTTCCTTCCAAAGTTGATTGCTTTGCTTATTTTATGACTCTCTCTGCTTGCAGAAATGGCTACAGAGTTCAGTCTTGTTCAGTGCTGTTGGCTTTGAAACGTAGATACTTTTTAGGATGGATACCAAAAATCCAATTTCCTTGATAGATCGAAGAAGGTTTTTTAAGAAGTTCTTCAACTAACTGAACCGAGTTGCGTAAATGTACTCTTTTTATTAAATAGTACACAGTTACAAACCTCTTAACTAACCTGCTAAAACTGAGTACTTTTGGTAACTCAGAATTTGATTTAAATCATCCAAACCTATAAAAAATCACTCCAGTTTTATTAACCATTTCCTCCTTGAACTCGAAATGCTCTTATGAATGAAACGATCAAGCTGGATTAGGTTTTATGGGAAAATCAGTGGCACGTTGAGTAGGAATCGAGTTTCAAGTAGTCATTGTCCTTCACAACTTATAAAGTGGCTGTTAACTTTATAATTGGTTTCAATTAAACAGCTCTAGTTGTCGATTTTTATCAAATCCCATGTATTGCAAAGCCCCGACAGTTTGTCCAAGAATAATTAGCTTAAATAAATGTATTGTGGCCGTTTTAAACATAAAAATGACCATAAATGTGTCACCTCACCACCCGCTTGCAGTTCGACCAGTTTCCAAGTTTTAAAAGCAAAGCCTCCAAATACTTTGAAAGAAATTAAACATTTCATTGGGAATAAAAGCAGATTAATTTCTAAATCCTACTGTGATCTATCATCGCGGCAGCTTAATGAAACCATTCGCTTTTGATAATGAAAGTCATAATAAAATTCGTCATGATAACGCACTTATTTGGAGATTATCGGTAATTATTGCAATTTTTTTTCACTCCGCTTTTGCAGTATTGCTGGCGCCATCCTCTAGAAAGAGCTGCAAGCTAAGCGCTTGGAGGCAACCGGAAGGCCTCTATGAGAATATCCAAGTGATCGATTTTAGCTGTAAAATTATAGTCTTTGAAATGTTTCGCTGAGGAAACTTCGCAAATTATTTAACTTTTCGAACAGGTGGCATCATATGCACTATTTTGAAAATACTTGCACGTAGAATCGGTTATTCCAAATTTAATTCTGTTTGGGCCATATAAATTGATAGGCATAAAAAGGATTGTTGGATTGTCCGCCTTATGTTGATTATTTTTAATAATCATTAATTTTCCTTTTGTTTAGTTGCCATTCAAATTCATTTTCAAGTTATCAGTTCGAAGTGCGATTTATTTAATTGCATTTATTTCAATCACAACCAGGATGTTGTGATTTATTTTGTATTTCAAATATAGTTTAGTGGCTGAAAAATTAAACTGTCGGCACACACGACTTTTTTTAGGTGTGTTTAAATCGAATCTATTAAAAAACATGGTTTGATAGTTTCTTCACTGACCCTGCTGGACCAAGGAGCGAATTCTAAGCTAAAGAAAGTAGGCTCCTCTATGTATATTTTTCGCGGTGTGAATTTGCATAATCTTAATCATTTGCAAGTATCTTAATTTTTTGAAGAGGTTGGACGATTTTTCGCAAGATCTCCGGATTAGATTCTCCTTTCAAATGATAACTCACGTCCCGTTTTGGCCATCACTATCCACAAATTCGCACCAGAGTCATCGTGGAGTATCTTTCTCTGGCATCTCCGATAATGTTTGTCTAATTTATTGGGGGTGTTTTCTTTTTGGGTGCCGAGAACGCGACAGGTTACGCAAATATTGGCAGACGCGCTTATCATCTCGGAGCCCCTCGGACGACACTAAATTACAATTATTCCGTTATTGTTTTCAATTTACAATCAGGCTTTGTTGTCGATTAAGTCTTTGAATTTCCGTAATTTATCACGCCCGTCTTGGGAGTGTTTCTGCATGTTTATTGGCTGGTTCACTGTTGATCTGTTGCGGGCACAGAAAAATCGCCCGAAACCGAAAAAGTCACTCCAGGGCATTTTGCTCCTCTGTAATACTTTCCCGACATCAATCTTAATTAATTTCAGCCAATTTTTCCAGCGAAACTTTTGATTGTAAAGCAAAACTTCTTAATGTTTATTTAAGAAAATCCGCAGGTGCACAAGCGCCCAAAGAAAAATGAGAAAACTTCCCTCGATTCCGAGGAGGTGGAGGACGAGGCCAAAAAAGAAACTTGCGCTTTTTTATTTGATTGCGTTGAATTTTTGTATGAAAAATGTTACTTTTCAACTGCAATGAAAGCCCTGCCCTAAGCTTAATTTATTATGTTTTTAATTTTTGCTCGGCGGGTGAAATGAATTTGGATTTCGGGAAATAATTGAATTTTTGTTTCCTCAAGCTCGCGCGCCCGTCTTAGAAATTAAAAGCTCTTCAAACAGCTCTCTCTCCTCCTACTGACCCCATGGAAAACGAACGGGGGAATTCAATTACTTATTTTCCATTTAATTTGCTGATGCGGAAGAATATTTCATTTGTGGTTGTTTGTTCTGGATTCTGCAATCACTCCCTGAGACCGATATAGAAACAATTTTCAAATACTTACATTTTTTAACAAAACAACACTGGCTGTAGATTTTGATGTTCTTCGTTATTTTTCCTGGCATGGTGGAAATCTTATTCTTGGGGCTCTTAAATGAAATTGTCAATTTTCTTAATTCCTGCGGAAGCTCCGTTTTATCACTGAGGACGCTTTATGGACGGCCAGTTCACGAGGTGATAAGTGTAAGTATAAAGGCCACTTTATGGGGGCCTTTATTATTGCACATATAGGGCTGTATTTAATCGTAAAATCAGTTATAGGAAAACTGCCCTCACGCCTGCCATTCTGGGGACCTGCACCTGAAAGAATCTAAAAACTTTGCCTTTTAACTTCGTTTATTTCATAAAATGCGTGCATATTCATGATTTAATGACTAGACAATTTCATGGGGTTCTTCGAGCTTTTTCTCATAGCTGAGGGCTTGGCAAGCCTTAAATCTACTGGGCCTTTGTCAGTATTCAGACCACCAGAATACGTTGCCATTGGATATTAATCCAGGTAATTGCGCTGTAATAAGGCTTTATTTGGGACCTTAACATTAAGATTGCGTTTTAAGGACACTGCAATATGTAGCTCGTTTGGGGGAACTTTTGATTATTTTCCTTTTGTTTAGTACAAGGTGGCACTTTGGTTGAACAGAGTGATTCAAAACAGTTTTCATTAAATTTCCATTTGCATTGCAATTGATTATCAGTCAAATCGTCATCAAATTAACCCTTCAAAGGAGGCGAATTTGAAGGATTTTTCTTGGATACTCTGAGCACGAAAATTTCATTATAAATGACTTCCAGTTCGATTTCATCCCGTATCAATCAAATGGCAGAAAATCGGGTTCGCCAAGAAAAAGTCTTTTGGCGGAATGTATCAAAAAGATGGAGATCCGCAATAATGCTCCCGTCCTTAGCAAAGCGGAACAACTTAACTCTCGATTCGATATGCAATTTGTTTCATCTGGGGAGTTATTCTTTCTCGTTGCCCAGACGATATCCAACTGTGAGACCAGAATACGAATCCCTACCTGCTCCAAAGAGTTTTTCGAGGCCGAAAGCAGGAAAATTTTTGTTAATTCAACAAATTTGTTTTCAGCCACCTGACAAACGCCGGTGAAAGTCCCACCTTCTTAACTTCCTCCCGAGCGAAATTAGGGAATGATTGATCAGGTGGGGACTCAGCGACAACCGGAAATCGCTCTTTCGAATGTTGAGAGTTTTGATTTTGGCAATTTCCGCCAGCCATTCGGTGACAACGCATTTCCGTGATGTTTTCAGCTGTGGAAAAAGGGCCAGCAATTGGATGGAAAGTTGTCGTGATTGCAGAGGAAAAAATGACTAATGACTGTCTAAATTCTGCGAAACCTCAAAAATGCCGGAACTTTTTGAATCGCGACATAAAAGGGAAAATCTACAAGTTAAATGCCCGATTAATTCTTCTAGTGTGTAGCCGAAACCGAAGCCAAATTCATGGGAGTAAAACCAGGCGCGTTTCATCTTCCTGAACGATTCCCAGCTGGAAAGAGCGCCAATTTTCCGAATATTAAACCTAAAATATGATGCAGTGCACTTCCGCAATGCAAACGGAGAGAAAGTGACGTCACCGGCATTCATCAAATCCCATTTCCACGTCTATTAAATATTCAAAACACTTAAAAGGGCCGCTGCTTAGGACCGTTCCAGTCTTTTTCAGTTGCCTGTACATTAAAACACCTGGCCCCCGGAACGGAGTTGGAGTTTTCCCGTTTTGCTATTAAAATATTCGTTGAAGTTGAGAACTTTTGAGCTTTCAGTCTCAAAGCTCTTATTTAATTCCGTACAGCTCATTATTCGTGTAGAAATAAGGTGTCGTGATCAGCCATATAGGCAGGGAGCCGTAGCAGGCTTTTGCGTGGTTCCAGTTGCATATTGGAGAGACAGACAATGGCAAGCGCTTCGGTAGGAGGAAATACAATTAGAGGAGTCGTTTCCATCTTTCCATTGGTGCAAACCGTGGGTGGCACCGATGTATTATCAAGGCGCAATTTTCGGGTTCGACAAACGCAAAAATCACAATCGCGGCTTTGTGGCACTAATGAAAAGACTCGGAATCAAAACAGCGACGCCGACAATGCCTACGATTTTCTGTGTTTGCGCGTCGGGACGTCCTGGACGCTTGTAAACTGGTACGGCAGCTTCTAGAATCGCTTCATACTTGCAATAAGTTCGAATTGCGTTTCTCACGAATAGAAGAAGGTTTTTACCCAAAAAAGCACTCATAAAGGAGAAAATCCACAGCAAGTTTCATAAAAATCAATCTGAGCTCTTTCCCAATACTACAAATGACTTAATTTAAGTTTTGTTAAAGGAAAACCTTAATGAATGTCTAAAGTTGTTAATGAATGTCGATTTCTGTGAGTAAACAAAACAGTGCTACAAGATTTTACAAAGACGACAAAAATCAGTACATCAACTCACAAAAATCAGTTGATTCCAGCTATCATATAAAAAGTTGTGGTAGTTTGTGTATTTACCGAGACACTCGAGAATTCCTCGTTTGCCTAAACCAGTAAATTCGGTTGCTTCAGCAAAGCATGAGTCTTACAAAGGCACTCACTGCGAGTTAGATTAAAATCTATCGTATTATTCTCCCAATATTTTTAAAAGAAATTATTCAACTAAATTTTGAAAATTTTTGAAGAACTTTGACCATCAATAACCGAGAAAGTAGACATATTAAAAAATAAAATGTAGGTCCGATCGTCTTCTTTTGAAACAAATATCTCTTGAAGACGAAAAGTTCTACAAAAAAAACAAATTAAGTTATATTGGACGCAATTCTGATTTATTTTCCTGACTGCGTGTACTTGTTATGATATTCCTATCTTTCCTGGGTTTCAGTAAAAGTATGAAGTAAACATTTTGAAACATCGTTTATTTCATTACGTTTTGGCGAGACAACAGCACCATCATCAGATTTAAAATTTAACACAAACTACAAACACCAATTCACAATTAAAACATGTTGTATAAAATTTATAATTCACAAAGTGTTAAAACATTCATCAGTTTTTGAGGGAAAAAATTCTTCCTTTTGAATTGGACGCAATGAAAGCCGATTGATGTAAACCAGCAGCAACAAGCTCATGCTATTTGCTGGTATATTAATTTAATTGAATTCGACCATTCATGATATAATGATAATTTAACTTGAATCATTCGAGTCTCAGCATTTTGTGGGAGGTTATTCTTAAGTACCTACGATTAATCTTGAGTGCTTTAGCTGTAGACACTAAATATTTTTAACACTTTTTCTGTAGATTCAATCAAACAAGTTTTCTGTAATTCCTGTGCAACTTCTTCCAGTTTAAACATGTTTTTAATAAACTGTCCATAAACCAAAGTATCAACCGTGTAAATCTTAGAGGATTTATCGAAAAAATATATAGTTTTAGATTAACATTGACCTTGGGTCCAGTATCAGGGTTAATGCAAACTTCTAACTTACAGTTTGCTCCTATAACTGAATGTACAATTTGATTACATCACATTGCATTAACGAATAAAACATTAAAAACGAAAAATATTAAAAAATATGAAAATTAATTAGTGCATTTCACTTCAAGCAGTCTCAAAAGTGAAAATATTGAAAAGCAGATAAAGTAACAAAGTCATATGAAAGTGGTGCTAAGTTTTCATTATTTGCATCGCATGGTTTCTTCTTTTAGTTTTCCCAAGCAATCGCCATCTATTTCACTTCATTTGCGTTCATTTATTTTATAAATTTTATTTTTTTAAGTTAAGTAGTGCCTAAATACAGCAAAACAGTATTGTCTTTTCGCTGTTGTGTTGTTGGTGTTGCATGTTTTCCCTAATCAGCTTTAACTAGTCTTTCGTTTAATGTTGTCTTATTTTCCTTTTATTTAGTAATATCTTTTTTTGTGGTTTTCAGTATCGATTGATGGTATTATTTACTGTTACGTTGATATACTAAAATGAGGCTACTAAAACTTAAATTGGGGCGAAATCCTCAACAAAAGCTTTATATTGGGGCAAAACGTCCATATGAACACTCACTCCTAATGCGCTAATGTTAGATTCTGCGTGGATTTGCTGTACTTAAAGTGTTATAGTATGTAAATCAGCCTTCGTTAAATTGCCTTCTATTACAGCGACAAGTGGAGAAAAATCATTGAAAAACGTGAGCTAAAGTTTCCAGGATTTATTGATCATGATTAGCTGGGCGCTGCTTGACATCAATTTCCTCAGTTTCTTTTCCAGCGAAAAGAACCTGTTTCTAACTCCATTTCTTCAAAAATGAAAAAATATCTGCGAGTTGCAGAACACCTTTATCCCCATTAGCTATAAGTTGAAAATACAATTTCCAGAACTTTTTTCCATTAAACCTACATTCGAAGCCTCGACGTTTCTCATCTATGGGACCAGTTGACTGTTGGCCGCCGTACCGAATAAACCTGGACGCCTCATTTCCAGATCATGCGGATTTTCTAATCTGTCAGCGATGACAGGTGGGTTTTGCACATGGAGAAATGGAGAATCATTTTATTTTGCCACCGCATTTTACATTCATTGTCAATATTTACGCCCTCGCAGACAATGGCTTTTCAAAGTGATTTCGTTTCGGAACTGTCATTGTTTATGCGAATCTGGATTAATGCTATTCGAAATCCAGCTTTAATGTGCCATTGAATTAGTGTGAGTAAATGGTGTGTATAAATAAATCTCTTGAATGGAGACATTGAAGAGTTTGATGGTTGTGAGAGATTGGAATGAAGCCGAGACTTCTGGCATTTCTTCATCCGAAAAATGTTGGCTTTATCTTCAACCTTCGTTGCTTTGATACCGAATTACTTCATGGTTTCCTTCAACTGACTGTTATTACTTACTTTCTCCTGATTTCATTCAGGACAGTGTATTATTTTGAAAAGAGCCCCAATTAATCCCACATTAGTTACAATAACTTTCTGAAAGACGATGCTTGCAGTGAAGGGCAAGATGATTGGCCACTCCGTGAGTTGAAACAAAGCGACTGCGGATGGATGACGACGGTCCAGGAATAAAATGGTAATAATAATAATAGCGTAAAACTAGAGCGGATATTTTCGAGTATAATACCCTTTTGTTTTTGCTAAGCTCCTTATCAAAATGTCGGTCCCTTTTATGGTTTACTCTAATCATCCAGGCTGGGGAATACGTCAACGACTAAATTATTCCCCCTTTTGTGTTGCGTAGCTGATTTCGTCTCGGCAGCAGCAATGTTTCTCAGTCTTTCATTTAGCTTTGCAATAATTAGCATTGACTTCGAATGAATACAGGCTATTCGATAGGTTGTTCGTTTTTAAGCATCTCAATTTCAGTTTCGTTGATTATGCAAAGACAATTTAGGGAATAAAAAGTGGCAATTTTTAAGTGAAAAAGTCTTAGTGGCTAAAAGAGTGTGTTGCTTTAGGTCAGGTACTAAAGCAAGCACCAAAAAATGACTAGCGCACTAATCGCATACTTTTAGAACCCCATCTACATATTTCAGATAGATTTTTATTTTTCACTTTGAGTGGGTGATTTATTGATTTTAAGCCAAACCTATTCTCAAGCACTTGTTTCATTCTTTGAAAGGAGGCGTAGGGTTTCTTAATCTGCATGAAAATTGGTAGTTTGCTGAAGACGGAGCTTCGGATGATATATATATATATAAATAGACTTTATTTCCTACAGAAAAAGGCTATCGACCCAATCGGTCTTTCTGCCCTTGTTTAGTATATATGTGCCTTAGCCTAGCTTATTCTAAAATTAATTCCTA
>NW_026017110.1:4757648-4757756 GCF_020466585.1 Dendroctonus ponderosae | reverse complement strand
AAAAAAAATAAAAATTCCTGGCTTACAAAACAAACAGATATTAGTCCTTAGTTCAGTTGCGTTTGTAGGTGTTCTAGTAAAGTATCTGTTGGGGAACGAAAACGGGAG
>NW_026017110.1:4737649-4756649 GCF_020466585.1 Dendroctonus ponderosae | reverse complement strand
CCTCAAGTGTCTTCCATTTTTCTCTATCTTGCGCGGTTCCAATCCAGTTTGTGGATATTCGCTTCAAATCATCCGTCCATCGGGCTGGCGGTCTCTCTACACTTCTACTCTCATCCCGAGGTCTCCATTCCAGTAATTTATTCGACCATCTCCCGTCCTTTGTTCTAGTCACATGTCCAGCCGACCGCCATTTCAGCGTTGTAATTCCTTCTATCATGTCTTGGACTCCCATTCTGCGTCACAAATCCTCGTTTTGAAATCTGTCCCTCAGGCTCACACCTATCATTCCTCTCTCCGCTTTTCTTTGCGCTACCTGTAATTTTGTTATGGTTGCCCTTGTCAGTGTAGGAGCTTCTGCTACGGATGTGATCACCGGTAGTATGCATGCGTTAACAGTTTTACGTTTTAGACTGATAGGCATATAACTTTTAAGGGCGCTTCGTAGCAGTGCAAAAGCAGCACATCCCAGGGAGATTCTCCTTTGAAGCTCGTTCGTCTGGTTATCCCTGCCGATACTGATTTCATGACCCAGAGAAACATACTTTTCTGCTCTTTCTATATCTGTTCCGTTTACTACTATGTTTTTACTGGGCACTAATTTTGTCATTAATTTTGTTTTATTAAAGATTATACTAAGACTCACTTCTTTTGCTGCTGCGTGTAGTTCCCTTAACATATCTCCTATTTTTCGACATCGTCTGAGATAATAACGATGTCATCAGCGAATCTGAGATTACTGAGATATTCTCCATCGATGTTAATTCCCTTGTCCTCCCATTCAAGAGATTTAACAGCATATTCCAATATAGCATTGAAAAGTTTCGTTGACATGGTGTCGCCTTGTCTTACTCCGCGTCTTATATTTATTCTTTCCTTGTTTGTGTGAAGTTGTACTATTGTAGTTGCTGTCCTGTATATGTTGTAAATTAGTGTGGTGTATCTGTAGTCTACCCGGCATTGTTGAAGAGCTTCAAGTGTTGAGATCTACAGTATCAAAAGCTTTTTCGAAGTCGACAAATATCAATGCCAGAGGTCTGTTATATCCGACTGGTTTCTCTATTAGGACTTTTAGACTTTGCAGATGGTCATTGGTTCCAAAACCAGAACGGAAGCCCGCCTGCTTTTTTTGATGGTAAAAGTCCAATTTGTTCTCAATTCTGCCGACTACTATCCTGGTAAACAGTTTCTATAAGTGATTCAGCAGACTTATGGGTCTATAGTTCGCGAGATTGGTTTTGTCCCCTTTTTTGTGCAGTAGGACTGTAAGCATTATTCCATTTCTGGGGAATAGAGGCATTGTGAAGGCATATATTGAATAGTGTTTTTATTTTATCAGTAGAGTTGGTTCTCCAACTTTAATGTCTTTATAACTACACCGTCTTCCCCCGGAGCCCTGCCGTTCTTCACGTTTAGGATGGCGTAGTTGATTTTTTCCTTGGTTATGTCAGGTAGATCCTCAGATGCTTGGTTAATGCCCTTGATCTCTGTTATTGAAAGTTGATCTGGTTCATGCTTATGTTGGCTTTTATAGAGTTGCTTATAAAATTCCTCAACTATTCGAAGTATTTCTTCTCTATTTGAGCTTACTTGTCCTTGGCTATTTTTTATTCTGTTAATTTCAAATTTCCCTTTAGAGACATTTCTCCTAAGAACTTTCAGCCTTTTGTTATGTTCTATTGTGTCTCTAATAAGTTGTGTATTTCTTTGCCTTATGTCTTTCCTGAGTTCTTGTGTATCCGTATTTGTGATCCTCGCAAAGTCCTTCTTATTAACGTTTTGGTGTTCTGTCTGAATTCACGTACTTTATTTCTTGTTGTTAGGAATTTAATTTGAGATTGACTGATTGGTTCATAATGCCCTTGATCTCCGATATTGAAAGTTGATCTGGTTCGTGCTTATGTTGCCTTTCATAGATATGCTTATAAAATTTCTCAACTATTCGAAGTATTTCTTGTCTATTTGAACTTACTTGTCCTTAGCTATTTTTTATTTTGCTAATTTCAGGTTTTCTTTTAAAGAGATTTCTCCTAAGAACTTTCAAACTTTTCTTATGTTCTATTGTTTCTCTAACAAGTTGTGTATTTATTTGCCTTATGTCTGTCTTTATAGCTTTCGTTATTTCCTTGTTTAGGGTTCCGAGTTCACACAAGTAGGTTTTAGTCATTTATAACTTACAAAAACAAACATATAGATTGGTTGAGAAGCGCAAGTTTGACCTTACGAACTTGTCGAATTTTCATGCTTCAGACGCGCCAAAGTTGAGTTTAGTTTTTTGAAAAATGTCAATTTTGGTTATTTGACAAACATTTTCTTGTAAACTTCCGCGTTTTTGCATCCTCATTTTAAATCACATGCGGCTCCAGCAATTTTTAAAAATTTCATAAAAATATAAATTTCAGTAAACTTTAATACAGCAAAGTCTCATTTTCGATTTTGCCCTGCGAGTGTTTTTTGTTTTCGCTAACAATTAACAAACAAAGTTTGTCAATTTTTCAAAAGCTTATGTGCAATCTTTCATGACTTTGCGCAAATACTAAATACTAATCAAAAATTTCCTGTTGATGCGTTTAAAAAAGAGTTTTCTGGAATGAAATTTGTAATATATTCTGAATAAGATTTTTGTCCACTGTGGTGGCAGATTTGGTCTCGCTGGATCGTTCGTTTCCTTCGAATTTATTCGCCACTAAATTTGCACCAAACTTAATTTGGGCACACAATAGACACATCTGGTTTCGATATGGTGCCGCAAGTTTCTAATTTGGCCTCCCCCTGGTCGATTTGTCCGCTTATTTCGAATTTATTGGCGACAAACACAATGGTCTCGGATATTAAAATCGTTCCCGTATAGATTCACCGAAAACTAGTTAACGATAGTGTTTTGCATGGAGACGAGGCATTAAGCAACTGAAGCATGCCAGCAATTACTTGGGTGCGACTTAATCGAAGACGGACGAGAAAAAAGACATCAAAGGTCTCGAAGCGTTGTACACTTGGATGGTGCGGTGGATTTCAGTCAAATCACCTGGTTTTAACAGCGCCACAAGGTTTGATTAGTGGCTTTGGAAGTGAAATAGAGTCAGGAGTTTGGCTAAATATAGAGCAGAATAACATTATTTTAAGTAACTTGTGAACGATATAACAAACACCTAAAAACGTATGACGTGAATAATACGATGGATTTTAATAAAACTTTATGAACATTTTCCATTCATTTTTTCGTTCATCCGATTTAGGTAGGTGGTGAATTATTGAGTGCCTCGGTACAAAACTAT
The DNA here is from genome assembly GCF_020466585.1 of Dendroctonus ponderosae. Taxonomy (NCBI): domain Eukaryota; kingdom Metazoa; phylum Arthropoda; class Insecta; order Coleoptera; family Curculionidae; genus Dendroctonus; species Dendroctonus ponderosae. The sequence goes on along the minus strand of NW_026017110.1, from coordinate 4,753,377 downwards.
CAGCAGTTGGCTTAGTTGATCACTGGATGCAACTAATTTTTTGTCTAATGCATTAATTCTTGCTCTGGTTTTTGCGCCAAAATTTATTTCTGTTTTTTCACCAATTAACAATTCAGACATCAGTTATTTTTTTGCATGCGCGAGATGTCAGATGAAATTTAATAGAACTTGCTGTAAATTTTTTCCGACGTGAGGGTCAAAATTTGCTATAAATTCGCTACTTTTCGTCGGATTTGTGACGAAAGCAATTAGGACGAAAAAACGCTTCCAAAGGATTATTTATTAGCAAAAAAACTTTATCTTATTCAGATTTTTAAACTTAATCTATAAAATTGCTAAAAAGAATGGAAGCAAAAAAAATTCCGCAACAACTATGATGACAACAAGAATTTAATTTTAATAGGTGGACGTTTTTGTACCAAGACACTGACGAGTTGACACAACTTTTCCAAAGCGGATGAATTCGGTTTCTGCACCAAAATATGAGTCTTACATGACAAAAAAATGTCTATAATTGTTTTAGGAACTTCGGCAATTAATAGCAAGGGTCAGGCCCGATCCTCTTTTCTTTTCAGCCAAATAATAATAGATAAAAATTGGACACTTTCATCTTTATTATAATGGAAGTAAGGCTTTATGTGAATGACCTTATTAGTGTTATTAATAACAATGCTGGCGCTGGTCAATAACATAATGGTTTTCCAGTTCCCACCTAGTCGAATTTACCACTATCAGGTTTGCTGCTGCTTGCAAATGGTTTCAATTGGGATCCAGGAGGCGTCTTTTGAATAGAAATTAAGACGACTGTTGCGATACTCTAATGTTTGTCCTCTTCTTGTGCCAACACCCTCTCGCCCTCTCCCCAACCCAGGCCTACCGCGGCCTTTTATGCTCCAGAGAAACAGAAACTCTTCCTTTATAAAGAGACGCTTTGCGAACAACAACGAGCATTGTCACGAAGAACTTTGGCGCGATCTGTCTCTATACTTCGAAGGGGCTCCGAAGTTTCAATAAGCACACAATGCAGTCTGGATGGGTGCCAGTTGATGGTTGCCCATGAGTTTGTTGAATTTAATTGAAATAATTAATGGGAACAGTAGAAGCATGGAAGCATGGAAGCTTAGGCTGGTTAGGAGTGTGTCCCAATTGCATTAAAGCCCCGGATTGTGCCCAGTAATGGACGGGTCATTTCGATAAAGCCCCGATTTTTCCTTGCAGTTTATAATTAGGCAAATCCGAAACGATTAGTTCTAGCAAACAGCAAAACTGCATTCGGGTTTTAAACGATTCGACAGCTCCTGCTGTGTAAAGCGGTAATTGAGTGCTTTGCACCTGCAAATATTTGATTGAGCGTGGACCCATAGCGAATCATCGGGCGTTTGTTATTAATTAAAAATTTGCACAAAGTTTGCTTGATTAGTTAATTAACACCGTGATTTTTCGGAAAATTGACTCTTATGTGGCGGCCGTTGGCCAATGACACCTTATTAACTCCGAAATCAATTTCCTTTGCATGTGTTTTCCAACGTTCAAACGCCTGGTTGCTTGCTATTAAGGCTGCCAAAAAATTCCTGCATTTTCCAATACATTCTGCACATTGGCAGGGCTTTGTTATTTTTCTGACTGGAAAATCATAATTGAAATGGTCAATAAAATCGCAGTATTTGGATCCCAGGCGTGCGCCAACTTATTGCTCATGGTGGTGAAACACTTCTTATATTAAATAATATTTTGCTAGGGATAAACTTCAGACAGTAATTAATTAAATAGTGTAGCAAAAGTAAAAGGTGCGTCACAACCACACGAATTATGAAGGAAAAATATTTATCATTTGTAAAAGTGCCAAAAACTCATTGGATCGAGCTGAAGAAATATTGTTTGAACGTGCGTCGGTCACGGCAGACAACAAAATTGAAATTTTGAGAAGTTTCAAAAAATAAAAAAAATAAATGTAAAATGTGTATCAGTTCCATTAAAATTATGTTGAAGCAAATAATCCATGTATAATTAGGGATATTGATAAAATATAATTTGATCACAAAAATATTGCTTGAACGAGCGTCGGTCCACAACATAAGGAATCAAATTTTGAAAACCTGAAAAGTTTAAGCAAGTCAAGTAAAAAGTAAAATTCGAATGTGTGTCATATTCAAATTATGTTAAAATAAGTGAATAAACAATTTATATATAATTAGAGCCAATTAGCCAAGAGAGCTCATTCTGTCAGAAGACCAATTGTTTTTTGAATCAGTGTCAGTTCATGGCATCCAACAAATTTGTAAAAGTGCCAAAGGCCCAATTGGTCAAACACGAAAATATTGTCTGAATTAAATATATGTATTTTGAGTACATGTAAAGTTTAAACAAATGAAAAAAGTCAAAGTAAAATATGTGTAAAATAAATTTAAAATGTTAGTCATATTCTTTTAAATTATGTTATTAAAAAGTTACATATAATTAGTAAGTGCTAAAAATGCGGTAATAAGCTGGAACGCAACTGTGAATCAATCCATATAAATTACGTTAAAAATATATATAAATTCGCATGAAAAGGTGCCAAAATTATCATTCTATCAAGCACAAAAATATTGTTAGAAAACGCGTGGGTCAATTATAAACAACAAATTTTGAAAACTAAATGTTTGAGCAAATGAAGTAGAAAAGAAAATGTTTCATATCGGTACAAATTATGCTGAATTTCATAAAATAATTTGTAAGTAGTGTAAATGGGAAAAACCAATTTGAGTAATTCGGAAAATATTGCTTAACAGAGCGTCGGTGAATGGCATGCAACGAAATTTGGGAACTTAAAACCTTTAAAGAAATAAAATTAAATAAAAAGTAAGATGGGTGATATACAAATTATGACAAACTAAATAATTGACGAATAATTAATAAGTGTCAAGAGCTCATTTGACCAAGTGTAGAAGTCCTGTTTGAAAAAGCTTCGATCCACTAAAAGCAACGAATTTTGAAAAACGAATTGGTTATTGATTCGCAAATTTTAAATTCAAATTGCGATTAAAAAAAACATGAATTTTAACGTTGAAAGTTTGCAAACAATTGTTGAATGATATCAAATTTGGGAAACTCTGCTATGTTTGTAAATTATCATCAGCGGTCAAAAATTTAAATAAAATGTGACTTATGCTCAAAAATTATGAAAGTCTTAAAATGACTGAAAATGCGTTTGACTAGGAAAAAGATTAATACCCAAATTGTTTAGTTGAAAATGTTATTTGAATATTAGCAAGAAGTGACTCGAGATATTTTGATCAGCACTCAGCCGACCGAATGCGATCAGACTTTATCGAGACAAATGTTCTTCTGTCTTAAAAATGCAAAAATCCGAAATGGTTCTAAAATAATACCAGAAAACTTCTAGAAATGTGCACTTAACAACGTTTCGGTGCTTCATAAACAAACTATTTTTTGTGGAAAACATTTGTATTTTAAGGCTACCTAATAAAACATGCATCTTTCCTAAACATGAAAACCATCCATTAACTTTTAATGGTTACTGAATTCGAGCCCCTTATTAAACCGTTAATTGAGCTTACGGTGTGGGCCCTGAAAAGCGCCAGGCCTAAGTCAGCTCAATTTCCTAAAATCTTTTGAGGTCGCCATTTTCCTGCAACTGCATGTTCTTAGATTAAGCGGTTGAATACCGAATAATATTTTCCATATTCTGAACATAATTTTCTCGCAAGAAAGTGCCTCTAGTATGAAATAGACGACTGCGAACGGAGTAAAAACGCCCTGTAAAATAGCGCAGCTTAGTTGAGGACTATTTCTGGATTTATGTTGGAAACTGTAAGTAATGGTATAATGACGGCAGCTCAGTGCAGTGCGATTATTCACAGAAATTTTACCAAGGTGAAATTTGAACTTTTATTGATTTTTTCTGACTCTGACTTTAGAAGCTTAGGTGCGTCACAGTGGACGTTTTCTACTATACTGAAGACGAAGAAGACACCAAGTTCCTAATAGAACTGTGGAATATTTTGTGGAACTTTTTTCCTACACTTCTTTACAATTTTTACGGAAATAGAACGCACCATTTAATAAGTATGTGAGTTCCGTTTCTTGATGTCGATCTCTTCAAATTCCTTTAATTTTAAACACTAGATTCATATTTACTCACCTAAGCTCCAAAAAAACTGATATCAACCTAGAGGAATTGAGCAATTGGGAGTACGAGCTGGCTCAAAGAAAAGTTAGTGTCCAATAAAAAATACTTTTTCCTATGGCATGACTAGAGCTTATGTGAATAAATGGAGATGAACATTTTCAGATCAGCTATTGTCGAAAACTAGAGGCACGCCCCTGATTAGAGAAACAGGGAAAATATTCGGAGAGAGATCTGGAAGCGTGCCGTACTCGACGTAGTTGTGTGACACTTGGAAATATCATCCGGGGGAGAAAATATTTAATTAAGATTGGGCTAATGGCTTGCGAATGGATGTTCCTCTGGAGTCGGGGCACCTCGCAAGACGTCTATTAGTTTCCATACGTCAGCAGGGCTCACCTTGAATCAGCGGAATAAATGAATTCTGGCACGTCACTTTCGAAGAGGAAAACTTGGCGCATTCTTTGCCCAAACTCTTCGGTTGTCGAGTTTTAATGAGATGCATTTTTATTTGCGACAAATCCTCGGAAAAAACAGTCTTTCCTGTCTCTGACTAATCGAAAGTCCGAAAATTGAAAAAAATCTTTTTGGAATGAGTGTGGAATCGTCGTATTTGGCAGGAAATCAGGAACTTGGACCCAGTGCTTCAGCTTGATAGAAGTTTATTTCATCAATTTTTAATAAGGTTCTATTTTTTGGTAGTAGTTCTTTTTGGAACTACCTCCTGATGGAGTTAGCACTGTATTGATGAGTACATAACTGATAGTAAATTAACGAAATATTCAACAAAAAGAAAAAGATGCAAATTTTTTATGCAAAAAACGGTTAATTGAATAAGATAAAGCAGGTTTCTTGCAATTAGTACCTCGCAGTCGTCCTTACTATTTTGAATTTTCTTATTTTGGAGAATTTTTTGCTTCCTGATCATTTTAATTTTTACATCTTTCCATTCTTTTTTGGTTTTTCCAAAATACTTCCATTTCTAAATGTGAAGAGCATCTTTAATATAACTGAAGATTGGTGTTTATTATTTTGTTTTTGATTTAAAAACTTTTGTTTCCCTTACAACTTGGTTTTTAAGTTGAGAATACTTTTAATCATATTTTTAGAATAATTTTTTATCTTGATTTCACTAATCTGCTCTTTTGAAGTAATCGGTTATGTCGCTTTTTTGATATTTGCTTTGCATGGTAACTCACCGGTACTCTTTAAAACTATTTATACAGGGTGGTTTTTTAGTGCGATAGATGGACTCTAGTTAGTTCAGTTGGTGTTGAACTTTCGAAAAATAGTTTAATATAAAAGTTATTGACGTACAAGGTGCGCACATTTTAAAAATATCTTATATGATACAGAGTGTCTTAGAAAAGCGAGGCAAGATCAAAGTGTATTGTTTTAAATAGAACTACCCATTTTTCATTAGCTCATGGAATGCATCTTGAAACGCTGCATATGCACCGTAAATTGTTTTTTCTTTACTTGTGACGTTTGAACCAAAATATCAATACATTGTACAGGGTGTTAACAATGTGGACTTCAGTTTAAAACTTTTTAACGCAATATAACTTTTGTTTTTCCAATGGAAGTACCTGTATATTAATACGTCATTAGATAGACGATTTACAAACTTACAAATTTGCATTTACACTTTAAGCTGTTTTTAAATTATAAATTATTTTACTTAAAAATTTCAAAAAGTTGTTACATTTTGTAAGGTGGCTATGGAGTTGATTAAATAAGTGACACTCTGTATCATGTAAAATATTTTTAAAATGTGCGTCATCACTTTGTGCGTCAACAACTTTTATATGAAACTATTTTTCGAAAGTCCAACACCATCGGATATAATGGACTCTATCGCAATAAAAAATCACCCTGTATGTTAAATTAGACACTGAGTCCATAATTCCCAAAAGTCAAACTACTAATTCATCCATAAATGTTCAAATAGAAAAAACTGCAAGAAAACGATCTGAGAAAAATCTAAAATACTTAGTCCGCTTTCTGCTGAAAATCAGCCGCTTGTTGACTGTTCTAAATCGCCGTTTATCGGAGGATTTAGGCGTAGACACCGTAAAAGAAGGGCCATATGCTAAAAATTAGACGAAAGATCGTCGATATCGTAAATTGCGATTGTGAAAGGGCGCCGAACGAGAAATAATGGCCCGTTTAAAGTGGGTAATATTGCATTCTAAGCGGTCGCCCCCGATGATTTGTCGCCGCCACTGAATGAAATTTAAGCCATTTTGCTCGGGAACAAGATGCTTTATCAGATTTAATTATTCTCACATTTATTTGCCGAAATTGTTTGTTCAACAGGAACACCAATAAAATTTGCCATAACTTCAATCTTTTTTGTTACTGAAATATTTATGCTCATATAAACAGGTTGTTACTTATTATTTTCTGGTTTAAATGACGTCTTGTTTCCTTCAAAATTTTTATAATTAATTACTATTTTTCATAATCCTAATTTTAGCAAGTGTGTGTAATGTCTTATAATTCCTTCGCAGAGATCCGCAATGGATGCAATAATTTGCAAAATACTTCAAGCTTTTAAAATGCAAACATCGACTTCAAATGCTGGATAAATAATCCTAGCAAAAAAAACGTTTTAAACCATCTTTCTAATTAATAAAGGAAAAACAGTTTGCGATACCTCCTATAAGCTGTTTTTGCTCCTTCTTGCAATTTCTAATGTTTTCATTCAAAAACTTGTGCAGAAACAAAATAAGAATTACTTAGTGCATCCTTATACAGTACTTAAGTGAAAAATTAACAAAGCTAAAAGAAAACTACAGCCGGATCGATGCTAAATGGGTGAAAGCAAGGAAGCCGTAACGTCCGTTGCTCTCAGCCCTATCTCGGCTGTACATGTTTACTTTTTACGGAACATAATCTGCCCATAAAACTACTTTAAAAAGTCATCTTTGTCGCAGATCGCGCCGCATTCCCTAAAAGCGCCACAGGCGCCAAAAAACGACCCGCAAACAATTTTTCTCCGTCTTGGATATGGGATGTAAGCTCGGCAATTTGGAGATAGTCCGAGAGCAAATGTACATTCTGGAATAAAATTGAGAAAAACCCACTGAGTTTGGCTGAGCGAAACCACCCACAGAGCAAAAGATTTTGCATCCAAACTGATTTGGGTTAAATGCGAGAACCGGCGAGGAATATTTAGATGGGAGTAAAATGAAGACACCGTTTAATCTCCCGCCACATAATGGAGGATCCACAGCTATAAACACATATATATGGTATATATATGCAGGTGTTCATGCGTCACCGGCAACGTCTTCTCCAGGTAATATTCGTCCGGGAGCAAGCAGATATTATGGCACATATTATAACGATTTGTTAGAGGAAGGAATTTTCATTAAGTCAAATTTACGGCGCCGGAACCTTTTTACCGAAAATTTATTTCCGGTTTAACGGGGGCCCTTGCTCGATTTGCAAGACGTTTAGGTGAATTTTCATCTGCCATAAAAATTTGCCAGAGACGACGTGTTATACCTCTTGTCTGCTTTATATGGTAATTTACCAGGCCGTAATACAATCAACTAAGAGGGATGGTTTGGTACCTTCTATGGAACCAGAGCTTGAGAATGCTTTATGGAGGCGATAGACATTCCTACGGAAAGGGCTTCCATTATCCACGGTTTACATCAAAATTTATTTGACTATTTCTAAACACTTTTAGGACTGTGGAATTGAGTTGCATTGAGACTCATTTCTTACTAAGTTTTTTTTAAAACGGTGGTGATGGTTTTCTGGATGATATTGAACTTACAATTGAATTGTAACAAGCATTAGTCCTGTTTACTTTAAGTGCAAAGGTGTTTTTTACTCGGCTTAGGACACCATATGCACCCTGTATCCATTAATTTAAATACTCTTCAGACGAACTGAGAATATCCAATCTTAATATTGACGTTTTTTTTTATATAGTGTTCTTCAAAGAAAATTTATTCGCCATTTAAGTATTCGCTGTGGGAGAAAGGTGAGACGCAGCTCCGAAAGCCAGTACAGCTCTGAACACGATGGTCATGAGTGCTACCGAAACGTAAGAGCGAAAATCTTTGGCCAAATTCATTTTTTCAAACCACTTTCAAGTTTTTTTTATAATTTACGCGCATATGACACACATTTAATTATAAATTGATAATATTGCAAATTTCGGTTCTTCTAAACGAAATGCAACATTTTATTGCAAATCTTCAACTTTCTAATACAACCTTTTTCATTTTCAACCTTGCCTTTGCTTTTCAGTTCCTCCTAGTATTGCTTAAACTTTTCAACCTTTTCAGATTCGTCCAGTCCAGAAGTCTTTAACCAACGCTCTTTCGAACAAGATTTTTTCGCCGCTTCAGGTGCTTAAAGAAACTTTTACTAATTATAAACCAATAATTTAGGTTACCATAAATTGTATGGCTGCGACACACATTTCACTGTTACTTTTAATTTCATTGCTTCGCTTGGAAACCTTTTGAAATAATTTTACGTCTGGGAGGTTTCTTGTTGGCAAATTTATACACTGAGTGTCCTACTATCATTGAAAAACTTGTTTCACTGTCTGAAGACGAAAAAAGAGCAAAAGAAACAAAACATAATTGCAACTATAAGTAGTCAAACTATCGTCATAAATTCGAATTTCCAACCAGGTTCGGGGCGCATTGAATCAAATCATCAAAGCCGCAAAGGAAAATAAAAAATTATGATAGAAAGTCTGAGCGGTCATGGTAAATTGTTTTTCCTGACGGCCAAATAAAAAAAATTGGCGATCTTGAATGCAAAACTAAACATTCGTTTCAGGCCATAATTAAACCCGTCATAGGCGAAATGGGTACGCGCGGAAAGATCCTTTTTCGAGCCGGAGCGCTAATGCAATTTTCCGGTAAATTTTTGCAATCGTTGACGCGATGAAATGCGAAATTCGGCTAATTTCCCATGTAATCCCCGGACAATCGATTCATATTTTAATGACAATGGCCTGTAAATTCTAATCCAAGTTCCCGAGCTTATTTGACCTTATTGCCCTTATTGTTTCCAAATTTCACAATTTTTTTTACTATTAACCTCAAACTGTCTAAGGTCAGTCTGGGCTTCAAGCACTTCAAACTTGATGTTGAACAGAGTGTGAATCTAATAAATTAAATTGAGCAAACAAAATTAATAACCAAGAAACGGCTTCGAACGGCCTCCAAAGGCCATCTCGGAACCGTCATAAATCGGGGTAATTTTTTTAATATTTAAAGTTGGAAGTAATGCGCCGAAAGTTTAGCGTTTAACAGAGAAGAATCGCCGGCAGAACAATCATCAAATTGTAATCAGGGGCGCACTAAATCATTTCTCCGCTTGCCTCGAACGGGTGCCACAGATGTTCGGATGCTGTGTGGGGCCTTTTGGACATTATCTGGCGCTAGATGGCTCCATATTAGATTTTCTCATGGATTTTCCCCGGATTCAGGCAAATTGAGCAACCTCGATGACTAGTTTCAACATCAAAATACTTGCCAAAAAATGTGGGACGTGCATAAAGTTACATCTAATTTAAGTTCAATAGAAAATTTTGGATACCAAAATGGATTTCTCATAAAAGTCCAAGTCTCTTTCTTGCAACGACAAAATTTTATGTCGATTTCAATCGCATCGCGGTCGCATCTCAATCCTGGCCCACTCTGTATATACATTTTTGTGTCTTTTGAAAAAAGTTTATGGGAACTGTTCTGTACGAAAGAAGAGGAAAGACAGGAAGTTTCTATGGCCTCGAATTTGGTTCAAATTGCTGAACCGACTTGCTCAGATACTTTTGGTAAATCTCGGCCGAGTTGTTTATAATTAATTATTTTAAATTGACGTTTACAACTTTTTTATATAGTAGTAGTAACATATATTAGTCTGTTTCCTACCCAAATTATTTTTAAGAAACTTCAACAGTCGTCACTTGGGGTTGACGCTCTTCCGAACAATATTGTTTCCACCTTTTTACAAATTAAAATCAATAATTAATTTTAGCATAATTTACACGGATATGACACACGTTTCTCTTTTTTGCGTTTCGTTTCACTTTTACTTTTAATTTAATTGCTTCGGTGAAATCTTAAAAAAATTGTATTGTATCTAATTTTTTTGAAGGCAAATTTTTATTTCATACTTTATTTCCTGAGTGTTTCACTATTACGAGAAAACGTGTTTCAATATGAAGGCGTTTTTGACTCACTGGGCAAGCAGTCGGCGCGAAAATGATTAACAGTTCTTCGCCAAATTGTTCAAAAATTTTCGCTAAATCTCCGATTTTTGGGTAACTGGCAATAGCTGACAAGTTAGGTTGTTGAAAACTTTCAGACCCTGAGCATGGCTAATACATATATAGCCGAAACGTTCTTTAAAAAAAAAATGTTTTTATTGACCGATCGACATTGCCTGCTTAGGAGGCATTTTTTACAAAATAGCTTCAGTGCAACAAACTGCAACATCAAATGGAAATTATATTCGTTCTAAAAAAACAGTAAAAACTAAATTTTTCTCAATAGCTGAATTCGTGTTTCAGCTTAGTATTGAAAAAGTTGGCGCGCTTCAACTCAATTCGTTGCATTCAGCCATCGCTCAAAAATCTCTATTAATATTGGTTCCTTTGTCCAACCGATAGGGTTTCGATTTAGCGCCACAATAGCACATTCTTCAACTAAAGAACTTTAACTTTCTACGTCATTTAGTGTTATATACACTACACCTAAACCGGAAAACTTTTCAAATATATCTTTTGCGCAATGGATAGTGAGAAACTTCATGGGCACATGAACCGGAATAAAGCATTTTCGTTTCCTGTGGTTGCTCTAAATTATTTTGAGTATTTTTTTAAAGTTTTTTTTCGTAAAAGCAAAGATATTGTTCTTGTTGATGTGCAATTGGCACTAATTGAAATTTTAGTTTTAGTTTTAAGCAAGCTATCATCTGTTAATTGTTTAGCTCTTTTATTTCTATTAAAGTAAAGTTTGTATCTCATTTTCTTAAAAACCAATTAAGTACAGCAAGTAGTCAGAAGTTTAGCAGCTATATAAAAATTATGCTGAATTGTAGTTCTGGACTTCAAATGTATGATACACGTTTTGTTACACTTTAGGTTTAGTAACTTTATTTAAATAAAGCGGGCTGTGAAATTGATTGACAAATGTTATACAGAGTGTTTTGGAATTTGGCCTCAATTACTTTCAACTTTGCAAATGTGAAGGACAGTACGTAAATCATTATAGAGCCACTTGAACGTCTAAATATGCTCATTCTAAGCACGTCCTAACGAGGTGTAGGTTCGACACGAGAGTAAACACTTAGACACCTATAAAACAACTATCCAATTCGGCGGTGATACAAAATAAACATCAGCCCGAGGCCCTTTGGCACGGATTGCTCTACTTAACGTCTTTATATACATATGATCCTCCGATAAAAAAGAAATTGGATCCCCATATTCCTTTTTGAGGTACTAAGCCGGCCTTTCGCCCTGTTATCTTTGGCCCTACACACTCTTCGAGGATCTGGGGGCGATGCGCCTGTCTCTCGAGAGGGATTACGCCCGGCCAATAAAAATTTGACAGAAAATTCGGGTTTCGAGATTTTCGACTTTTAGTGCTCAAAGAATAAAAGGGTTTAAGGCAAAGCTATTGGTAATTGATTCCATTTGGAAATTCAATCTAGGTGAAGACGGGGATAAATCGAAGCTCAATGGACGAGTATCATCCAATCAGCAGACCTGAGGAAAATTACACTTAATGTTTTTACATGGGATTCAAGTAGATGTTTGGCTTGTATCATATATTTAGTCATCTCCAATATAAATTGAACTAGTATAGTTGTCATTCTTGTTCTTGAGCCTTTACGTTTAGATATAAATTTCGATCTTGGAAGGAAAAAAAGTAGCTAAAAATTACATTTTTGGGAAGTAGGCAGGTTTCATTGTAAAGGTTCTAAAAACGGGCTAGTGGACGTAATAAGTGGAGTGAAAGACTAAACAGAAGCCTGTTGAAACTGAGTGATAATTACAGCGTTTTAAATATTTTGTGATAAAGTTTAAACAGATGGTTCGTAGGGTTCCATAGTTGAAGAGACTAAAATAAATCTTCCGGGCTAGTTCTAAACTAAAATATTTTTCCTCAAAAATGTCAAATAACAACTTCATATGAACTGTATATTAATGAGGGTGTAGACCGTCAGAAGAATCCCCTCAGATTCCCTTTTAAGGGTTTTATGCCTCTAATTGATAACAAACAGGGACGGGAGGAAGCGCCGCTGCGAAAAATCGGAAAATCGTGACTCACATTTAATGCCACGCATTTGCCGAAGAAAAGTGGATGTTAATAATAATGCCGGTCTTGGTTTTGTGTGCCTTCGCTGTGCCAGTCGGAATTACTCCGGACATTTTCCATGGGAATTTCCAGCGGCAAAACCTCGCCTAATCGAATCAGCCAAAAGTGTTTCCTATCCGGCCAACTCATTCCCGATTTGACACAAATCCGATACTGTTTTATCGGGACGCTCGTCAAGGAAACAATGCAAATAATAGGGATTTGAGGGCCTATTTCTGTCAAGCCCACTCATGCCGAATGCGTTTAGTTTCCTCTCTACTACGCGAAAACCTTTAACTGGCACAGGTGAACTTGGATAGTCCAGGGGACGTTCTACTACCCGGATCTGGACTATCGGCAGCATGTTAATCAATCGACCAACAAACCCTTACATGCTTTGGCTCAAATTAGCATTGATAAGGGGGCCGTTATGAGCACGACAACATCGACATACGATGTCTCCGGACATTTTCCACGTGAATAAACGTAACAGCTCCAACATAAAAGCCATTGTCCGAGATAGCGGGTTATTTTTGAGGCCTGCGGCTCCGTCCACCTTAATAGTCGATTATCTGGGCTTTGAGAGCTTAAATATTTGAAAAGCCGGAGATTTTTGTTCACGATACTGAATACTTTATATCAATTGAGCGGTTTAAATGGGACCATTTGAACAGAGAAAGGCGGCATTCAATGCACCGTTTTGGTTTAGAGTAAACAACGTTTCTTTGCGTAGTTTAATCAATGGCTGTAGTCTATTTTTGTGCAGCAAATGTCTGGCAGTTCTGTCACGTTGCCATTTGGGCCTGGGTAACACTGTGTTGAGTTGCGCTTTTGAGTTGATGCCGCTCTGTGAGTTGCTGAGTTATAACTGAGTAATAAATAAATATTGAATTTGAGCTGAAGGTCTGAAATCATCAAAGCCACTTCAACTATGTATTGTTAGCAAGAAGAAGTTGGTGTGTACACACTGGATGAAATTCAATCAAACACGTTTCTGTAATGAAGTGTGTATGTACGTATAATTGAGGCCAAGCGCTTTCGACAAATACGTCTAAAAGAAAGCAACAGTAAGCAACCTGGAGAATATCACACAGACGAAAAAAAAAGGAAAAGGAAACAAAACTTACTCGTCAAATTACAAGCGAACTTCCTCAAGAGCACCGAACCGAACATGCAAAAACAATGGTCAGAAATGGTCTAAAGGGCTAAAACTGTATATGACAAACTAACGAGAAAATGGACTAAAGTTAAAATTAGAATAAAATAAGATTACAGGAACTTGAATAGTCGGCCTTAACAGTATGGTGACCAGTCTGGTAAAGGTAGCTCAAAAGCATCGGGCAGAAATACTCCACATTTGGGTGACACAGTGAATTTTTATCACATTTTTTCGTTGGTGCGAAATACTGAATACTCAACAAATTCGGAATGCTCCAAAAAATATATAAAATAAAATAAATAAATATAAATATATATCTTTCTTGAATGAAATGATTCCTTAATTAAATAGAATTAAATTAAAATCATAGGGCAATGAGAGGGTTTGGCGGCTGGCCTGGGKCCCAAGATAAAAACAAAAGGTCTTCTGAAGAGAAAGGGGACAATTTTATGCTCAATAATGAAAGTAGAACAATGACAGTCTCATAACATCCTGACCATGTGACAGAAATAAAAGATGAAAAATCACTTAAGTGATGACTCTTGGGATGGTTTTTCCGACTTCTCACCGACTCTTGATAGTGATGACTGTTGGGAGTGAAATCCGTACAACCGTTTAAAAATAGGAGAAAAATCGCAATTTAGGTTGACTCGCTGCCTCCCTATGAATCTCCAAATCCTCCAGCAACTTCAATCTAAAAGAGGATCCAAAAACGCTATGCAAAATCCTCCCATTATCAGCAGGTACAAAGCCGTGACCAGAGAAAGACAAATGATGCCCGAAATTAGACTGGTCAACTGCTCCTTAACTCGGACACCCAGCTTCCTTACTGTTTTGCCAATATAGGAAACATTACAGGAGGCGCAATTCAATCTATAAATGCCACTCTTGTCCAAAGAGTCAATAGCATCCTTATTGCGACACGGATTACTCGCCAAGCTATTGCCAGACCTGAAGGTGATGCGGACATGATCCAAACCCTTGAAAAGGTTAGCAACCCTCTGAGAGATCTGGCCTATATGTGGTAGGGAGTAATAAGCATTGGCAACAGTGGGCTCAGAAAGTGTGCACATATCTTCAGCAACTCTAAGCTTTCTCTTAGTTCTATTTAAGGTAGAGTCAACTAAGGATGGTGGATAATTGTTCCTGATGGCGAGATGCTTTAGAATATTTAACTCCTTGTCCTAGATTGTATGTGATAAAGGAGTTTGCAGCAATTCGTAGACATAACACCGAAGGGCCGCCAGCTTTTGTTGAAACGGGTGATTGGAATTGAAACTGATCAAATGGTCAGTCTGAGTGGGATTACGAAAAATGTCATAAGCCAGATGCTGGTTGCCAATAGATACCTGCAGATCCAAAAAAGTTAATTTATTCTCCACTTGAATTTCAATCGTGAACTGTATGTTATTCTTGACGTTATTAAGAAAATTCAAAATGCTTAAAGTTACTGTACTATCACCCTTAATGATGGCAAAAATATCGTCCACATATCTGAACCAAATATGTGGTTATTCTCCAAGTGGTCCATAAAGATGTCCGCCATCAGGGGCCTCAGAGGGTTACCCATGCTAAGGCCGTCGGTCTGTTAATAAATTTTATTGTTGAAACAGAAAAAAATTCTGACCCAAACAAACTTTCGACAGAGCAAGCAACGATTCCATCGGGGAGACAGAAAGCAAATTTCAAAAATGATACCATTATGCAGTTTGGCTAAATCAATTGCTTAATCTTGCTGACAAAATCGAACGAGCTCTTAATCGCAATATTTGGTTTAAATTTCAGAAATTTCAACAGTAAGGAGTTTGTCACTCTGGCCAAGCTAGAGGAAGGAGAGTTGGAAAAACTGACAACGGGCCTCATAGGACAATCAAGTTTATGTATTTTGGGTAGTCCGAACAATCTGGGCAGACTAAGGTTGTGAGGAGCGAGAAAATATAAATCAATGTCCATAGTTCAGAAAATCTTTATGACAATCTATCGCGTTCTTGATGGTTTTGATATAGTTGTAGATAAGTTCTATATTGTTGAGGCGGATTCATTTTTTACAAACTTCTTTTTGGGTATTTCGCCTCAAAAATTTTTGTCTTTAAAAAAG
>NW_026017110.1:4718981-4737599 GCF_020466585.1 Dendroctonus ponderosae | reverse complement strand
TTAGGCTCAAGCTGTAAGAGAAAATTCCAATTAGTAGAGAAATTAATTTGAAAAATTACCTTGACGTTTCGATAGCTATTTTCTGCTATCGTTATAGAAAATAGCTATCGAAACGTCAAGGTAATTTTTCAAATTAATTTCTCTACTAGTTGGAATTTTCTCTTACAGCTTGAGCCTAAGTGTGTCGAAGGATACCTTCTAGGTGATAGTTATTGATTACTTTTTGATAAATAATTCGTTCTTATTGCGAAATAGGAGCACTATTTATCAATCTGTAATAAAAGACGTGAGGAAATTCTGTCTTTTTTAAAGACAAAAATTTTTGAGGCGCAATACCCAAAAAGAAGTTTGTAAAAAATTTGATATAGTAGTTGATTGGGTTTTTATTTACAAGGGTAAAGTGGTTGTTGACCAGGAACGTTTTTACCTTTTCAACATATGCAGATGTAGTCATTGTCACCATGCAGTTTCACTTATCTGCTTTTGTGATAAGTAAATTATTCACATTAACCTTTATCTTAAATCCGCTAGGCGTCCTCTGGTGTTTTTCTGCTAAATTATTGGTGGGTAACGATCTGTTCCGAGATTGAACACCATTGGCTCTGACGAAGTCATTCAGAATATTTAATGACCTCGAAGGTAGGCTACTAATATCCTCCAGATTGCTTACTGTTGCTTTGTTTGTTGTTTTTTAGTGGCTCTGATGATAACGTAATTGTCGAAAACGCTTGACCTTAATTATACGACATACACACTTCATTACAGAAACTTGTTTGATTGAATTTATTGTTAGATCTAGAATCTTAGAACTTGCCTAAGAGTTCACTCGCGCACTGAATGCTACAACAGTGAAAGAAGCAATGATCATTTTCTATGCGGAATTATCTTGCCGACTAATCGGGTTAGTTCTGCTGGGTCCGTGATAAAAATGTGCATATCGCAATAACGTGAAACTGCAAAGAAATTTGCAGGGCCGAACAAAGCGGTCTCCGCAATCCAATTTTGGCTCTCTGATATACAGGCTGTACCTGGATCAGGGGCGTACGCCCTCAATCACTCCTGAAACAGCTCAGAAATTGCTTCAACTCGCTTCATTTCCTTCTGGGGTTGAGGAAACGGAGCCGGAACCTCGTTAGATTCGTTCTTAAGAAATAGCTGAAACACTTTTAGTGATTTTCGGGAATTCCGAAGTTTCGGTACGCAACTGGTTTTTCCATTCGGATATGGTAAAGGTGAATTTCAGCCGATCTTAAATAGCTCGTAGCTGGATGTGTTCATTACCAGTTATAATTCGTATTGTTTGAGCCTGGTGTAATGCGATCGGGCACATTTATCTGCTCTGGAACTCTGGACTCCATGCATTAACCTGACTAAAAGCATATTAAATGGCGAATTACCTCCAAATATCCAGATTTTGTTGCTGGTTGTGATTCATAGATTGCAGGCATTTATTTTTTCTTTGTAGTATTAATATTTTGCTAACGTAATTAGAATTAATTTCTTGACATTTGTTACTATTTTAACCAGGCTTTTGATGAAACGTTTGCATTGAAAATATTTAACTAATTGGAGATGGCTGTTTTTGTACAGAAAGAGGCAATTTGGGTCAACGGAAATGTAGTGGATTTTGAACATGAGCATCGTGTTGCTCACATCTCATATCTCGAATAGGTAAAGAGCTTTTTAGACCAGTCAACTGATATTTTTTGATTGATAGAGAATTTTAACGCAAAAGTGTTGCAGATTTTAAAACTAAGCAAAACTAATTGGTAGCGTGTGTTCTTGTTTTACACTGTTTTGGCAAAATTGAGTCATCGGCTCAACATGACACCTATTTTATCGTTATATCTCAAGCTACCTCCTAGAGCTCGTATTTCTATTACTTGATACGCAAAGTAAAGGTTAAAACCATGTTCCCTATAGGAACTCGAGTTGGCCAATAATAGTGTAGATATAAAACCCAAATTTGAACATTAACACAAATTTCGAGATTTCACTTAAGGCGGTTTAATCAATAGCAATTTCTCAATTATTTCGTTCATCTATATGGCTTTCCATGAATATCTGCAGTTGACAAACAGACTTTTTCTTCGTATTTCAGCAGTTTTTACAATGATTAAGAGGAATAATTTGGAGGCAGCACGGTTTCTTCCACTCACTAATCGCATTTAATCAGCTCAACGCAAACTAGGCATGTATAATCGCATTTTCGGTTCGGTCCATTTATCGGTCATATTTTATGCATAGTGTTTAAATCCTGATTTTGGCATGCAGTTAATTAATTAGCGCTAGTTACCTAATTATTTGTTGATAACTCGGACCAAGTAATTTGGTAGGGACGATTAATCAAAACTATCGCGGCCCGAAACGAGCTCCAAATCTAGCGGGTGGAAAACGGCCCGAGTGGCCAACTTAAGGAATCCACGGAAAAACCAAACCAGGCTGTAGGTAAATTAAATCGGCCATACATCAAAACGTGGAGGCCTCAATAAATAACGGAAATTCCCATCCGGAAAAATCATCGGGCCATTCATCTATCGTAGCCCGTGGGAACTGACTCCTGGAAAGCAAATGTTTCCCTCAGATAATTTGTCCGTTCTGCTGCAAATTTTAACCGGATTTTCCTATTTGGGCACGAAATTCAGCCATTACGGACTCTAGCTTGCTACAGGCTTAAGCCGGGCTCTGGATGCGCTACATAGAGGCGATTTTTTCTACCCGCACTGGATATTATAGTCCCGAAATCTTGAGATTATTGTCGTTTGCCTGTTTATTCTCAATCGCGTTTCAATAGGGCTCTGGATGGATTAATTTCGTTTCACCATTGTTTTGCTTCCATATCGTGGCCAGAGTGGAAACACGTAGTTCCATCACTACCCGGCTTAGCCGTCCAATGATCTTTCAGGGGGTTTTGTGAGTAAGCATGGCCCATAGGATTAACACATTCTCATCGGCTTCAGGAATTAATCATTAATCGTGAACGATCCACGCAAAGTTTAACTTCATACTTTACTTTAAAAAATATACTCAAATGTCCCGCAAACATTAGATGTTACCATGAAGCAATTGATTGGGAAAACTGAGCAAAAGGCGATTGTGAATGATACAGAGGACGACTTAAAATTGCCTTTACAATGCAGTCGCCGAAATAAAGCGGAAAATCCGCTGATTTACCGCGCCACTGTTAATTTCTGTTATCATCGCTTAATATGTCGCCCAGAGTGCCGTAATGCTCATATCTGGGCCTCATGATACTGTAACTACAAGCGGAATCGTATTTTTATGCATTAAAGTGGTGAAATCGCACCCGTGCAGCCTGTTTCCGAATAATAGGTGAACTTTTGGCACGCGGATCTTCAGCGCCTTTTCCAGCAGCTCGTTAAATGATAACAACACACTTTGCCAAATTTTTTATTAGTTAACAGCAAATATGTTCATTGTTCTGCAACTCCAGGGTTTCTAATCCAGGGGTAAGCAGATAAAGCTCAAACGGGATGTGATGCGTACTTCCCCCAAGTCTGACGACGGACGAAACAAAAGCTGCACCGGAAAAAGCGCCATCTGCAAGCTACTCGGCCCTTTGCACTTCCGGGTTGTGTTCTTCCGGATCTACAAGATTGTCCCTGTTTCGGCTCCAGAAGGCTCTATAGGGAGATAATCAGCATGAGCAAACAGAGCAGCTGGAATTTGTTTCAGTTGCCTAAAATGAACGATATTTGGAGCCAAATATTATGTGGAAGCGGCCGGTTGTGCAGATTGCAAGACTTTCTAGTAACGAAACATTAAGGGCAGCAGAACAAAAGTTAAGTAAAATGTCAAGTGAAAGAAGTGAGTATGAAATTAATAAAACCCAGGAACAAATTGTCTGAAGATTGCAACCAAAATTTATTTTTAGATAAGTCAATCAAAACCGTTCAAGTTAATGAAAATCCGACACCTTTTCCAGTAAAAACTCTTTGCAATCTTCTTCAGCTTCAGCTTAGAGTTTCCCGCAAAACAATCGACATTAAACACCCTCGAATTGCGTCTCGCGTCGCAAAATCTATCAAGTCACTTTTGCCGAAACCACTCGACGAAATTTGCAAAAAAATCAAAGTAACACGCCTAAAGACGTTTCTGACTGGTTGTGCAGGACGCGTGCGTCTTCAGGCCAAAACAAATGCCCATCTCTATGCCACGTGAGTCGCGTTTCAGTCGCATGCGGTGAATCCAGCGAGAAATCCGGACGCTCGCGACCAGAGAAACACGCAAATTTTCGATTTTTTTTCAAAACTTCTATTGAAATGGTTTCAAGTTGACCGGGAGGCAGTTTGGGTAAAGATGCCTTTGATGACTTCGATGAATTTTCTAAATTATTCACCAAATATTTTGAAGTATTGTTGAATATTTTTTTTGGCAAATCCGCAATTTTAGCTCGTTATTATGTCCATGAGTGACGAGCTGTTCCTAAATGGGGCGCGAACAACCAGAAGTGTATATCAGCAATCGGGTACCGGTGAAAAACACGTGCTGTTTTACGCCACGTCCCCTAATCCATCAGTGGCTTCTGATGAGCGCAAAAACTGGGCCCACGATGGGACCTCAACAAATATTGTAAGTACAAAGATTGCCTAAAACGTTAACTTTGCATAGTAAGAAAGTTTGAGTTTGTTCTACATTGTAGCTAAGCTATTGCACTTAATTTGCTCTTCATGGAAAGGCTTTGGTCCATCTTTTGCTTTAAGGTTTTAACTGAAAACTGGCCACGTAGCTTGCAAGTGGGCAATTCACTGTTATGTGAAGCAAGTTATTTTGCTCATTAATTAGCAGATGACCTGCAGAAAAATTAAAACTTAAAACWKAAATGTTCAACTAAYTTWAAACWGATGCAAWTTTCAACTTCAAAGTTTTRRWMWKAYGCCAAAATCTAACATCAAAGTGGCCATCATACCCTGGCAAATTTTGAACACATTTTTAAATATTCATTGTTTAAGGTGTACCAGTCACAGCTCAGCTTCACAGGTCTCGAAATGTTCACTTAAATTGATTTTTAGGAGCTTTCCAGGATTTTTCTACAGTGATAAGAACTTGTTTTAATGCCTTTGAGGTTTAAGTACATTTTTCATTTTCGTGAAATTCTTTGCATTCTAATATTCTGTATTCCACTTCATTTAATGTGTTTTTTTACAAGTGAGTTGCTATATTATACATTTTTTTCATCGATTTATTAACGTTATCATCAAGAAGGACGAGAGCGTATTGCTTCTATTTTTGTAAATTCGTAACAAAAAGAATAATAATTAAAAAAATTACTTTTGAAGTTCATACTAAAACAGTTTTAACAAAGAAGGTCTGCTTCGAAATCGTTTAAAAGCGAAATGAAAAAAAAAACGAAAAGTTAGGCATATTTAAAATAAAGTGTACAACCATGAACATTAAAATTATAAAAAACAATTTTATCACGCACGAAGAACGCTGATAATTTATTAGGCAAAATCTGCGGTTTTTAAGTTACTGCATTATTTTATTTTCAGGTTTTAATTAGACTTTTTTTCACAAAGGCAAAAGTTTCACATATTTCACTACAATTAAACAAATGTTTTAATGTTCTTAGCGCGACATAAAAACAATTACAGACACATCAAAATGGCAATCATACACCTGCATATTGAGAAAATTCATTAAAAAACGGACGAAGAACTTTGATGATTCAGTTATGTACAATTTACGTCTATTTTCGGTAAACGGTTAAATTTATTCAAAACTGTTATCAGTTTCTTCTGCATACTCGCTTTTCTAAGAGTTGCACAAAACGTTTTCGACTTAACAATAAAAGGTGCTAAAAATTGCCAGCATATGAAAATTCATACAAGCCATAGCAAGATGGCATTCATACACTTACAAATTGTGACGAAAACATTTAAAGCGCCGCATAAACGATCAATCCGTTTATGTTTATTTTGCGTTTATGCTTTGTTGAGAAGATATATTTTTTCTTGAAAAACTAAAATATTTTGAATTTTCAGACACCTGTTTAAAGCTAAACAAAAAGCAATTACTAAATATAAGGCAACAAAATTTAAACACATTTAATATTCAAGAATATAGCCATCACAAACTACGAATGATGATAACTGGTATATCTAGAATTTGTGCCTGCTTGGTTTCGAGAAGATCAATTTTCAAATTGAAATTGTGTACGGTTTAATCGAAATCTATCTGCAATTTTTAGTCCAGCTTTACAAAAATTTTACATGTACACAAACTCAAGCAGAAATACATGCCAAATACATGTAAATAAATATAAAATGCAAGCAATGCTCAATATTATGCGGACAGTATTTTCATGAAAAAATACCAGGAAAGTGCGCCACCAGGACATCGATAATCCGTACATCCTTAATTTGGGTTTTCTGTGAAGTTAAAAAATTATTTTTAAAAACATGTCTACAGTATTATTTTTGATAAATGTTACGATTGATTTGTAAGTTTTTTACATTTTTATTAAAGCTTTTTAAATCTATTCAGAAAGGAAAACTTAAACATAAAGCAGTAAATTTAAAATACCTTTAATCCGTAGTAAGATGGCAATTATACATTTGCAAGTTATGAAAAAAAATTACAAAAGCACTGAGAACGGTTATAATTCATGCATGTTGAAGTTGTGGCTGCTTTCTGTGCAGCGGGTTCTTAGTTGTTTGTTTCTAAATTGTTTATATTATATTCTAATTGTCTACAGCTTGGTGCTTTCAGCTTTAACCAAAAATTTAACTTCATGAGCTTTTCTAACCTCTTGAAGCTGAACAAGAGGAAAAGCTAAATAACAGGCACAACTTATTTAAATCGCAGATAATGAAAACCGGAATGTGAATCATACACTCGTACGGTGTAAAGGAAATTTAGGACAACGCGATAAAAGTAATGATTGTCCTTTCTTATTGAATTTAGCTCTGATTTAAATTTACAGTTTTTTGAAAGTATTCTCTGGGTTTCCAAGAATAAAAGACTTTAATAAATTTATTTGGAGCTCAAAATAAATAGAAATGACAAATTTCTGGCAAATGCTGAAGGAAATATAGGCAAATGTGATTATAATGATGGCGATCGGTGCATGTTGAATTTGTGCCTCTTTTCTGAGCAGTAGACAAATAATGTTTTTGAAATTTGTCTAGAATCCTATCTAGACCTTATCCGAATTTCCAGATACTTCAAATTTCAGATTTTTTCTTATTTAAGCAAATAGCTAATAAAATTTGTATATCACGCTAAGTTCGAAATATGACCTATTCACAATGAGATGGCCATCACACACTTGTAAATTGGGAAAGAAATATTTAAAAACGCACTAATAACGATAATCCGTTCGTGTTGAATTTCCGATGGTTAGGTTATCTTTAGAGGAGACTAGTTATTTCGTTGAAAACGTCAAAGGTTTTTCCCAATGTGCTATCTCAAATTTCAATAACATTTTTGAAGCAGTACGCGATATGCTAAATATGCGGCAGGAAACTCTTAATGCAAATATTGAATGATAAATTGACAATCCTACACTGAGAAATCGTGAAGAAAATATCTATAAATGGGCTGTAGACGAAGATGAAAATGAAATGAGTATCATACAGGGACCACAAATTGTGACAAGTATTAAAACTCTGCTGCTTAGTATTCGTCAACTTACTTTAGAACATACGTTTTCGAGCGTTATCAAGACGCGTTATATTTTCAAATTTCGTCAATATTACTGAGGCTGAGCAATATAGAAAGACGTCGCAAAGCATTTCTATGCGTTTCATAATTCTTGCCTTTGAAATAGCTTGGAGTATCCTTGTTGAGCAGTATATTTCAAACACAAAATTCCAACTTCACAGGTTTATCAAAAATGTTTAACTTTAAACGTTAGAAGCGAGAATAGCAGAAGGCTATTATTGACATGACACCAAAATTAGTATTATTTTTAGAAAGCCATAATTTGAGAGAATTTATTGTTATTACCTTGGCAAAAATTCAAATTTAGTTGTAGTTTCGGCAACTTTACCAAATCTGACAAACTATGGGCTCTACATCACTTGCTGAGCCTAAAAGTGTATTTTTGTTTCATTCAGCAATCAAAGCAAAATGACAATCATACGCTTACGAATTGGAAAAAAAACAGTTTTTTATGTAAAAATTAGCAATATCCACTATGGTTGATCATGGTTGAAGCAGGAGCTTTCTGCTGATTTTTCCTGCTAATGCAAATGTTGAGTGGATTTTCATTAGAAACTTTAATAAAGACTCTGAAACTAATAAAAGTGGTTCTAATATCGTGCAGGTTGCGCGGTCGCGATTAAACGAAGCTGATTTGCAATCGAACCGCCTTAGTGCACGTGTTTCGGCCATAAAGACATTGATTTCATTAGAGTTTCCATGTTTTCCCTTTACGTTTGCACCTGTTGAGCGCGATTTTTTCTAGATGACTATTACAGGCTGGTAAATACTCACAGAAAGTTGATAGGGCAAACGCTCCTTTCATTAGCCGTTAGCAACGTCAGGTAAATTATGAGATTCCGTTGGGTTGAAGTCTAAACGTGCAAAGAGGGTGGAAAAAAGGAAGCGACGAGCGGAAAATCCTCGAAGCCAAAAAAAAACGAAAAAACACCGGGATATTATTTACGTGGTCTTGTTACGATAAGAAGAAGGCCTTTGATTTATGAAGAGCGCACAGGGTGAGGTTTCGGTCGTAAATCGCCTTGGTCGACTTTAATGAGACATAATTTGTTGTAATCGGACCAGAGGACCGCACAGTCTCTTCGACGGTGTAATTTTTAATTGATTTTCCTTTAATTTCCAAATTTGCGTAGTTTTCATTTGTTTAACCACTCTAAGTGGACCCACGGACATCATAATACCGATGAATGGGTGTTATTAAGACATGATAATACCCCAAAAAAAATTATTCGCCACCACAATATAGAGCTTATCTAATATCGATAAATGGTGATGTTTTTATGGCCTAGTTATTAACATTTCTCTATCAACAGGTTTTCACATTTAAACCAATGATTTACTGTACATAACAAATGAGGTAAAGAACGTACCCGAACATGCGAATCCAATTAAATAAACTGTTACTGTTTAAAGTGGCTTTTATATATTTAATCAAGTCTGCCAATGTTACGCAGGCACACACACGAAAAACAATAACAGATTTATATTTTAATTTGAAATATCATTCCGTTATTAAAACAAGCCACAATCAATAAATATGCACATCCAAACTGGCTGGTCGGTTCATCGTGTATGAAATGATGCACATTTTTTACTGCAGCTTCAACTGGTTTTTGCCCATGTGAAAATTAATTAATTGAGCATTTTTTAGGCGTGCGTTAATTGACTGTATATTGAAAAGTTTGTTGCGAATATTTAATGTTTTTTCGGCTAAAGTTTAACTATCATTTGAATCAATTTTTTATTAAAAACTATTTGGGATATTATTCAATATTCTGGGCGTTCTGCTAAACATCGTAAGCTGGATGAAGGTTTTTCAGAATCACAGCATTTGGGTTGCATATAAAGATTGGCTGGTAGTCTGCAAGGGTGGCAGAAAATTCCGCTGTTCCTTGATTATTTGGCCTGTTGATCTACAGTTTCCTTTCGAAATCGCTATAGCGTTTTCACATTCCCTACTGCCAAAAATTTACAAAATTTACAAAGTTATTGTTTTTGGCTCAACTGCACTTTCTCCGCCCTAGAAGAGCTCTTCAGGGCTTTCTCCCGTTGGGCGTGTATTTATTCTGCTCTTGCCTCCTTCTTCAATATGAACTTTAAGCTTCAAGCTAAAAACCATCAAAATGTGTTGATCATATTTGCCTGGTGAGTCCAATGGTTCATTTGGACGTAGCAAACATCGACCAAGCCCTAAATCTCGCGTATATACAAGTAAATTGCCCCGGGGGGCAATCAAATGGAAAACAGCAGCATTTTTCCAGGCAGTTACATCGCTGTTAATCAAATTTATAAAGTGCTGCCGGGGCGGCAGATTATATCCATGTAATAACAAATTTATTACAAACAGAGAGACGGCGCTCCTGTTCATTAAGTCAGCAATAAATATTAATCGTTCTATCATAAGAATTTCCGTTTATCAGGATTTGAATTGGAAATCCCCGGGAATGTTTCGGCCCCGTGCTTTCTCACCGGGCCGACAGTGGCGTGCCCCCGATTTATTACCTCCTGTTGTATGTAATTAGGCTGCTTGATAAACAATTATTGCCTGCGAAAGGCTTCGTGGATTTTTCCGTGAGAAAAATGTGGAATTTCTTTCGTTCATGGGGTTAATTGATATTTGGAAATTAAATGTCAAGGCAAGTAAATGATGAAAATCACCGAAGCTTGGAGAGTAATTTTTTAGTGTCTCATCGAATTAGAGCTTTGGTTCAAAATTCATTATTTTTTAATTGTGAAATCAAAGGACGGCCGATACTGAAGCCTTAAATATGAGTTAAAACCGGGATAAATTTGCTATAAATTATATGTAACTGGGATTTATATCACTAAATTAATCTGCCACTTTAACTGTAGGCAGAAACGTTTTTTTTTCATACAAACACCAAACTGTGAAAGAATGTTTCAGGGTTTAGTGATTAAACGCTCTACTAAAATTAATCTGGGATAACTAACTAAATGAATGGACTAAAGAAAGGTTATTCAAGTCACGGCCAAATATCTGAACAACCGTTTCGGAAAATTTGCTTCCGAGAAACCAAATCTTTTTGACAAAAAAGCAAAATATTTGAAGGAAGCCCAGATATTGCTTATTCTACAGCTTCATTCCCAGAAGCTTCTCAGTCCGAAGCAAGCAAAAATGTTGGACGCAATTTGGAAAAAACATTTTGCAACAATTTGCGAGGAAGTGTTAAAGTAAATTCAAAACTGAACAATTTTCTGAAGCGTTCTAAAGACTACAACCCGACTGTCGTTACGTTTTCAGTATGCTTGCACACATAGCTTTGTGATTCTTAAAAAAAACAATGCAACACACCGAAACTTGCATTTGTAGGCCTAAAACGTAACCTTGTAGCTAGCGAACAAAAAAATCGAAGCAAATCGTGAATTTTCAGCCGATTTCATTTGCATACTTGCAAATGCGCTCAAACGCACAGACAGCATCAAACACACAAAGTTGTGAACCCAAAAAATGCTTTAAAATCCCGAAAAATTTTGAATTGTACTTCTGAATCCATCTGAATAGTTGATATATATTGCTACCGTTGCTGCAGATCCATAGACGAAACCGCCTAACTGCAGAACACTTAAACACATCAAGCCGAATTATGGCTCGGCATATACAGAGTGAGTCAAAATTGGCGTAATTCCTTTTAAGGGTTAATAGGGGATCACTTGGAGGGTACGGAAAAATATTAAAATTTTTTTTTCGGGGTTAAGCATTCAAAAAGAAAAATTACGATCTTTTTACTTTTATATTTAAAAAGTTCTCTTCTACAATTTTTTGATGAAAAGTCAAAACGGCAATGACGCTTTTTGTTATCAACAGATTGTTACAGGTGGATAGCCCTTATCAATAATAACAATAATTTGTCAAACTGTGACTTACTTTGAATTTCCTTTCACGAATTTGCTGATATGCGATTAGTTCAGTGGAAATGCTACAGTAACAGCAGAAGCTTAAAGAACTCACGCCAACAAAGCGCGAGGAGAGTGGTTCCAAGAAGATAGTGGACGACAATTGATGTTCGGGTTCTAGACACAGAGGAACAAGCATTGGACATGATTGCCGAAGAGCCTTTCAGGGGCACTGAGAGCATTGTACAATAACTGACACTTTCCTATGCACCAAATAAATACCGGCTACATTCCTACCAGGTATGTAAGATCACATTAAACCAATGGATTACTGAACACTGGTATAAATTGAGCAGGAGTTAATTAACCGAATACGAGAAGCTGCTCGAGAAGAGTCCATAATAAGGCGATTACACAGGCACTTGTTTAGAGCTACAGACTTCTGTATGTTTTTGCAATTTGTAAACTAATTAATAATTCGAGTTTATGAGTTTCGTAATAGTTTCCGTCATTCAACGATTCCTGTTTGAACCGTTTTCGGTTCCGGTTTAATTTACCGTTTACACTTGTCTATCTTATTGTCACTTTCTCTGTTTATCTATGGTTACCGGAGTTGTAGATAATAACGAAGCAACAGGTTTTTGTAATGTTATTTAGCCAGATTAAATTGAAAAACAGTATTGCCGTTTTTCTAAGATATTTTTTCTGTACTCCTAAAACGCCGCCAGACAACACCTCCAGAGGAATGACGCCAATTTTGAATCACCCTGTAGACAACATACAAGTGTCCAAATCATAAATTTGACTAAAAATCAGAAAGTCTCAACTTTTCAGCAGTGATGGGACAAACACATATTATATAAATTGTGCAATTACAATTGCTTCTGGAGCAAAAAACCTGCCAAATTACGTAAGAATACAGAAAACCTTTAATTTTTGCCGTTTTCATGAATGCCAACTATTATATTATCCGATTCAAAACCTTCCCATTTAGGTTCTACTTCAAAACTAAACTAAATCGCATTGTGAAACCCCAGTAAAACTGTTGGAAACCACAACCTAGAAGGAGCTGCTGAAAATTCAGAACTATCTGGACTTTCCGGAAGCATCCACACATCAAACCCATCGAGCGAAACTTTGAACAGCCAAACTAAAGTTGGATCTGCAATTTTTCAAGTCCCATTCCAAATGCTGGACCGCACAAGATGTGGGCTGCCATAGTTGCAAAACATGAGGAAAATTGAATCGAATCGGCAAAGCACGTCAGAACATCAGCAGCTTTAACCATATTTAGCAGGCGAATTCTGGCACATTTGACGTATCCATCGATGATCCAGCGGCTCTTATCGAGATTTCTCAGCTTGTGCAAGCCGATCACGTGCCCCTCAACTGCCTTTCTCACCTCATCCGCCGTCTTCCATCAATTTTCATTGAGCGAACCGCTTACGACGCCTTTTCCAGATTCCGCATTTCGTTGTGCGTTTTTGCCACCGTCGCGCTGAATCCCGTTATCTGGCAACGGAGGACCATCATAACCCGCCGAAACAATTTCCTGCAGCCGAAGCAATATCCAAGACCAAGACGTACATTCCCATTTCGTGCATTATGCAGCGCCGTCTTATCCCACATCTTGATTACTTCGTTACTGCGCTTACCCAGAACGAAAACGTCGCGACGTTTGACAAGTGGCGTCGGCACGTGACCGCATTAGCTTTGTAAACTTGCCCGAAATGGCCATAATTGAATTCGACTAGTGGGACTTCGTGTTCCTGCTAATGTCACTGACGTGCCACCATTTCAATCTGCACCAAATGGGCCAGCAGGATCCAGGGAAAACGGCCTTAGTTCAGGTATCCCCAACTTCCGGCCCATTGCTGCGCAACTCCTACCGATAGAGGGTTAGAGGGCAGAGAGGTTGAGGCTCTTTAGACCAAACGCTATCATTATCATTGATTCCTTCCAACCATCACTTCTCTCTTTGGAAGCTTATTGTTCTTCTGCCCTTGTCCCTTTTTCGTTAAAGTTTTCTTGAAAATCCGGCTTGGAAGCAGCTGCACCCTCACTGCTCTTCGCGTCTTCAGCTCTAAGCAATTAATGCCAATAAACGCTCTAAAATTTTGATCTATTTTCCTGACTGCGTGCAATTGTTATTATATTTTTTCTTTCCTGCGTTTCAGTCAAAATGTGAAATAAAAATGTTCATATCGTCTATTTCAGATAACGTTTGGGCGAGACAAGAGCGCCATCATCAGATTTAAAATTCAAAACAAACCCATAATTGGGAAACAGCTTAAAACGTAGATAATAGCAAATGTAGACAATAATTCAAACAAATGTGAGGTTTTCAACACAGCCATGCCTAAAAAGCATCTAATGTTTCCCAATTATGGGTTTTTGTTGAATTTTAAATCTGATGATGGCGCTGTTGTCTCGCCGAAACGTGCTATGAAATAAACGATATGAACATTTTTATTTCACTTTTTGACTGAAATCCAGGAAAGATAAAATACAATTTTCTAAAATGTTTAGGTTTCACGCTAGTTAGAAAACTGTTGAAGACAATTCAGTTGGTCAAAGTCAACTTGAGGCGATTTATGGCACCGCATGATTCAGACACACATCGGCGAACAGTTAAACTGAATTTTTAAGAGGCTGCGAGATAAGTGGGCGTACGTCGTGGTGGATATTTTCCGGATTTTTCCCCTTTAATGAAATATTCAAAAGCCACTAGGGCTGACTCGGTCGGTAAATCATCAAAAGCCCCCGTTTTGCCGGCTGACGGAATCCGGACGGGTCGTTCCTGTGGCGACGACTAATCAGCTTTTGAAAAGCACAAATCGCAACTGCAATGCATGGTTGGGGTGCTTTAAACAGGACGGTACTAAAAGGGCACCAGAAATATACGTTATGGTCCAACTGCTTTTGGTCCTAATGTCGCTATACAGTCGCAGTTTTCCTTTTTTTTTCGTTGGAAAACTTTCCCGCTATCCCAATATATGAAATATACATTTCTAGCATTGGAGAGTCAATAATGAAAACCTAATCATTAATTGAGCTAATGAAAAATTTCAAATTCAGAAGCAGAAACTAGTGCAATTCCAAAACCAGCATATGAACAAGGGAATGAACACAAACGCAAATAAGCTGAAAAATTCGAGAACAGCCACAATTGCGTACTTAAGTAACGTTAGACTGTTGCTATATACAGACCTCCGCCAAACCTGGAAACGTTTCCAGGAAGAAGGCTTCAAGTGAATGAAGAGATATTTTTCAAAACATTTTTAGAAAAAGCTTGTGAGCACTTTAGTTTTTTCTTGAATAGTATCCTCGATTGCTATTTTTTTGTGCTAAATAATCCTTATGCACATATTTTTGCATCGTATCAGAAAACATTTAAATTCCCTTGTTTTACTTTTTGATTCAATCTCACTATGTTACTATTTGACTTAATCTGCTTAATAGTAAAATTTAGCATTGTCACAGACAACAGGGCAAGCATGTAAATTTTGAAGATAAATGATGTGGACGGCAGAAAAAATGAACCTAAATATGTATCGAATAAAATATTGAAAGTTGGGAAACTGCTGCTACCAAAATACAATACATTGAATAAATTTATGGTCAAAATACATTTTCTTCGGTTCTCTCTTTTTTACTTTCTCAATATAAGATTATATGAAAATTTCAGTTACAGTAGCTTTAAGAGAAATACACATAAATTAAAAAATTGAGTAAGGACAATAACTAAATTTTGTTACATTATTATTTAGATAATTCATTGAACCAATGCTTAGAAATGAAGCATTTTTATTAAGAAAACATGCAAGAATTTCTGTATTAATGTATAATTCATACATATTGTTTGGAAAATTGAACCATCAAACGCGGCTTTATTGAAAGCTTATTCAACTACAAAAGTTCGAGACACATTATAATCTGTAAAAAGTAATTCATCTGTGAGAGCAATCATTAAGAAAAATATATAATTACCCAACTGAACTCGCACGATTTAAGTTGAAAATTCCAACGTTTTAAGAATGGTTGATTGACAAAATAAGAAATTTGGATTTCCAACTTTAATACATTAACTTCAGCATCTTTGTTTCTTAATTTCATGCCAAAAACTGAACATTTGATTGGCGAACATAAAACATTTATGAAAACGTTCATTAGATTAGCGTTAAGAAAAATGTAAAGAAAATTGACTATTTGTGGAAGAAAATTAAGCAAATTTTATTAAATAATTCTGTTGACAAAGCCGCAAATTAATTCTTAGAAACAAAACATTTTTATTAAAAAATACATGCAATTCTGATACCATATCGTAGGAAAAAACAAACGCACAAACGTTGTTCTATTGAAAGTCAAATAAAATACTAAATTGGGAGGTACAATATACGAGTAGTAGTAAAACAAATATGGAAAAATCATCTGATTTCAAATATAATAATAATAATAATAATAATAATAAATCAACAATTAGATGAGCGTTGAGATAGATAGATTGACAAAGGAAAATAAGTAAGTTTCATTCAGTAATACTTTTAAGCACGAAAGCTGCTCTATTTAAAGTTGCATAAAATATAAAAGTTTGAGGAACAGGATAATAAACAAAAACAACAAAGCTCATTAAAATTGAAGTTCATTAAAGCTACACAAATCAACTAATATATACAAACWATAATTAAGAAAAATTATACACTATACATTAAAAGGAACACAACTTAAGTTCAAGCTTTCGGAATATTACGGAATAACTTTTTTTCTGAAATTTTACTGAAATTTTATTATTAGCAATCTTAATACATTTACTTCTTTGTATTTCGTCTCTCTTTCTTTTTTCTAACATTCTTGTATTTCACATCCAAGCCAAGAGCTAAACATTTAATTTCTCAGCGTAAAAGATTTGTTAAAAATTTACACAAAATTTGAAACTTGAGAAAGAAAAAAAGCAAATTTTATTAAAATACTTATACAAATATATCTTTATTCAAATATAATACAAAATGATTGAATGGAGAACCAAATGAAGAATAAAGAAGTGATGCTTTGAATGAATAAACTTCGACAAATTTGAGTAAAGTGGTTATAACCGAGACAAAATCTCCATCATGTTGTTCAGTTCTCTAGATGAATCTGATAAAGTCGTTTGTTATTATGGTGAATTACACATGGACGATTTGGGGGCTTGGCAGGAAAAAATATGATGCGCCATTTTTATGGGCTTTCTTTGCAAAACGCGGCCCATAAAAGTGATATTGGAGAGACGGCTTATGCAGAAAAAAGCAGGACCGTAAAACACTGCTGTGCCCGCTGAAGACATATTTTTGACCAAATTGGGCGCGCTGCCCAATAAAATTGCAGTTACTGATCGTATAAAACACAAATATTGTCTTGAACTGGTAACACCTGAATGATCGGCTACAGGTGTGGCGAGATTTTCCTTTTCTCCCTATAGCGTTTTGCTATAAGGAGTATTAAAGGCAGGTTTTAGAAATGCAGATATTTAACAGAAAAGAAGGATTTCGTTGGCAAAATTGTGATTCACTCGGCCTTTCGTTAATGATCATTTTGTTTCAGGTTTAACCACTTTTATGTTTGGTATTTAATTAGTTTTTATTTGAGGCATTTTTGATGGAATGGGGATATAATTGGGACGCCTGGTATATTCTATTAATAATTTTGTTCCTATTAATTTCCCCTCTTAATTCTGATTTACGTTTTAAGGGTCTTGTAGGATAAGATTTAAAGCAACAAAAAAACGTTAGTTAGTTAAAGTCTGGAATTATTTCATGTTCGCTCCGATTTTTGCCTAATTCTTCTGATGCTCCATTGAAAACTTGATGCAAACATTTTTTTATATCGTTTGATAACGACTAAATAATTAATTATGTTCCTTTATTTTAAGTTGCATTTTCAGGTTTAGACCCCATAGGCGATTGTGCAATATTTTCTGGTTTTCCTCCGTAGCTCATCCGGAGGATTTTTCGCAAAAATAGTCGTTATGTTATTCTTAATAAAATTTAAATATTGTATGTGTATCTACAAATAGCTGAGCCACTGGAAGCTTTTTGATCTGCTGCCGAAACTTGTGCAATTTGATTGTGGACAAGCGGAATCCAGGACAACATTTCAGTCGCCACTTCTTGTACGCTCTAAAGCAGCACATTTTGTCAAATGAAGTGAAAACGTTTCGAAAGCCATCTTCAAGCTGTGTCCTCAGCATACTAGTTGGGCAAAGTTACGCGCATAACTTATTATAATTAGGATTGCACGATCCTTACCAAAAAGTGCTGCGTAGATTGATGGAGCCGTATGTAAAACATTTTAAAAGCAGTCCGAAAGCGAGCGTTCAATTGCCCTAATTAAACCTGTAAATAAGACATTAAGCCCAGAGCGAGCACTTCCAGACTCCATAAAAAATGTAGCCAAACTGGCTGGAAAAAGGAGCGTCAGTGAATGTAAACTTGCAGCCTGGTGAAGTTGAGACGAACATCACGATTCCACTGAATATTTCACATTGCCCTGTTCTACAGACTCCGCCATGGCATGCCAGCCGAGCTGAAAACAATTAAGTCTCAGGTTCGTTGGAAACAAACCTACCGATAGCAAATTACGGATTTCTTCCCAAATCCGTGACAAATCATAATATTGCGTGTAGACCCGCAAGAGAAAATTCCTGCGGCGCTGTTGTTGTTCGGCTGCTGGCAAACTGCACGGAACCGAGCGCTTAAAACTTTAATTTCTGAGCTTTCGTTTCGCCCGACGACACCAATTACGACAAATTATGCCGGATAAGTTGTAATTTTATTAGGAAAGTTTCCGATCCAGACAGGCCTCGACTTAAATCTACTGTACAAATTGTTTAGTCCAACGTGATTTCAAGCGAATTGCCTTCTTCTACTTCTACCAACAAGACTTTCTTGACCACTGTAGAGATTATAGGCTTCATATACTTATAATTGAAAATTGTGATTGATCCAAGAGTGAGGAAAAATCCTCAGATAAAAGTAGCCAGTATTTGATCAGATTTTAAGACGTGCCAACCTCCAGGGTCGTTGTTTAATCTGAACATAT
>NW_026017110.1:4694864-4718775 GCF_020466585.1 Dendroctonus ponderosae | reverse complement strand
GAAACAGTATGGTTACAAAAATAAAAATAAGGCAACTATTCGGTTGCAATGCGGTGATGTTATTAATGTAATCAATAATTGTTAAAAGACTTAAGGGTAATAAAAAAATCAAAATAAAATTAATTGATTACATTATAATTATAATACTTATAAATTGTCAACAGTTTTAATGAGACGAGTGGAACATTGGTTTTTTCATCACAATTTTTTGTAAATCAGGTATAATATTTGAAACTTTTAGTCTCATATCTGAAGCAACATCCAGTCGATTTCTTTGTTTTGATTTCAAAAGAACGTATACAGACAAAGTCTATTCACGTAAATAAGTCGTGCAAAATGGAATCAAATATATAACAGCCTTTTCTGCGAGTTTGTTGTTATCAGAATTAATTTTAATCTTTTCTCGTTTTCTCCAAAGTCGTTGTCGTCAAAAATATATTTATTAGAACTGCTACAATACAACTCGACAAGCTGATCTTATTGTCTTGAGATGCATTTTTTCCAATTTTTGAGGTAGCAAACGGATTTATTATTCAGCAGTTTTCAATATTTGGCGCCGGAAAATATTCACGAAAACTTTTCTATATATTGTGCAAATGCTCACAAATTATAAATTTAACCTCTTGTGGCAAAGTTTCCTCCAAAGATTTCAAAAACGAATCTAAAGCAGAAAATGTACTTAAAAATGATTGTTCCACGCGGTTATCCCAAATATGTAATTTTTGAATGGTGGCATCTATTTTCTCTTCAGCCTCAAAAATATGCATGCTGTTGCTCTGTAGTTGTAGATTGAGTTCATTTAAAAAAGCAAAAATTTTAACAATTTCTTCCAGGGTTGATTTTAATAATGGCGGTATTTTTTTGTAATCTATTGCTTCCCTATGGTTACAGCAATTAGACCATGTTATATTAGGTGCTACACTATTTATGCTTGCCACAAGACCATTTAATTTTCCTAACATAGAATGGGCCCCGTCTGTACCTAATCCAACACATTTGTCCCACTGTATATTAGATTCAGTGGAAAAATCATTCAAAGCATTAAACACATAGTCAGCCGTAATACGTATTAGTTACCGTAAACACAAAAAGTTTTCATGAATTTCACTATCATAGTCGTAACGAACAAATACCAACAAAATTGATTTGTTTGAAATATCTGTATTCTCATCAAGTTGTATAGCGAACATTTTACAAATCTGGGGTCTTGAAATTAAAGTCTGTTCAATATTAAGAGATGAGTCGGCTATTCTTCTTTTTATAGTGTTGTTTGAGAGGGGTATTACTTGCAACAGTTTTGCAGCTGAATCACCAATCATAGTCTTACACATGATCTGAGCAGCTGGAAAAGTAACTCTTCTGCTATAGTGCGGCGCTTTCCAGATTTAACGATTAATTCCGCTATTTGAAAAAAGCAAGTGCGGCTTTTTCATTATGTTTTTCCTCTTTGTAAGTTCCTTCATTTTGAATCGAAAAAAATCGACAGATTTGTTCACTGATTCAGGGTGCTTTCCTTTTAAGTGGCGTTGAAGTTTTGCCGGTTTCATACTTCCATTTGAATGTAAATCAACACATAAAACACGTTCTGATCTTAACTCGTCGTTGGCGGTATTTTCAATAAATCCAAATTGCAAATATTCTTCATTATATTTTCAGAGCTTCTCACGAAGTTTACCAATATTTTTAGTCTTCGAATTATCTGCCTTAAATTGAGTTTTTGACTCCTGAGAAGTACTTGGTTGTTGTTCCGACTCATCAGCTTCTGTCAAAGTTTTAGTATGCGGTCTTTTAAAAAGGCCGCTTTTTAACCAACGATCCATATTAAAACACCAGCCGGTAGTCACTACTAAATGGATATGTATAAAAAATTGTAGATCTATTTGAAACCAATTTTTAACGTGTGACAATTCGCATACATTATGACCCGTTATGCTACAATACTATTGTAACACCATAGTATACTTGCCTAAGCATTGGCACTAATGTGTTGCCAGATCAAAGCTTAATTCTTAAAACTTCAGAAAACTTTCATTCTTCGTGAGTCCGCGGACCACTATTTGGGAAACACTGATATAAACATTTGATTAGTGGTTTCACAACGTATTAAATTATCATTGTATGGCAGCTACTACAACACTTTTGTTTTGTTGTTCGTACCAAAATCGCGTATTGAAAGGCGAACACCATTTTTTTTCAATTAGTTTATTACGTTTTGCCAGCCACAAAATGCAGTGTAACGTAAATATTTCTTGGTTCGTGTAGTTCAGGATAAATCTTCAATTGTTATAAAATCTCAATGAGATGTGCAGTGCAGGTCGTGAAGTTTTCGTTCTGAATGCTTTCTTATCCCGGAAATCTAGACAGTTTTCCAGGTGGGCGCTGTCTTCAATTTTCGAAATTTATAACAAAAGCAGATTTCAGAGCTTCACGTTTCCTATAGTCAAATAGTCCTTTTAGTATAAAAAAAAATCAGTAAATTTTGGATAAAAGAGTTGATAAGACACTGCCACACGATGCACGAAAACGTAAGTAATCAATTGAAGCATTTCAACCACCCTTCTGTACAAATCTTATTAAAATTATTATAAAATTGTAATATTATGTGTAGTGCACTTAAGACAATTTTTAATATTAAAATTTTTAATTCTCAAATATTTAAAAGAAGTACAGGGGGATTCAAAATTGGCGCCATTCCTTTTATGGGTATATAGGGGCCCACTTAGAGAGTATGAGAAAAAGATTGGAACAATTTTTTTCGATAATTTCAAGAAGATATTAACAGTTGAAGAATTTCAACTCTGTTATTAAGCATTATTTTGAAATTGTTCCATGTTTAATTGGTAGCATATTGGAATACTTAAGCATTCAAAAAGAAAAACTACCATCTTTTTGTCAAATTACAAAAAAAAATTATTTTAAAAAAGTACTCTTCTAGGTTTTTTTGACGAAAAGTCAAAGCGGCAATGATGTTTTTTGTTATTAACAGATAGTTACAGGCTGTTACAGTACTGTGGCTTATTTTGAAGCTCCTTTCACAAAATGTAAACCAATAGCAAATTTCCTTCTGATCTAGTTTCTTGCAAATATCTGAGTTTTCAATAACATTTAGTTTTTTTACTATTTTTTCTGTACTTCCAAGACACCCCCAGACAACATCTCCAGAGGATTGACGCCAATTTTGAATCACTCTGTATAGGCATTTTTAACAAAATATTTTTTAACCTTCTCATTTTTTTTTAAGTTTCTAATCACATTTTTTTTTAAATTTGCTATTTTTCTATAAAATTGTTTTTAGGGACCAGTGTGAGATTGAAATAAATTGAAAATTGCTGATGATCATTTTCTGCACTTCTGTTCACGGGACGTTCCTGTTGCACAAGTGATTCTTTTAACTAAAATGATTTTTGTTGCTGTTATTAGTGCGTTTGATGCCCGAATAATTCCGATCATTTAACTCGATTCTTCCCATCACTCAACCCAAACAATTTCGCATTTCAATTGCATGTGTGCGCGAGCAAGTAAAGTACCATACAAATTAAATTTGATTTAAGTGAATATAAATAAAAATCCACGAAAAATAATCGCGGCTTATCTTGCACAAAATTTGCATTGTTTTCATTCATGTAAATATTTGTGCTGGAATTTGCCGCAACCAGATGCAATAAAGGCATGTAAAAATTCAGTAAAAATCCAATTAAAAAACAAGACCTGTTACATGTCGGGCCAATAATAGACTCATAATAGAATTGGGGATCGGCACAGTGGCGGTTGGCGGTTTTGTCGAGTCCATAAATTAATTTGCGAACAATGGCGCCCCCGATACCGATTGAATTTCACTTTATTAAGTCGATTAAGCTGCGGTTTCGGAAAACTGTTGGACACCACTAAGACTAAATCGTCAACATTTGCATGGCAGTGGAACATTATTTGCGATAATGAACAAAACCTTGACATCGAAATGGGCGCACACCATAAAGGGAAACTTTCGAGCCCTCGATGCGAATGCAACAGGACAATGAGAATCGAAGAGAGATAGGCTATAAAAAGGATGTCTTTATGGCTGCAACACTTGTCCTGCTCCGGGTCGATTTACTTTGACCTAACCCAAATCGTTTCCGGTGTGGCACAGCCTGCTTTACACGACTGCATTTCGGATGTCTTTTGTTCTGGATTGGGTCATTCCAGTCGGGATATTTAAATCGGATCCAGTTCGATGCCAAGCAATAGATTCTCTGAATGTGGCGCTAAAGGTCATGGCTTCGCATCAAAATATCCACTTTTCGATGCGAATCTGTTGGTTTAAGGCAAATGTGATTTCTTCATCATGGAAATTCAACATGTCGCCTATGTCCTCAACGTTTGAGAAGCGTCCAACGGGTCCAACTAGCGAGGTTTTTTTATAAATAAACAACTCCGTAACAGGAGGATTTTATCTCGGAAAATTTTAGTCTTTTCCAAGTTTTAGAACAGTTGTCCAGAAACTGCTTTTTAGGTCTTTCCCAAAAGCCCCATTTTCGGATTTCACAAAATCTTCTATAAAATCGCACAACACATACGTTAGAGTCTGCCATTGGAGATTCCAAGCATTGGGGAAAAATCTGCATTTACTAACAGGAAAATTGATTTCAATGAGCCAACTAAATGCATCCCATCATTCACGATTGTTGGCTCCATAAACTAAAGGGGCAGTGTTGCTTATCCGCATACACGGCCATTCTGGTATTATCCTTTTGTAGCAGGAACGGCGGCGTGTCTACATGCAGGAAGACGGACAAACCGGAACTTTGCATTAAATCAACGCGGTCGTGACGTGCAAGACGCCTCGGTTATTCAACTGCTATGGTTCATTATTATTTGAAGCGCTGGTAATGGTGTTGATGAAGCCTGGAATACGGAACTGGCCATTTAAAACTGAATCTATGAAGAATCATTTTGAGGAAAATGTGTTAATTTCCAGGTTTAATGCTGCCGAATGTCGATCGTAAATAGGATTTTTGGCACCAATTTATTCCTAAATCTGCCATTATTGAAAGCAGCGAATAATAAAGCGTTGGATGGGCTTGATCAAATTTGCAATTTGAAGTCTCAATTTCCCGGCTATTTGAACAGAGATTAACGTGGCCTCTTAAGTCCAGGACTCGTATTTTTTGTGTCAACAGCTCGTTTTTGCATTTTCCCAATTTTCGATCGGTGTCGAGTGCGGCAAAGGCCAAACACGGCTTTTCAATTAAAATTTCTGCTTGCTCTTGTCCATCACTTCGACAATCCCCCGCTAAGTATATGGAATTTTTTCATATTGTTTTAGGTGAACGTATCAGGATATCAATCGAATAGTCATCGTTCGATTGGAAGTTGCGCAGCAACCGGAATTGCAATTATTATTTTACCTGCCTGGTAATATTTTGCAGCAAGAACTGCTCGAAATTGTTAATTACTAATCAGTTTTAAAATTAAATTCCAAAACAAGCTTAATAAGTTAGGAAAATCGAATGAAGTCGAATGCCGCAATAATTATTTCGATAATAATTATATTAATATTTATTTTGCTACATAATAATACACTCCTGCTCCATAGTGGATTTTAATATGGCTTTAATATTTAGGCAGACATTCAGTAGCAAGCGGCTTTTTCAGTAATAGCATTTTAAATTAAATTGAAACAAAAACGCAAATTCCAAAAGCGGAACGGAGAACTTGAAGTTTTGGCATAATCTGGCACCTCATTGTCTGATATTCAAATGTCGATTTCTGGGACAAAAATGCTCTAATTTCCTCCCTCATGATGTTATAACTGAATCGGATTTTCAATTATCTATCCAACGAGGTCAACACCAGTTCTGTGGCTCAAATGGGGCTTGAGAAACTTCGAAAAAATGCGCCATGTTTGAATCGATTTGGCAACTCAAAAAAAAACGCCCAAATCTAAAATTTCTTGAAATCAATGGTTTTTGAGGAAACTACCAACGTTTCTTTATCGACGGTTCACTTTCTAAAAACCCATTTAGTTTTCTCACGAATAATATAAAAATAAGCGTTCTTGTTCGTTTTGCTTCCGAGAATTGAGCAAAACACCGGACCAGAAAACACAAAATTTTGGCATAATGTTGCACCTAAGTGCTAGATATTGAAAATTCGCTGATTCAAGACTACTCCAATTTCCTCACTCATGCTGTTATGTCTAAATCGAATTTTCAATTCTTTATTCAACTTGAGGAACTCCGACAAAAGCAGCGTCATGTTTGAGTCAATTATGCAAATCTAAAGATTCTTGAAATCGAGCCTTTTTTGAAAAAACTGCCAACATTTCCTTATTCAGTCTCTAAAAACACCATTTAGTTCTCTCGCGAATGATATAAAAACGGGCGTAATTGTTCATTATGCTGTCGAGAAATGAGCAAAAACGGGACAGAAAACATGAAATTTTGGCTTAATCTTGCACCAAAATGTCTGATACTCAAATTTCGCTCTCTCGAATCAAAAAACTGTTCATTCGTTCAGCTCGTAAAAGTTAAAGGGTTAAATGCCGAGCTCTATGCATTTGAAAACACAGTTCTGGATCGCATGTTTTGTGCCAAGAACATACACTAAACTGATCATCAATATGGTTTAGAAGGAAACGCTTCACACTTTCAAACCTCCACATTAAATCAGCAAAAGCCAAATAGGCGCGCCCAGTAATCCAGAGAAAGATCGGCGAAGTCGCCTAGGGGGTCCCACAGGAAGATTAGAGGCAATGTTTCGTTGCTAGTTGTCGTAAACCGCCCTGTAGAGCTGCGATATAAATTTTAAAAGTTTAGCTCGCTAAATCATCATGCCGGAGAGTCAAGGTGAACTTGTTCGCAAACTTTTTCACCCCGAAATCTCCCGGAAGGTTTGCAAAGAAATGCGTTCCAAATCTTTGTTTGAAACTTACCCAGAAAAAGGGGCATATTTCGGATGATTATTTTATGTGGAGCATCGAGCGAGACAACGAAAATCTGGTACCCTCGTTCTGGTGAAATGTTGCAAACGCCCAGCTCGAGCTTTCGCGGAGCTTAATTAAATGAAGCTTAGTTAATAACTTCGTAAAAGTGTCTGTTCATTTTCCGCTAATCTTTCTCATTGTACGTGTACAATATTTTAAGCATTATTTAATGCCGTTGAGCAGCCGTCTGCCTAGAAACGCTGAAATCCAACTACAACTTTGGCAATAAGTAAGATTTGGAAATTAAGTTTTGCTGTTTGCAGGTCGAACAGACCCGCCTAATTACAACTTTGATATGCGTTTTCGGGCGCCATTTACACCAACGGAATCTGGGCTACTGCATTAAACTCCTCGGATTCCGTCATTATGTGAATGGGAATTTAATTGAAATGGTATCCAAAAGGCACTCATCTTCCGTACAAATGCACGAGAAGAACTTGGTTAGTTATTGCTGGAACAATTTCATTAGCCCCTAAATGAGAAGAAATCCCAAGACTGGAATTATAATGTTAGTGGAAATGTTGTCATTTTATTAGTTTGTCTCAAATGGGAATAATTCAGCTTGCGTCTTAATAGAGCAAAAATCGGCGATAGAATATGCGAAGTAAATTCAAGTGAAATGTGTGTCATACTCTTTAAAGTTAAGAGCAATTTTCAGTTGCGTGATTAATTTGATAGAGGTAGACAAAAACTTAAAAATTAAAGTGAAAAAATTAAGAAACGATCCAAGCGCTCTGAAGTTTATAGAAGAAAAATTTGTAATAGTTGGGATATATTTTATCTATAAAAGCTTCAACCCAAAAATAGTTTAATTTTCTTGTCCCTCTTCAGAAAAAAATACTCATTTGCGTCAACAGAGACATTTCCACAACATCTTTGCATGAGCTCACATCTTCCATCTCAACGAATTTTTTTCTAACTGTGTCAATCAATGTTCCAATCTCAGATTATCTG
The DNA here is from genome assembly GCF_020466585.1 of Dendroctonus ponderosae. NCBI lineage: Eukaryota > Metazoa > Arthropoda > Insecta > Coleoptera > Curculionidae > Dendroctonus > Dendroctonus ponderosae. Next base: position 4,710,857 of record NW_026017110.1, on the reverse strand, counting down.
GAACTGGTTCATTACGATTCAAATGTCCCTTAACGAACGGGTATTAACTTGAATAATTGCATCAGGTTCAGTTTTTTCCTATTTTAAGCACTGCATGTCGTTGTCCAACATTAGCTGCTGATCTACGGCAAGAGCTAAATCTTCTAAGGCCTCTAACATCTATCAAACCTTCCCCGCAATAGCATATCCAGCAAATTAGGCAACAAAGCTAAGCATTTGTCGGCTAAAGTATGCGAGTTTTCCTAGCAATTTCCGGCACAATATTTTTCATTGTCTAACAAACGGGGAAGGCGGAATCATTTCCTCAAACCTCAAAATAGAGACGGAACGTGCGCCCGAAACCTGAACCGTCATCACGGTCGGAAATTAAAGGTAATCTGTTTTCTGTCGGCTGTTTAATATGATCATATTTTATTTACCGAATTGGATGATGATTATTATTCGGGGATGGAGGAATTTCACCGACGATTTGTCTTCGGCTCATTTCAGGGCCGCTGACAACTCCGGCCGGATTTCGATTGGGTTATTGTTCGGATTGATCGGGTCGTTATGCCGCTTTGAATATGCAAAATATCCCATAAGCACCAACATTTTCCCTGATTAGCATTCGATTTAAAATAGCTGTGAAGCAACTATTAGCATTTTACAATTACTTCACGAATTCACTAGCACACACTAACTCCTATGGTAACTTCTTACTCCTACATCCTACATCCTAGACTCTTACAGCAACTCATGCGTAAGTATGAGCAAAAAGTGTGAAGATGTTTAAAGGTGCCAAGAAAAAGGTTAAATTTAGAAAGTTGTTTTAAGCCGATTGGCAGTGTCTGGCCAATATATAAAAAAAAATTTGCCAAACTCATTCATTAAATTTAATTGTGTTTAGCAACACACTCAAGTTTCATGTGACATCACATATGACAAAAACATTAAAATGTGATTTGATGCAGTTTTCTGCACGGGAACTGATTTTACTCCCCTGGACTATTTTTTCATTTAAAGTAGTTTCCAAAACACACAAGTTGTAAGAGTCGTCGAGTCAAGCTCGAATTGATATAAATTTTGGTAATCAACACAGCTTTTGCATTTTGTAATAAAAATCGTTTACATTTTTACACTTTATTTTTAGTAAATAAAATGTGTATCGTACACTGATAAATTATGAATGTGAATAATGTGCATCTAATTTCTGTGAATTATTCGTCATTTTTCTAAAAATATCAATCATTTGAAATAGCGTAGAGATCCGTGGTGTTATAGTTTTAATGTTTCCATGTGTTTCGACCACCGATGTTTAAAATTAAAATTAAAATTGCAAGGTAGGACCAGAAATAGCCGTATTATTTAAATATCCTATTACTTGAAGTAAATTTTTATCCCGGTTCCTGCAAACCTATAAACTAAACTGAGTGTTTTCATTCGGTATTCTCATTTACATTCATTCAATATGCTAGCAAATTACGACCGCCGCTCCCAGTAGAGAAACTGTGGATCMCTACTTCCAAATTATGAAAATATTAAGTCTTAATTGCTAAATGTTTGCTTTTTCATTTAAAATTATTTAACGTTCGCAGAGCTATATTTGCTATGMTTAATGTTAATGGTTACCACTGCTAATATCTTGTTACCCATCTACGCGTAAACCGTAAATGGCCCAAATCTAAATTRTTACCAAAAGCAAGTTTTTGATAGATTGCACTTGTTGCAAAAGGTCTGAAAAAATTGRYTYCTGAACACCAGTTTTAGTTTGGTCAAAATCACTTTTGCAAATTATATAAACTGAAAGGTGCGTCATATACGACTAAGTTATGAATAATKTTAAGAAACATATTACATRCACACTTCATTATAAAAMACTTGTTTGRCTGAATTTTGAAAAGTATCCTTACCTTAATTCGTAGCATAACCAAATTAGACACTGATGTWCGGACTGCTGTTTTGGTAGTTTGGACTTAAATGTTCTTCACAACTAAGATAAAATAAAATACAATAAAACTTTTTTTGTTACACTGAACATTTTGCACGTAAATTTTATAGTTTAACATCTTGATCTTGTATAAACTCATAGCCAAATTCAATTTTTTTATTTGTTATAAATGGGCGAGACTGAAGGAAATTAAAGAAGCTGATAAATAAATTTTCTACGACTGGCAACGGCTGATGCAGATTCAATCCAACGGCTTTCAAATCTAATTGTCGATTAATTTATATTTTGTCAAAAAGCATTTAAAAAACTAATGGTGAAGCAATATACAATTTAACACCACCTCCAAACGGACCATTAAGCTACTAATGTCAATTTTCATGCAAACGATCATTGCCCTAGCACAAACCCCAATCTAAGAAGTATAAATAATGAATCGAAGCTTTAGGTGTAGAGACCGCAGTAATTTCACCCAGATAATCATGTCTCCGCACAATTCATTATTCATGAATTTGACGGGGCGTGGTTTTCCAAGCAGAGATTTCCAAATGAATTTTGTATCAGAACGTAAATGAGCGATTGTCTGGCCTGCGAATCGCTGGCGCACAAACAGGAATCGAATAGCGAACATTCTTTGAATATTAATAATGCACTGTGACCGCTAATTTGGTCAGATTTGTTCAGCCATTGGTACAAGCAATGGGTGTTCGCCGATAAGCCGGCACAAAGATAGCAGCCTTTGCTATTGTATTTCGCCAATCCCATGGGTGCCTTTTTAGTGACGATATTAGGGCCGCTATCGTTCTCCAAGGAGAACTTTGAATTTTCCTGCATGTCCCCAACAACGCGCTGAATTACCCAATTTGTGGATAATTCTATACGGCTTACTTTAAGTGTCTAAGCCTTATTATGGAGGGACAGTGTATGAGTTTGTTTTGAGCCGAAAGTAACGTTTAATTTCGGCGGAATGCTAAAAACAACTCATACCGTTTTTTGCCTGTTTTCGTAATTATTTTAATTTCACCTGTTGCCATCTTTAATTACCGTGAGTCTACTTTCAAGCCTAACATCTATCTAAGATCTATATGCCATAAAATTTTGTAAATCTGTGCTGTTGCTTGCTACTCAATCAACTTTTAAATATTAGTAAAACAGCCAAGATGCAGTTTTCTAGAAAGCACTAGCTGCTGAGGATTTTATTGAAAAGAGTAGGAAGGAAACCAATCAAGTTAGATCTAGAAAAAATGTGTCGTAAAAATTATAAAAATAAATAGATTATTGAGTTAGAGTGATAGTTGAAACAACAAAATTGGTGATATTCTCTTCGGGGTCCAAATCCCTACGTTCAAATTTTAAGCTGTGAATACTTGGCCTTACTCGCAATTAGTATTTTAAAGCCGTATCAGCGCCGATAAAATATTGTAAAAACTTAAATAAATTCTCTGCCTATTCCGTGTTGTTCCGACATCAATCTGCACTGTAATGGTTCAAAGTTGGAATGACCAAACGGTTGTAAACTTCACTCTTAAAAGGTTTAAATAGGCTGGATAGAGCTCAGTAACCAGCGACATCAATGGCAAAGTTGGTTGCGGAAAATCACCAAAAGACCGCATTCAGAAACAAAGTATTTCCCGTAGTTCGGATTCGACATCAAATTGAAAACGCTGGGTGTTTTCATATAAGGACCATATTGTGCGCTCGACGTCCCCATCTTGAAAATTTCATATTGCCATCCAGGTATTTCAATTACATATTCGGCATTCTTCGGAAAACTATCCCGCGGATTGACTTTAGAATGCCGGTTTGGTCTCTCTTTTTTCCAAATATGAAAACCTAACTGTGGATGTACATGGAAAAGTGACTGGCGGAAAATATATGCAGTCGGCAAGTCGGAACAGGCAGGTGTTGGCACGACATCATTCGCCCAGATTAATTACGGCGATAATTTCTGAAAAGCAATTAACTAAGAAAGATTAGAGCATGACAACCGAAGTGTTTGCACAGTGTCAGAAGGACTATCGCCTGTTACAGGGGGAGGAATTGTGGCCTCCAAATACCTGGATTAAATTTGCCTCCGTTATGAGTTTAGAGCGGTATGTTATCTGAAGGAAACTCTCCTGGTCTAATTGAGGGCTGATTTATTCAATTTAAAACTCACTGCAGCTTTTAAAACAAAGAAAATTTGGAGCTTATTAACACGGTCAGGAATTGCCAAGGGTTGGAGAATTTTGAATGTTTACACGAATTCGGATGGTTTCACCAAAGAATTTTTTTTTTGTATAATCTCAAAATGGAAAGATTAAACGCAGTCGCTTAGGAATTTATTTCTAAGCTTTCATTTTTTACATAAACTTCGCTGAAACTGCAATTGCTAATCTTTCACCTCTCTTATTCTGGACCTTCAGACGCTAAGAGTTTTAAATTTGCTCTATAACATGTATTTCAGATGATCTGTGGCTATCGAGTTTATTTTGATTAGATTTGATCTGTGAAAGGTTACAAGGCAAGCAAGTTAGTTTAAATGCCTAGTCTAGCACAAAATTTAATAAAATACTGTCTGCTTGCTTTAGGTTTTTTGACTGGCAAAGGGATCGTTTGATACAAAATTCACATTTATTAAAATAATCCTTAAAAATGTTAAGCGTAGTTTTGCTAATTTATAGAAAATTTGGATATAAATTCGTAATTTGAACAAAATTGTTTGATCATACAAACTAAAAGATCCATTTCGTCACGACAATATGAACAAAAATATCGCTAAATTGCTTAGTTTATATTGATCGTATTTAAAAATATTCAAAGTTTGAAAAAGTCCCAGACGAACTTGTTAAAATCTTATTATAAGACATTCTATACTATTCGCTAAATTAATACGACCTTCTCCTGCACCTGACTTCCTTATTTCCTGAAGAGTAACTAGCAAGRTTTTCTTTAATTTAATAATAATGCATAAAAGAAATGAAAAATGAAAACTCCTTAACAACCAGCMMTAAAATAAAATTATGTAGTTCGAWTAATATTTTTTCTATTTTTGGATTTATTTTCCTGACTGCGTGTAATTGTTCTTATATTCTTATCTTTCCTGGGTCTCAGTCAAAGTGTGAAATAACATTTTTTGAATATCGTTTATTTCATTACGTTTCGGCGAGACAACAGCTCCATGGCCAAATTTCAAATTCAACTAAATATAACAATAATGAGGAAAAAWKAAACAAKACCTATATATCGCTACCATATTTTCCAGAAGTCAATAAAAAAAATTCAAAAATACYRAAACCGCACAACATTGTAATTGCGAAAAAAAAACAAAAAACAACTTATCAACTGWGTTGATGTTTCCCAAAACTAAAACCAAAAACTGACARAATGGATGTACTAAATACTGCATATACATAGAGTGAATTATTTAGAATGTGATAATACCTATATAGRACAAAYTAAARAATTTAAAAAAATGAGAATGTACGAACATAAATACAGTCGGAGAAATACTGGTGAAAATAAAACAGCAKTAAYACAACATGCACACYAAATGTTACATAATTTCGATTTTAACAACGCAGATATATTAGTTAAGGAAACAAATTATCATAAAARAAAAATCAAAAAAATGATACAAATAAAAAAAACATGCAAAAGTAGTAAATTTCAGATCAGACACCGACAACCTTAGCAACATTTACCAAACCCTAATAGAGCCATAAGAATARAACACCCAGTAATTAAAACTAATTAAAATTAAAACTATTTCTGCTTTTCTCAATACATGCATACCACTCTCGCAAATGCTGAGAATRATTGAGACAAATTGAAGGTTTCAAGCAGGCAAAGAYCTAAAAGAACGTAATGTTTACCAATTATGAGGTAAGTTTTTCAAATGTTTTGCTCTCCCAAAAGGAAGSATTTTTTCCCTCAAGTACTGATGAATGTTTTAACGCTTTATAAATTATAGTTTTATCCAACATGTTTTAATTGTGAATTGGTGTTTGTGGTTTGTGTAAATTTTAAATCTGGTGGTAGCGCTGTTGTCTCGCCGAGACGTAATGAAATAAACGATATTCAAAATTTTTACTTCACACTTTCACTGAGACCCAGGAAAAATAAGAATATAATAAGAATTTTTCGCATTGCCAGTTGGCTCGTAATAGAAATGTTTCAACGGTGAAACTACTAAAATCGACCAAATCGAGTTTGATAATGGACTATAAATAAACCAAAACGTTGCTCTCGAGGAATTGAGTTTTCCAAAACCCTTCCGCATGCAATTAACACTTCAATTTTACCCAAAGTTGAACATTTTCTCAGAACGTGCAGTGCTAAACAATAATTTGCAAAATTAATTTCAATTTTCTCATGTTTCGGTTTCAAGTAACTTTCAAACTAGACACTGAAAAACCTCATTTAAGGTTCATCACCTCCAAGACCAAATGGCAAATTGGTCAATTCGTTTGCAATTTCTTTGGATTAATTTTATTAAATCGAGCCACCTCATCTATTTCTTATTAACCAATTAGATAAGGGCTGCGATTAGTACGGAAGCACGCGACTTTCATTATGGAGCGATCCGGTAAAATATAAGGGTCGATATCCCTCTTTCCTTTGGGTCTCTCCGGTTTGATTATCGGCCGTTTGGTCAATTTATGCCCTTCGTGTCAGGACACGCAGATAAAGCGTGGATAACTTTCCAATTTTTTTAACATTCTTTGATTGTTTCCCTTCGACTGAGCCATTTAATGGAGGATTTAAAGGTATTGCGGATATCCATTAAGCCATCGCTAACGAATCACCGGACACGCCGTCTATATTCAAAAAAAGAGTTGTGGAAACAATTTGGGCGCATATTTAACCGATACTCGACCATTATGGATTGGGGGATTTAACAAAGGGTAACTGTTTTGTCAGTTGCAACAAAAATATCAAATAATCCGGCCAACCTATCAGAGTGCATTAAAACATGAAAAACGTTATCACAAACAGATTTCCATTCCGAAATTTAAATCTAAATACGGTATTCGAACATGACCGGGAATAAGATAAATAAAAATATTCGGCCGAAATTGTGTGCGTGCATTTTTGGCGTGCGTTTTTCACCAGTACATGCATTACATGCCCGATTTTAAATGGATTAATTTCCTAATTCCTGACATTCATGGAATTATCGTTGAAAAACAGCCGAAAAAATTACACCATTACCTCCCCCCCCCGAGATTTGCCTTGTTCTTCTTCCAGGCAGTAACCTGATGGAATTAAAGCAGAGGTTACCGAAACGCGGGATATAAATAGAAATTCAATTCGGTTCCCTCCAGCTTCAGGCGAGTGATTTTAAGCGTAAAAGGCGAACTAATGGAACGTTTCTCATCGTTCAAATTATGCATGTAAATCTCGCGTACATCTTAAGACGAATAGGTACCGCCTAAATGCCTTTTAAGCACTTGATGAACACGTCCTTAATCAGCCAGGTGTTTACTTGCTAATCCCCCTCTTCATTACGCTAATCCCCAGCTTATTGAGGTGTAATGCGGCCCTAAGATGGGCTCATTTTTTCGGCAATTATTAAGTTTCATTCGGATTTCGCTTTTTTATCGACTTACAACAAATGGATGCGATTTAGTTGCAACCAGTTTGAACTACGAAGTGATAAAGCAATTAATTTAAGCTCGTATTGACGGCAGTTACTTTCGCGTTTGGATGGAAACCATCAACAATATCTTGCTGGATATTGTGAAAAGACACTGTGAAAATTATCATTAAAATTTTCTTATCGATGGTTCACTTTCTCAAAAAAATCAGCGTCATTTTTGAGTCGATTTTGCAACTCAGAAAAAAACACGCACATTGAAAACAGCTTGAAATCAAAACTTTTTTGAGAAAACTGCCAACATCTTCGTATCCATGATTCACTATCTAAAAAGTCCCTTTAGTTCTCTCTGGAWTAATGTAAAATAAGCRTTCTTGCTCATTTTGCTTTCGAGAAATCAGCAAAAACGGAGCGGTAAACATGGAATTTTGGCATCATCWTGCAYCTAAGTGTCTGATAATATTCAAATTTAGTTTTCTGGGTCAAAACTACTGGAATTTCCTCACTCATYGAAAAAAAAAATTTSATGAATTTTCAWCTTACCTGAATAATAAAGAACCAACAATTAAATTCACTATTGAAAAAGAACAAAATCACCAAATTCCTTTTTTCGATATACTGATTCAGAAAAATTCAGACCATTTCGAAACCTTGGCCTATAGAAAACCTACTCATACTAACYGGTATTTCAATTTTAACTCAAATCACCCGATAATGGTAAGAAAAGGTATTGTGGAAAGTTTATATGATAGAGCAAAAATAATTTTTAATCATAAAATAAATTTTATATTATATTTCAATAATTGTCCAAATTCTGTTATTGAAAAATGTTTTAACGAAATTGAATTCCGACAAACAAAACAAAATCAAAATAAACCTATTTATTACAAACCTTTTCATTCCATTTATTACAGGACTTTCAGATCAAATTAAACGAGTTAGTAAAAAATTTAATATTAGGACTATCTTCAAAACTGAAAATACAATTAGAAGCAAAATTTCAGTAACAAAACCTCATGACAAAATTGAAAATACAAAGAATGTAATTTATAAAATTCCTTGTGAATGCAATAAATTTTATATAGGAGAAACCTCAAGACCATAACACAAAAGAATCAAAGAACACCAATCATACATAAAAAACAGAGAATATCATAAATCACATATTTGTCAACATCCATTTGATAATTACCACAAAATTCAATGGAATAATTCTACAATTTTAACAAAAGAACAATCTACAAAAAAGCGTAAAATTAAAGAAAGCGCACTAATTTTACTAAATCAAAATAATTGTGTTGCTTCATGTTCATTTAATTTAAGTCATACATGATTACCGATGCTAAAATCTGAAGTAGACCAGAGAAACATACACCCAAAATAAATTGACACCAAGATTAATAATTAACACTATCTTTATTAGTTTAAACAATGAGATTAAGGCAAAGTCACATAACTGACAATTTGCACAGACGAATTATCAGACCGAACTTTTACATACTGTATTATCCTACTATTGTTACGCAATTTATTAGCATACTCTTTTTTAGGTTTATTTAGGTTCTTTTGATAACGATAGAAGAAAATAGCTATCGCAACGTCAAGGCAATTTTTCAAATAATTTTTTTTACTAATTGGAATTTTCTCTTACAGCTTGAGCCTAAGTGTGTCGCAGATACCCTCTAGGTGATAGTTCTTGATTACTTTTTCATAAATAATTCGTTTTTATTGCGAAATAGCAGCACTATTTATCAATCCGTAATAAAAGACGTTGGGAAATTCTGTCTTTTTTAAAGACAAAAACTTTTGAGGCGAAATACCCAACAAAAAGTTTGTAAAAAAATGAATCGTCTCAACAATATAGAACTTATTTTCCGCACTCATGTTGCTATGACTGAATAGAATTTTCAAGTTTCAACCTCACGATGCCAAAACGAATTATGTGGCTCAAATGCGGCTTGAGAAACTTCTAAAAAGCAGCGTCATGTATCAGTGGATTTTGCAACTCAAAAAAAACATGCAACACTAAAACTTCGTAAAATTAAGACTTCACTTTATAAAAAGGCAATTTAGTTCTCTGTGGAATGATGTAAAAAGGAGCGTTCTTGCTCATTTTGTTTCCGAGGAATTAGAGAAAACGAGGACGGAAAACATGGAAATCCAAAATGTAATTTCTACCGCACTTTGATTCAAAAACTGATTTTTTCCAGTATTCTAGGTGTTGAATTCGTGGTCGAAAGAACGGTCGCGAAAGGAAAATACGAAATTCGCTTTCAGAACGAATACCGGGAACTAATGCGATTGCAGGGAGGGCACTCCGGAGACCTGAAACAATGTGCGAAATATAATAAGCGAGGTCCCTATGGGGAAGTTATATTATCTAAATTTTAAAGCAACACTGTCGGTTTAGTTAATGATACGCCTGATATAATTAGACTTGCCGAGCTGAGGATTTTCATCGGATACTTCCAGCCCTTGGATAAGTTTGATTATAGATAAGCTGCACTTCTGGCGTATCAAATGCGCTTTTTTCAGCAGCAAAAAGCTCGGCTATTGCGAAATAAAGTGGCTCTGAAAAATCATCAAGCGTCCGCCCAGCTGCAACTGAAATGCACCTAATCGAGTTACTTCCTAATTCCCTTATCTGGAAATAATTCCCGGGAACAACACTGATCTAACGTTTTCGCAATAATTCGATATTGTCTCGTTCGACAATTCGGCTCTTTCCTTCTGGTAAATCGTCTTCTTTTTGTACGCTGAAAGTTTTATCAGCCACTGACATCGCGCTCCGTTAGGACGAGTTATTGTTGCAGTAATAAGAGAAACAAGCTTTATCCTCTTCAAGAGGGACTTAAATAGACTTCCATCTGCTCCAGAAGGTAAAAATATCATTTTTGTCGCTAATAGGTTTAGGAGATTGGGTCGGAAAGGAGCCTAGAAGACTTATGTGGAAACTCAACAAGAAAACCGTTGTAGAGAGTATTATCAGTGCACGTTTGTAATAAACCAACAGCAGTGCTGTTAATAAAAAGTCCTTTGACCAGATTTAAAAGGCCATCTCATAAATATGTAATCTTTGCGAGCCAACGTGGGCCTGTGTTTGTGTATGCTGTGCCAAATTAACTTGGAAAGGCCGAACAAAGAACGGATAAAACACACGAGGAAATAGTGAAGAAAACCTGCAGTAAATGTATTACTGTTAACGCTAAGAGACAATCTAATAAAAGCAGACTTGTTTCAAAGGCTGTTTGTTCACTTTTTTGAAATAAAAAAATATTTACCAGCTTTAATGTGTGTTTATTACTGTAATTATTTTCTTGACTGTTTATTACTGACTGTAATAATAATTGTGACTGGTTTTGACTATTTCTTAATCCTGAAGTAGCTTAAATCGCTGTATTGAGTTGGAAAAGTCTAATCGATTAATCGATAATGGTTGATCAAGTTTTCTTATTTTAGACTTTTGGTCATCATAAAACTTCCTATTTCTATTTAGAAAGGTGAAGTTGATAGTGGCATAAAACCTCATAATTTGAGATAAACTGAAAGCAAAAAAACGAGAAAATGCAACAAGTTAGCACATAAATCCCGAGCATCCGGAAAAAATAAACTAAGTTTAGAGGACGTTTATTAAAAGTAGCTTTATTAAAAGCGACTCCTATTAAATACGAGCTATAAACAGGGAGCAATAAAAACAAGATCCCGCTTGTTTAATATAATAACCGGCATTAGAGGAACATCCCCGAACTCGCAACCGAATCCGTCAGGGAAAATATGAAAAATTGCGGACATAAAAAGTTTGCGGATTGCGAAATTAGAGCCGGAAAATAGGCAGCAGAAATGTATAAGGCGATTTGGACGGAATAACTTGTCATATTTTACTTTTTAAATTTATGCGTGTTTCTGTTCTCGGTTGGGGCGCCAGCCCGACAAGGATGGAAGATTTTCGGCCAGATCTCGTTTATTAATAAAGTTTTCTTGCGATTTTTTTCCGTGATTGTTGCCCATTTGTTTCAAGTTTTACATCGGCGGAGGATTCATCTCGAGGTAATCGCTACTTTTTGCAAGGCGGCGATTTTCTAAAACCAAATTTCACGTGCTTGAAACATCTCGGAAAACAGCTATATTTTTGAAAATTTTAGTTTAATACACTTTTATTGAGAGAGGGTAATTTGAAGTTAATTGTTCCAAACAAAATGGAAATTCGAACGCAAAATTCATATTATCATCATTATTTGTGGTTTTAGGCTGCACCAAGCCAAAACATCGTTTCCCAATGCCCAATCGTTTCAGCTTTTGCAACGGAAACGCAAATAATAACGGTTCTTGCAAATGCTTGTTAAGTTCACATTTGACACCGCTATTAGGCGAACTTTGCGGCATTCAAGTGCAATTCTTCCGGCCCTCAAAGAAAATTCAGTGGGAACAGTTTTCACATTGGAAACAAATGTTTTTGGTACATTTTATTGAAAGAGGAAAAGTCTTGTTTAATTAACGTAAATATTTGGATGTATTTAAGAACAAAGCGGATTCTATGATCCGTCTTGAACTAAAAGGAAGAAGAACTAACGATAAACATTGTGCACCTCAAAAATTAAAAAGTTTGTCGATGCTTTGGAAGTTTACTTTCGTGAAAGAGACACTAACTCCCTCAAAACTGGCAAATCTGTGAAATTTTCTTTGACCTGCAGAAAATTGTCACTATTAGCTTCCGAACGCTAAATAGTTCAATCGATGTGAAAATATGAGCATCGATTTACTCTTTCCGATGCACATTAGCATACATTAAATCCCGTTTGGGACTACTTGCTGAAAAATTGGCCAACTTATTACCAAATGTTCAGATTTTAATGCAAATATCGACTGCTACATAAAATTATGTCTCGCTCCAAAACTATGAAGCGATAGAATGTGCAGATTAGTGGGAATACAAAGTGGGGTGAATTAATTTTTACAACGACTACAGTTAAATATTAATGGAGAAATAAAATTTTCAATTACTACAGTTGAGAGTTAAATAGTTTAATAAAATATCGAAACACATTTAACGCTTTCTATTGATTTTAGGCTTAAAATTTATTTTTGAAACTGACTAATAATTGGAAATTGGGCCCCTGACGTGATTTCTCCAACACGATAATTGGTTGGCTGCTTGAACGACACCGATCCACGTACAAAGCCACACTTAATGTGAGCTAGAGTTGATCAAAGGATCAATCAGAATCTACTTATAGGAATCTGGCCACGGGAACCGCTTCGTTGTCCAGCAATTTCATGGAATCTAACCCGAATTATGTAACGAATTTACAGCCGAACTGTTTGATAGAGACATCAGATTTTGAGTGAGAACAAAAAACATCTTTCCAAGAACCGTAAAGCTGCTGAATGTGTTGAGCTGATGGACGGGCTCATCTAGTTCCACCAGAGAGCTTGAATAGTGGTTCAGTGCATTAATTACACCCGAAACAATGCAGGGGGCTTCAGGATGGACATCAATTAATAAAATGAGATTTAAACATGATTTACGCGAGGACATGCAGGTACATGTTACGTCATCCCCTCTCATGAATATAAATTCGACTGGCGAGCGGATGACGCAGAAATATGGAGGCCACTCTGACGGTTAATTGCCACACTATTGTTAATATTTACATCGATTTGCCATCGAGAATGACAACTCAATGTAAAAGCTCCTCCGGCAAGTGTGCGGCTCTTTAAAAGTTTCCTAACATAATCCTGATAGTAATTATCCAAATTATCGATAATTCGCCCAGAAATGGCCTGCATGAAACTTGCAATCACCCAAAGAGATGTTATCTGTGAGCCATTTTCACGAAAGCGTGCAAAGCTCGTAACGCTCACCAGCAAACTCGCTCAAACGCTCTAATGGGACTGGAGGAGTTTTCAGAATCGTTATCCGCATGTGGTGGTGGGGTTTCATTCGGTTTTTAAGTCAGTTTTTCGAAAATGTTCCCAAACAGTCAACTGGGCTGAAACTCTCCGTGTAGCTGCCATTTTAGCCCAAGTGTTGCCGTTCATAATAACGAGCTTAATGTCGAAACTGGTGATATACTTGTGCATATTGGCTGGCTGAATTGTTTCGTTCTCATTGACATACGGCCCCTATTTATGGCGACAACAAAGAGCGAGAATAATGGCCTTAATGTCCTACACGAATATCTCGACGTATATTGCCGGATATCAAGCCGTCGTTTTGAGTGGTTTGGGATGAAATGCGTACTTAAGATAACTGGGAGAATAAAAATAAAACCGCCTCGATTTGTTTGGATGCCTTTAAAAGAATACTGAATACTTCCCTACTTATTTAAGAAAACGTTCTCTACATCAGGGGATGTTCGTTCGTTACCTCCTGCAGCGCCCGATTCAGCTCCGTTGCATTTTTCGCGGTCGGTCTCAGTCACGTAATTAGATGCTTGTCCCGTCCCGGTAACTGGACATTTGCTGGATTTTAATCGGGACGTCACAACCACCGACAAGGGTTCAGTTGACTGGGATTAGGCCGGTAACGGTGGTTCGAATTCGAAATATGTAGCGGCTCAACAATATAGTTTCTTCGGCATTAAAGACCTCCCTAGGACTAAGACGTGGCTATTAACTTAGCTGGAAACACAGCTGGAAGCGGAATCGATAACTTTGCAATTCATATAACCCAATGTTTAAACAGATACTCTGGCTTTACTGAAACAAATCACTCAGATTGGAATTTTTTTAAGTAGTAGGCATAGACTTTTGCCCATGATGAACATCGGAGAAGACAGCTGAGTGTTTCAGCTCATGGGAAGCAAAAATTCCTGGAACTTAGAATTACTGGAACCAAATCAAGGTACGTTTCCTTGAATTGAGTTTTCAAAGCTGACGGTTTGCCGGAGTTGTTTTTAGTTACAATTCTTTTGTTACCTTGAGTCAAAGAAATCGGGAAAGATTTATAAACCATAAGTGGTCTTCTAAACATCGTATATTTTTAACTTAATATTTAGAGACAATTTGTTGAAAATTTCCTGCCTCATCCAAGAAGAGGGCCAAATTGAGCTAATTCTTGCCATAGAGCCAAGAGAAGACCTGAAGAAGTTTCCGTTAGATGAGATATATAAGGTGCTTTACGACCTTATGGACACAGAACAGGGGCGTCTAGAAGGCCTAAAAAAATCGAGTTTCCATTTGATATTTTCTCTTTAACTCGTTCAGTTTATGAGATATTTTGCTCAAATTTTTAACGTACGCTAATGTTTAGACCCCTAGGCGAATGGTTGTGAAAATCTACAGGATGTTCCTTTTACTAGACGCATACCCCCTTTTAACCCCCAGAACTTTTTGTGGTGCGCCACTGACTTCGACTGAGGACATTTTTTGTATTTGTTGTTCAATTTAAAAAATCTTGCAGTTTTTTCGTATATGTCTTAGTTTTCGAGTTATTTGCACAAATATAAGACCATGCAGGTTTTCTGGGTGATTTTCTATAAATTTTTTATACATTTTTTGTCTCCTTTTGTTCACATTTTTCTGTGAAAGCTTCAAGTGCAAGTTGAAGTTAAAATAGAGACCGCCGACGAGTTAACTTTAAAATTTATTTTAATTTAATTTACAATAATTGAGGTTTATCGGCTGTAAGGTAATCCAAATAAAAATACACAAAAATGTAACAAATATTTCAATTTATTATGAAATCAATTTCTTTCACAATAAAATGTGAACAAAAGGACGCGAAAAAATTGAAACCCTGAAACCCTGCATGGACTTACCTTTGTGCAAATAACTCGAAAAGAAAGAGATATACGAAAACACTGCAAGAGATCAGAAAATTCTTAAATTGGTCAGCAAAGTCAAAAATATGTTCGGTCCGAGTCAGTGGCGCACCACAAAAAAGTTCGTGGTGGGGGGGTAAAAGGGGTTGTGCTTCTAGAAAAAGGAACACCCTGTAGATTCCTACAACCAGTCGCCTTATGTACGGGTAAAGGGTATAAACATTAGCCTACGTTAAAAATTTGAGCAAAATATCTCATAAACTGTAGGAGTCAAAGAGAAAATAACAATTTTTTTTTTAACTTTCACACCCTGTATCTCGTTCAGCATAGGCGTGAGAAAAAAAAATTAAATGGAAACTCGACTTGCTTTGAGGTCCTCTACACGCCCCTGCTCTGTGTCCATAAGGTTGTGAATCGCCCTGTACATTTTGAAAAAGAAATGGTTCGTGCTGTAGAACTAAATGAATGAAATTATCTGTGTTTCAATTTAGTTTTTGAATAGAATATTTATGCGGGTTACTTTTAGTGGCAATTATTTTGCTGCCGCAAGTGAAAGAATTATTGATTTAGTGGGAATAATTGTCATTCTTAAGTTCCAATCTTTGATTTATTTAATTATAGCATGAATTTTCAGTAGCAGGCTCAATTTCAGTAGCAACCTTTTGCCTGCTAATCTAGAAAAAATGTTGAAGCTGTTTTATGGGTGATGGCTCACTTTTGAAATTTGA
>NW_026017110.1:4686638-4694538 GCF_020466585.1 Dendroctonus ponderosae | reverse complement strand
TAGAGAAATTAATTTGAAAAATTACCTTGACGTTTCGATAGCTATTTTCTGCTATCGTTATCAAAAGAACCTAAATGAACCTAAAAAAGAGTTAAATATTATTATTAATTATTGTTGTTTGTTAAACTAATTCAGTATAGAATTGAGCTGGGTTCGCTTTCGCATATTTTTTTGAAGATTTTGAAACAATTTTTGGTGAGTGTTAGTTTTTTGCCACAAGATTAACCTTCATTTTCTTTGAATAATTCTTGTCATTTCAAATTTGGACGTTTTATGCAAACAATTCTACGGCGTCAAACAAGATCTCCTGTATATTTTTACATTAATTTAACCATCTTATTGCTCCAAAATTGTTCTGATGTGTAAGTGTATCGCTTTTTCATCAAGATTTAAGGGATGCTTGGTGAGATCTTAAAAATATTGCTCAGCAGAATCCAAAGCATGTTCTAGTTGTGAATTTTATCGACAAGTTTTTGGCAAGAAAATCTGCATCAGTGTATGCGTCACAAACCAGTAAATTAATTGAATGGAAATTCAGGTTTTTTACTAAAAATCTGTTGGAATGAGAGCAGCAGCAACTTAACAATTTCCGCAAGCACTTTTCGGCAAAAAGCCGCAAAACCACAACTAATCCCCCTTTTCCCAGTGCCGGCGCGTATACCGTAACGAAGGAATTGTGTTCGGCAAGTTAACCGCATCAGCATCGTTTTAAAAAGTGGTTTTTCCTCCGCTTATTTCCATATACGAGAATAATCCAGGATTTGCGGGGCATAAAAGGTGTTGCGAGGACTTGAAACGCCACCTAATTGTGACTTTTGATTGCGTTTTTGTCGACGGCCAATAGACCGTTGCCGGCATTGTTCGCATTTTTCCAATTGTTTTTGGCACTGATTTTTTCTTTATTTCGATCCGGCTGCACAGCTTTTGTTGCCTGTTTTCAGTTTCAATCAGTCAAGGCTCGCGTTGTAACTGCTAAAAGCTGCCGGTGTTTGAAAAGCACAAAGCCAGTTTTTTCACCAGAAAAAATCGCATTTCATCCACAGTGTTTGTACGACCTAAGTCAGCTTGAAGCTATACGTATACAACCTAAAAGAATAAGATCGTTAGCACCAATTCCTCTAGGGACAAAAAGGTCGATGGCAAATTGAAAACGCGCTAATAAAACCGTGTTTTCACGCAAAGACATTTTTCGGCTAATGATTACAAGGGCGATTTGAGCACTAGAGAACCTTGGTAATCGTTCCCCTGACTGGTTTCCATTAGAAAATCCCCTTTCGGGCTAATCGTTTAATCGGCCATTCATTACTACCGACGCAACAAAGCTGATCGATCAGCGCCCATTATGGAAAAATTATCATAATTTGCGACACTTCGAAAGTGGCGGTAATTGCCCAAGACATTTTCTGCGACAAAAACACCAAGGAGTTTTTGCGCAAGCAGCTCCTAAATAAAAATCAACTACCTGGTATTACGAAGCCATCCGAAAGACCAAACTTATGACCCATTTAGCTCAGTAATTATTCACGGTAGGTAGGATAAAAGTTTCCAGAGTTAAGAAGCAATAAATGAATGGGCATGGGCTCTCAAAGGGGCACAAAGCTCATTAACAATGATCTTTATGTCCCCAGTTTCCCTTCGGTTTTCACGACTGCGACGAAGGAAGTACAGATATAATACCCGAAGGCGATTTTCCTAATTTCCTTAAATATGTCTCCCTAGTCGTGTAATTTTTCCCGATTTGTGAGCTGCCAGTTTGGCAAACTTGAGCAGGCTCATTCGGTTTGCGGCCAGTTTCATGATTTTTTAATTCTCTTTCTAACTAACTTATTACAACGACATCAATAAGAACATTATAAATACAGAAAAATCCTTAAACAATAAATACAACCAAAACGATTTAAAACCATTCCTTGAACAACAATACGAACTTTATTTCAACAAAATCAAGGCAAAATAAATAAACGGAATGGAGAGACTTATAACAAAGCAATCTTTGGGGATGGGTGAATGTGTAGCGAACGAGAGTTGGATCAAGAATTTGACAACAATAAGCATACCAAATCCGATAATGTATATTTTATCACTTGGACCAAAGTTTTTCCTAAATAAATCTCAATATAAACCCATTGATAACATCATAATAGACGTCGAAAATGAAATCTTCCTACTAAACAACGAGCTAAAAATTAAAATGAGAGACAAATTATGTAACATATTAACAAATTTTAAAAATCAAGAAAACGGCAAAAAAGTAGAACTGAAACTAGAATAGACAGACTAATATGTAAAACAAAACAATTCCTAAATGAAAATACAAATAGATGTTTTCTATAAATAATAATAAACGTAATAAAACAGTAATTATGCTTAAAAACGAATACCAAACAAAAAAGTTAGCCTTAGTAAATGACATCAATACATATAAACAGGAAAAAAAGATTTAACCAATAACATACAAACAAAACTAAATGAAATAATAAATTTTTGGTTTAAACAGAACTATTATAGATAACTAAAGAAACAAAACGGCCAAGAACCAGTAATATACGGCCTGCCCAAACTTCATGAAAACAACATACCATTACGACCAATCGTTAACAATATAGGTACACCAACTTACAACTTATCAAAGTTCCGCTCCACAATTCTAAGAAATGTCTTAGGACAGTCAGAATATCATCTTAAGGACTCTTGGAATTCCTGTGAATTTATTAAAAACTCTTTTTAAAAAAAAACTCCAAAATCACTGTTTAATATCGCTTGATGTAACATCATTATATACCAATATCACAATTGAATATGCAATAGAGTGTATAAAAAAATAAATGGAAGGACATCGAACAACATTCAACAATTCCAGAAAAATAATTTATTGAAGCGGTAGAGCTATGCCTAAAATCTACATATTTCAAGTTTGAAGAAAAATATTATTCACAAATATACGGTGTAGCCATGGGTTCGCCCATATCAGCAACAATTGCAAACCTTGTTATGGAAAGCTTGGAAAAAAACATAATAACAAGCCTAAATTATAAAGAAACTTTCTTTAAACGCAATGCGGATGATTGCTTAATGTGGTTACCCTAAGATAAAATTCAATATACCCTATATAAATTCAACAATTTTTACGACACTATAAAATTTACAATAGAAAAGGATAAAAATCAATCAATACATTTTCTAGACAGAACAGTAAATTATGATAATTTAGATGAAATAAAAACAAATTGGTATACCATAGAAATTTGTCAGGAAGATATTTGAACTATAATTCATATGCACCCAAAAATATAAACAAAGCGTAGTAACTGGACTTACGGATAGACCTATAAAATTATCACACCCAAATTACAGACAAGAAAATTTAAAAAAATCAGAAAAGTTATACCTTTACTAACATTTTCTGAACCAATAATAAAGCGAAAAATTAACAAAATTTACAACTGAACTAAATATAACAATAATGAGGAAAAAAGAAACAATGCATTTATATCACTACCATATATTCCAGAAGTCAATAAAAAAGTATCAAAAATACTAAAACCACACAACATTATAATTGCGGCAAAAACAAAAAACAACTTATCAACTGAATGTTTCCCAAAACTAAAACAAAAAACTGACAGAATGGATGTACCAAATACTGTATATAGAGYRAATTGTTTAGAATGTGATAATACATATATAGGACAAACCAAGCAATATTTAAAAAAGAGAATGTACTAACATAAATAGAGTCTGAGAAATRCTAGTGAACATAAAACAGCATTAWCMCAACAWTCACACCAAATGTTACATAATTTCGATTTTAGCAACGCAGATATATTAGTTAGGGAAACAAATTATCATAAAAGAAGAATCCAAGAAATGATACAAATAAAAAAAACATGCAAACTTAGTAAATTTCAGATCAGCTACCGACAACCTAAGCAACCTTTACCAAACCCTAATAAAGCCATAAGTGTAGTGAGTGTACTGGGTGTACACTCACTAGTAAAAAAATAAAACTATTTCCGCTTACCTCAATACATACATACCATTCTTGCAAATGTAGGAAATAATTCAGACCAATTTAAGGTTTCAAGAAGGCAAACACCTAAAAGAACGTAATGTTTACCAATTATGAGGTAAGTTTTTCAAATGTTTTGCTCTCCCAAAAGGAAGGATATTTCCCTCAAGAACTGATAAATGTTTTAACGTTTTATAAATTGTAGTTTTTGTACATGTTTTAATTGTGAATTGGCGTTGGTAGTTTGTGTAAATTTTAAATCTGATGATGGCGCTGTTGTCTCGCCGAAACGTAATGAAATAAATGCTATTCAAAATTTTTACTTCACACTTTGACTGAGACCCAGAATGGATAAGAATATAATAACAATTTCTAACTTAGTATCATTTATTTATAAACAATGATTAAGAAACACGAAGCGCACCGATTTTCTTCATAATTTGGCGGCATGTTTACCACCAGGGAAACAACACGTGCAATTAATTCCTCAATCACCCCAGTGTGAAAAACTCTGTGAAAGTTTCACCGGAAATTACTGCTGAAAACATTCTTTAACTCGTTCGTTTTTGGCACTTTCAAAGGAGAAAAGAGTTGCTGCTTACATTCTCTCCCGACTAGACAATTTAACATATCACCCTACAGCCGGAAAGTGTCCAAATGAAGCTCTTGAAGTCAGGGACAGAAGCGAGCTTTAAACAGCAACTCTGGCATTATCCCGGAAAGGATAAACATTTTCCAGTCGATCTGCACACCGGTCGTAATCACAATTTTGAGCTGTTGCAGTCAAGTTATGTGATCGTTAAGCTCGTACTTTGTTATTTGGGCGAAACTTAGAGGGAGCGAAGCTTTCGCTCCAAAGTTATTACCGTACGTGACGTAAAAGCGCCGGTGAATCGTGCCGGTTCCGGTTCCCCGGTTAATTATATTTTCGATATAATTAATAGTAGACGACGATCCCTTCTCCTTTAGGCCTAAGATAATTTTGTATATGACGATAAT
This sequence comes from Dendroctonus ponderosae, assembly GCF_020466585.1. Taxonomy (NCBI): domain Eukaryota; kingdom Metazoa; phylum Arthropoda; class Insecta; order Coleoptera; family Curculionidae; genus Dendroctonus; species Dendroctonus ponderosae. The sequence goes on along the minus strand of NW_026017110.1, from coordinate 4,689,530 downwards.
TTTCCACCTACCAAACCGTCACTTAATCTAGTTTTGGTTTATTGACAGGGCCCGTATATGGTTACAGTGTGCCGCTTTTCTGTTATGTTCCAATTACGTTTCTGAGACGAGCTCAGAATATTTTATTTGCCGTACTGAGTCTTAACTGATGCGATTAAAGTATCTCATATTATACTGATGTCGAAACATTTCTGGATCTAGTTTTTCACTAGTAAACAACAGCGTCCAGAAAATCTCGCTCAGGTTGAACAAGGTGTTCCGATTTAGTGCAGAAAGCAGCCGATTCTTCGATCATGGGTTGGGATCAACAACGTTCAACAGATCAGCAACGCAAGAAACTCTACTGTTTTACAATGTTGCCTTAAAGAGTTCCTTTCTGAGCCAACTGTTTTGGTGTAGAATTCCAATTGTGTTAGTGAAGCTAAAGATATTGATGTGACCGTATTACGCCAGTTTTTCAAGAAAACCCCAACCGAATATCTTGCATTTCACTCTAATCTTCTTATAAACAACAGCCGCTTTCCATTTCTGATTCATCACTGCCTCGCTCCAATTGATCATTGTCTGTATTTGCTTTAGCATTTTCAATACTGAGTGGATTGATGCAATATTTCTCGAAGCAATCATAAATTCAGCGGCTTCAGGAAAGAAGAAAATAGAGCCATAGAGAAGAAAATAATTGTACGTACTTTTAATTTTGGAAGAAAATAATATTTTCAATAAAACTTTTCCTGTAACTTGGACGAGCTCAACTAAAAATACTGTTTGACATCATTCAAATGATTTTTTTGATTTATTTCCTCAATTCAGTGAACGAGAATCAATATACAGAGTGTCTTACTGGGAACCACCGCGATCGATATAAATTAAACTAAAGTTAGGAGAAATTGGAAAATTAGTCAGAATACTCAAGTCGTTGAGACCAAGCGGTCTAAAGTATTTACATCATCTTCCTCTGAATCTATATTCAAAAAATTTCCATAGTCACGTTTTAAAGCATTTTTAACACTTAACACATGCGAAACATTATTTGTTAAGTGTCTAAAGCTTATAATGTTACTTTGAAGAGTGCTGGACATGAAGAAAACTGGAATTGGCATTAAGCCTCCGTCAGTTGATGAAAATTTTGGAGAAACTCTACTGTAGGCCGCTTCAAAGGAAGATAGGAACTGACCATAAAAGCCTTGATACTGCAGCCTTTGGACAAACATTTTTTCATTTGCATTTTGATTCCGTCTTCTTCTAGTTTGACCTTTCGATGTCCAATATTTTCTATAAGTTTCTAAGAGATATTTGCGCAATCTCAATTGAACATTTTCTATTGCAGTATCGAAAAATGTCATTACTAGTTATCAAATAATCTAGGAATTCTCGAATTCAGCTAGATCAAGATTCTTTTAGGGGTAGGCAAAAACGTTTCCATTTACTTAAGTTACAAAATTTCCATCCAATTTTTATTTCCATTAAAAACCATTCAAGCATTTCCATTATCAACAGTAAAAAGCTTTCGGCATCAGCAGAGCCATCATGAACTTTTGAAACAGCCAAGTGCAGATTTCGAAATGCGCCAACCTCAGGCACCCCCAGGATCGGTTTCGATCCTATTAGCTCTCATCAGCTGGGCTCAGCCTGAAATTAGCGATTCTTCCGAAACCTGCACTTTATAATTCCAATGCATTTCACGTCGATGTGAATACATTTGCATTATAAAGTGCAGGTTTTGCAATCGTTAATTTCAGGCTGAGCCCAGCTGATGAGAGCTAATAGGATCGAAACCGGTCCTGGGGGTGCCTGAGGTTGGCGCATTTCGAAATCTGCACTTGCCTATTTCAAAATTTGCATTAGCATCAGCTGCAACTGACTTTCAAGACGGCAAGCGATTAGAAAATTATTGGCGACAAATTGCCAAAACTGACGAACTAGACCTTCCAGGTCTTTATTTCGATTCTGCACCACTAAACCGAAAACGAAACCCGTTTTTTGATAAATATGCATCTCGTTCGACCGAATTCGGACTGAAAAAGCCACACAAAGAGCCACGGCGGCAGTTGCTTCCGCTATTATAAAGACTAGGCGGTCATCGCTTTGAGGAGGTTCGTTTCCTTGAAAATCCCATTTGCCCGACGTCGGCATTAACTTGACCCAGCCATTATCTTGGATGAGCGTCCTTATAGAAGGTAATAATATTGAAACTTCATACAGAAACGACTTCCTTCATTCCACCACAGCGATTGGCCGCTCTCAATGCCCACTTCCACGCAGTATTTCAGGGGCGGTTTGTCTCTCAAACTGTAGGTTTTGCTTAAACAATGCAGACAGCCAGACGTTTGATATAGAAACCGCTAGGACAATGATCGATCATGGCAGGTAAACACAAAGTGGAGCGTCTCCTTTAGTGTCGAAACCCCATTACAGGTGGTGGATTAATTAAAACAAACGAAATTACGTGCGGCCGGTACCCATCTGGTTTAATTTGTTTGCGACAAACATGGCACAGTCCATCACAATCGGCGATTATCCACGCTGATGCAGTTCTGCCACTCCAGCCAAGCAAATTCGATTAAGTCGCTTTCTTTCAGCTAAACACAAGGAAAATGGTGTTGATTTAATGATGTAGCGCGTTAAGCACATGTGGGTCTTTTCACATGAGCAAGAATTGCCACGTCAAGTGGGTCCCGTTTTTTGTCCGGAGGACAAAGATTGAAAATTTTCTGCCTTCTAATCTTCAATCCCTGACTTTTAACGGATGTTTAAAAAATAATTCAATAAAATAGGTCATCAATCAACAATCAAAAAATCACATTTAAGCGCTTTTTGCGCAGACACGGAAGCGCGTTTTGCGCCAAACAGCATGTGCGCCGAAGCGTTGGAACCCCCACCCATCCCCCACGC
>NW_026017110.1:4665522-4686588 GCF_020466585.1 Dendroctonus ponderosae | reverse complement strand
AGGAAGAAATTCCGATAGACCACGGCTTCAAAGCCCGGAAAACATTCCTAAATGTAATTTGACCGGCCGTGAAAGCCTTCATAGTCTGATAATCAATAAATCAATTAGGTCATCAAGTAAACGAAGGCCAAAAAACTGTCCTAATGGCATGGAAACTATACTTCGGTTGACTTAATTCAGCACTGCACGGATCGGGGTCGTCAAAACGAGTAGAAATAAGTCGCTTTTAGCTTAGTTGTATTACAATGTGACTCTCCCGCTTTCCATCTGCCTTTTGAGGTCCGTGCCCTCTAATTTGGCCCTACGATAGACGACGACGAGCACTGAATATCGCTCTTCAAAGTTTTCCCAGCTAGAGAAAATGTCTGCTGTTTTGAAGCTGGCTCAGCTGCAGCCCCATAAATCATTCAATGCATGCACAGCTTTCTATGTGCGTACTATCTATAGCTAATATCACTTAGACGCAACATGTAGAATTTATGCATTAGCGTGCAAGGGGGGCAGTCGATATGGGGAAAACATTTGTCAAATGTTCATTGTGGTGCGGGACATTGTCCAGCTACGCTTCGAACATTTGGGTAATGAAGTCGACGAGTTAAAACCATCCATAGCAAAATATGATTTTGCCAACCTACAACTACCATACAACTACACTTAGCAACTGAAGGGTTTTCTGTGCATCTGGACGTCTTCTTTCAACATTATCCTGCAAGTTATTTCCAGATGGAAGCAGGTGATTAACAATGCGAATGAATCCAGGAGCGACATTAAAGGCATAGTCAGACAGGAAATTCGTACCAAGGAGCAATTTAATTATTATCCCGATTGCCCTTACCTTAGAACTCCAAATTGGATACATATTCCCATCTGAGAACTGGCCCCATCAGTTCAGAAATTTGGAAAGTTATACGTACAAGACGAATTCGTAATGAAGCCGGCAAATGGTAAGACCGAAATTTAGTTGGATTCGCAATTTGGGCAAGGGCCAACGTGGAAACGTGAAATTTGCGAAGTTCAATTTTCAGGAAAATACTGGATAAGTCATTAATAAAGCTGCAGCAATCAAACCTGTTGATGGGCGCCCAAGTTAATCAATCATGTCTTCCAAGCAACCCAAAACGCTTGAAGGAAAAATCCTGATGTCACTCATTGAAAAAAACTACTAAAGACCAGTTCATACAAATGCTCCAAAAATAAACTCCCATGAAGTTCTGGTAAAAAAATGTTTGTTCAAAACTTCGAACACCGAAATACGTTCTATTTGGACTCAAAGTCTTCTAATTAGTTTCCAACTGCTATTTGCTTGTCTAAGTGTCGCCTTCTGTGACTTTTAAGTACTCGCATGTCGGGCTAATAATCTAGCTAATTGATTTTTGTTTTTCCTTGGGAAATTAGCATCATTTGTCCCGCAAATGGAGTGTCATGATATTTACCAACTTTTAGCTAGAGTCCTTAAATTAATTATCATTCCTCTGATTGTGTCAATTAGTTATCCTTTCAAGTCAAAACTGGGGCATTTAAGTGGGTTTTCAACTGGATAAATTTGGTTTTTTTGGTACAATATTTTAATCTGAGCTCCCAGTAGATGCACAGATTACGCGTGCATTGCCAGTTTGAGTGCTTAGTAATTTTTAATAATTATTAATGCTGAATGCTTTTATTATACGGATTTCAAAAGAATGTCAACTTTCCAACAGACGCCATAATTTTGCAAAAAGGCACATGTTCGAATTAAGCTTCAAAAGTTGAGCTGAGCTTATCGTCAAAAGCTATAAAGTTTATTTACAAGTGAAAAGAGTTTTGCTTAACAGTCAGTCAGAATTTTCAAGGGGAAAAAGTGTTTTAAAAAGCTTGCGGTGGGTTTCACAATTTCCTAAACCTTGCAATAAGCAAAAAAAATGCATTTGGTTGGTAAAATTTATTTTCATTTCAATCCATTTTATGACTTCAGCGAACTGACTTGCAAAAAAATTTGATTTTTCTTAAGAGTTCTTACCACTCTTAGACTTAAGAAGCGAAATATTTTTTATTGTTCATAATGTACGCCACACTAATGTTTTATTGCGAAAAAATGCAAGAATTTTGTGTAGATAGTGAGAACATTGACTGTTTTGTCAACATCCTAATTTCTATAAACTCGTTCCTAATTTAGAAGCATAAGTAAGTTTTATTGTTATCTTTTGAAATGAAAAGAGGAAATTCGGACGCTTACCCTCGAACGAAATATTTGTTCCTTAATTTACTGAAACTATTCTTTATGTATTTTTTGCCTTCTATTTGCTAATTATTTTCATGAAAAAGGCATGCATTTGGTATCCTCTGCGTCTTAGAAAAATGAATAAGCAATTATTGTGACAAACTTATTAGTTAAAAAAATGCCATTGTGGTGAATCCAAAAATAACAAATTTCATAACAACAGACTGGATAAAAAACATAGACAAAAATATACTAAATTGAATGTTGAATGAAAACATGGGGGATAAGAGTAAGAAAAGAACTAGAAACAGAAACAATAAAATCAAACAAAATAATGATACTGTAAGGGCGTGTATAAAAACAAAAAGAGAAAACACAGAAAATGCTGATAATAGCTACATTAATAAAAATGCAGTTTCCGAAACGAATATATTTCCAAAACCAACAAACTCTAGCAAGAGGAAATGTAAATTTCGACGCAAAACTTAAAAAAGCGGTGTGCAGAAAATACGTGTCGCTTCCAGTTTCACAAAATGAGGAGAATATAAAAGTGCTAATGTGAAAAAAAAGTAAAAATAATTGTAGGAGAGAAGTGGAAGATAGCTTGAAGCTGTACAACTGTGGACGTAAAATACAAAGGAAAGATAAATTGCAAAAACAATAGACATTTAAAACCCTGGACTTTGTAAATTCAACAACACAATGACAAAAATAACAAAACGAATAAAAGAAAATTCTCGAGAAATATCAGAAGGATGAAGGTATTGAGTAAATCATACAGTATTAATACTAGTGGAAGAATTGAATGAAACAAGGAAAAAACACAAAAATCGCATGTCACAAGTCAAGATAAAATAGCGACAGAAATTATGAGAAAATTGCATCTAACGCTCCAGACATAATGTTAAACACGTACAATAAATAATGGTTGCAGGAACAAATTCCATATAACTGGAAATTGATCCTGATAACGTTATTTTTGAGGAAAATTTGTAAAATCTTCTAACATTCGAGAAAATATATAAGATTTGCAACTGCAAAAAAAAATAAAACACATAATCCAAATATAAATCTTCTTCAAGTTCCAGGTGCTTAAAAAAAATTACATTTACATTATGCATACACATAAAATTATTGCGGAAAAAACCGCATGTTCGATAAATAGTTCTTTCTATATGAACCTCTGCAAAACTAAAAACTTAAAAATTATGGTGAATTTTCGATATTCTGGAACAAATGTTATTTTTGCAACTCTACAGAAATATTTGTCTCATTGTTCAGTAGTGGTTAAAGATTGTACAAACCGAAGTGCGTTTCTTTCCTTAAAATTGCAAATATTTAAATAGTTTTATTCAACTACCCAACAATCGAAAAAGTCGTTCGGCATTAAACATTACAGAAAACCCGTTTTTCTTGTGCAGCTTCAACAAGAACAAGCTCAAAAGCAGAGAGTTGATAAACAAATCCCATTCCAGACCCTATTTAGCCACAAATTAAAAACTTAGCCTAATTAATACCCATGGAAAAGAGCGGCTCCTTGTCTAAATAAACAAGTTATTTACTCTTTGGCGGTTGCCGTTCGGGCCCAAAAAGGTCTCAAAGTTATTCCACGACAGTATCATCCAAATGAGAATCGGTCTTCAAACTTTTTCGCTCTAATTGAGAGTCGAACTCCGCCTCGGAGCCGACTTCAAAGATCGGCGCCCGCACAACTTTAAATATTGCCGGTTTCTCCGTCGCGCTGCTTCCGATCTTTTAATTGAAATCCTAATGCGTATTTAAGTTTTTACCGTTCTGGCCCCGATATTTTAAGCCACTTTTTCAATTGCACCAAAACCGGCGCTTATTTACATCAACTGGAGCGAGAAGTTTAGCTAAATGATGTCGAGAGTTCGCATGCGATTGCAGGAAGTTTAGGTATGCCGAGTGAATTTTTCTAATGCCTGGAAAAGTGCAGATTTGATTTAAGTCAAACAAATTTTATACTATTAAAGTGCCCTTCATGAGTAGCGATCACATTTCTTTAATTCAATGTAGTCAAAACTAACTTTCAAATTGCATCAATGTCAACTCCATTGGCTCATCGTCACCCTAATTTGTACCCACGTCGAGTACGAATTGTAATTACGCGTTATCTGTCTGAAAATTTGCCACAAACCAGGCCGAAGGTCCTTAATAAGGCCCTTCTCAAGATATAATTTTCTTTAAGGGACTGAGTCCTCTTCCTGTCGGGTCAATTTTAATCCTCCAAACTGAGGGCCATTAAAGTCTAGTCGTTTGCCTTATCAGCAGCCGCAATAGTCACTGGAATACACACGCTATTTTCCGCGATAAGATTCGCTTCCGGCCTTGAATTCGGAAACGATCCAGTTTTTATTCGCCGTAACAGCGAAAGACTGGCAAGCTGCTCACTCGTCTTAAGTCTATTAACTTCTCTCGTTAAGTTGGAAGCTAAACTGTTGCTAGCTAAACTCTGGCCCATCCGGCCAGAGCTCCCGACGCGACCCCCATTGACTCCGGAAAATTAACTTTAGGTAAAAGGGAGATTTAAATTGCCCTTTTGTGTTAACAAGGTTACATTTTGGAGTTTCTTCCGGAGTTGCGCCTCAATTAAAATGAAAAACGTTTGAGGTGCTGATTTTCATTAGCACCGATGCTCGCCAATTAACTTCAAGGCTTTTGAATTGATGTTATTATATTTAAAGGGAAATTGTATTGCAGATAGGATTTATTGCAACGTTATTCCCCATTGTTTCCATGTAAACGTTCAGGATTCACGATATTCAACACACCTTAAAAGAAATGCTATTTAAATCAATTTCCCGTTCACCGAACGGAACACATAAAAGAGCGTAACAAGCGAGCAAAAAGCTTTTTTACTTTCCGATATTTGATATCCAATTTGCTGCGCTTCTTTGCGCCAGTATTTGATACGTTAAATGGCATGCCTGGCTGTTAGAGGTGTGATTTTAACATTTTAACCCAAATCCAGGACGCTCAATTAAAAACTTGCAATTTTTTATTTCAGTGTTATTATTGAATCGAAATTTTTAATTAGTCAACTGCCGGATAAATACTTTTACATCTACTATTTAATTGATTTTTATGTACACAACTTGGGCGCGTATGACACACCCTTCGTTTTAAAAAATATTATCGAAATATAATGTTCGAGCAAAAGGCAATGTACAAACTAAGTAAATACTATGTAGTTGATGCCTAGCAAAAACAAAATAAGAAGTGAAAGAGAAATGCATTAATAATGATCAACCAGTTAAATAAGAACGAGTCATTCAATGAATAAGTAGATGGAAAGACAAATCTGTTTGGTGCCACCTATTGGGGTATTTAGAACGGGCAAACGTGCCGTTTGTTAAATCTTTCATTGTTCAACTCAACGAATCAACTATAAAGAATAAAGTTATTTTACTTTGTTAGTTTAATTTTGTTAAGATATTCAATAGTTTTAAAGAAATATTTCTTAAAACTTAATTGATTTGGTGCACAAATATTATTTTGATGTTAGTATTTCGTTGTTTGCTTAAAGGTTGTTCAAACAGTTTACCGAAATAATTTGTTCGACTTGTGGCTATGAACACTGCTGACTCCTTAAATTTCCACGGAAGAGTTCTTTGTTGCAAAATTATATTGATTAAATAAATAACAGTGCATGCTCAGCTTTTAATCATAGAGTTTTCTGTTTTTCAAGAATCTCTTCCTCTCTTGCATTTTTATACGTATACTCCCATACATACTTCGACCTAAAAGACAAATATTTTCTACAATATGCAGACGACACTGCCCCGATAGCCTATTTTCACACTATGTAGTGTGCAGTAAATAGACTGCAATTCCTGACAACCAAAGCAATGACTACTTCGACTAAATGCAAACTAAAACTAACACTAACATCAAATCCCACAAAAATATTAATCTCTCTGACAAATCTCGCAATCAAGACAGTTTTTCTGAAACTACAACCAGATGTAAATGCAAAACACCTTGTTGCAACTAATATACCACAGCATAGATATCAGAACTAGTCATTTGGTTTCTTAGGAGTTCTTCATGCTTCTGTTTGTAAAACTTGGCCGCCCTTAATCCAAGAACCAAGATTCCAAGCTAAATAGAATTTACAAATCCCGAATATATTAAACTTGAGGACCAATTTGAACTGTAACTTTTTTTAAAGTAGAGGAATAATCCTATTTGCATGCTGAAGAATTTATCCACAGTTTAGTCAGTGTTTTAGCACTTTAACTTTCAACTTTAGCATCTGATCTCATAACTTGCATGGGTATGATACACACTTCGCTTTCCCGAATTTTCGGTTGCATTCAACTAGAGACGCAGTCAAATGAGTTACCACAAGTAAAAMGATTTTCTTTCTACTWCTGCTCTTGCATTCAATTTGCATTAATCAACGAAGTACACAAATGTAAAGTTCCAACCATCCCGTATTAARAAAAACACCTGCTGATTCTATTTAGCTTTGATATTTTATACCAACTCTWGAAATATTTTAACATTTTATWTTTCGCATCACTTTACTAGTTTCACAACTTAAGTGCATATGACACACACTTTGCTTTTCTTTACACTTCAGTGCATTTTGCATTAGTTAAGGATTTTATCTGAATATCCTGTACATTTTCTGACACACTCACACCTAAAATAGGCTTCTGCAGGTGGACTTTACTTGCAAACTTCTGACAGTTTATTTTAAAGATGCTTTATTGTAGTTTTTCGAACTACCAACAGGCCATATTGGACGAGGTATTCTTAATTTGCAATTGCTCGATAAATATCTGGGCAATAAATTATTTAAATAGGATGTTCGGTTATCGGCCTCCAGTGTATCATCTGTTATGGTCCAGATTGGCGAAATATTCGCGGAGAAAATTCCCCGATTGTGGCTCTCAACGTTGCAACATTTGCTAGCCAATTTGCGTGTAAACTTTCGTTCTTCTGAGTACAAACTCTGAATTTATGAGTGATATTGGAAACATTGGTTGACAATTAAGAGCGTTGCCTAAATCTCTGTATTGGACTAATTTTTTTTCGTCAGTTTGGATCATTTCCTCGACTCATACGATAAAGGAACGTGTTTCCAATGACTCTCTAAAAAAAATCGCAGATAGCTTGAGACCACTTTGTAGAATTAGACGAACAAAAGTCGTCTATCGGGAATTGATTTACGTCGCTTCGTTCAGATTCGTGAACAATTAATTACCTCTATATTATCGGGTCTCAAAGCAATATTTCTAATGATCGGGGCTGCAGCTTATCGGTTGTAAATAATTAGCCGGCCATCGGTCACCGGCCACTTGGCAACAATGGATTCGCCGGTAGCAAATTGCTGAAATTAATGTTTGAGCAGTTGATTAAATTGCACAAGAGATGGAAGCGGAGTGCATCGCAAGATAAAGGAATATTTATGACTCAATTTTCGGATACTGCGTTCGATTCGCCAAGTACGTGTCGTCAGGTATTATTCTGTCCAGCGACGTCACGACTTAATTTTTCCATATTTTCTAGGAAATGTCTCCAATACATTAATGAATAAGATGCAACTTCCCTGGTATAACAACAAGAGCTTCAAAAAAGTGTATAATTTGTGGCAACAGCTTGCAACTGGCAAGATTTCTAGTTTTTTAGGTCGTAGTCCAAAAAAGTTCCTGGCATTATGCAACTTGTGCTAAGTGATCATTTAAGAAATTCACCTGTTTGAATTGTAGTTTCATTGGCTGCTGGAATATTTCTAATCAATCATTAATTTTAGTAGACGTTTTTCATAATTTGGGAACCTACGACACACATTTATTGTTAAAGCAACTTTCATGGCCGAATTACATTTTCATCACTCTAACAATATTTACTATCGTATTTGAGAATTCGGGCTCAAAGCTGCCACACAATCCCAGCTGCTTTTAAATTAAGGGATGAAACAGTCGCTCCTCAAAAAGTCGAAATGTCTTTTATGAGCCATCCAGCCCGCGGTTAATCCGACCCTGACAATAATCATTGTCCTCAGTCCAAAGTCCTTTCGAAATTTCTAATTTGGCCGCAATAGTAAAAAAAGACAAATCTGCATACGTATGGCCCGCGAAGTCTTATCTTTATTTTGCCTGATCCGTTTTTGCGGGGATTTGCCTGAAAAGAACGGCAGGCATTTAAAGAGATTTTCGACCACAATTGCCCCACATTCACAAAAGAGACGTGGCCAATGGTAAATTGATTAATTCTAAATTACACTTCGTTGGATTTTTATTTTGACTTGAATAGAAAGCAGGATTAGACGATGAAGGAGGGATAACGTAGAGGAATTTCAAATTTCCTGGGCAATTAAACAGATTTAAGAGAACTTTGAGGTTTCCAAACGTTACTTTTTTTGAATGCGGAACTTGTGGACATTTTGTTGTTAGGGGGGTTGAAGAAAAGTTTGCAAAAAACTCCAGACTCTCAAAGACTGGAAAAGACCCTCTCATCCACTTCTGTCGATATCCTTATTCTACTCCATAGTGCATAGACTCGTTCGCATTAATATCGCAAATAAACCGTTTAAATCTGCTTCCTGACGGTGATTAATCAAAAAATAAAAGGAGACGGGTAAGCGGCCTTTAGTCCCGTGCCCTGGATCAATCAGAGAAACATTAATAAACCGTCTCGCTTATGACGGGGCCCTATTTACGGAATTATGTCGCCATTTGTCAGAGACGTGTCGCAACATGAGCGAGAAATGCCAAGGCTGATTGATGTCTATTTCCGAAAGCGACAAACCGTTCGATTTCCTTTGGAAAAAAATCGGTTTTCGCCGATTCTCTACCATTTGCCAAGCTCATTTATTACCGGACTACTAAGTTAAAATAAAATCAACTAAAGTTTTTCGAGCTATAAAACCATCGTGGAAAACAATGTTTTAATGCCGTTCCTCAGGCTGAAGTGTCTTCAGTTTAATACAGATGCGGTGCTTAGGGACTACGGGAAAAAACTGAGATATTTGCATAAAAAATTGTTTCAAAGTTATGCCTCCTTAAATTTACGCAAAAACCTGTTGCTTCTGAAATATCAAAAGCTCAAGTAACCGTAGATAAACATGTCCATGGAAAGGATCCACACCGTGAGAAGTAAACAAGCAGCAACAGATAGCGCACTTCTAAACCTCTTCTATAAACTGGGAAACGGTTTGCATTACGCTGACTGGAATAAGATCGACGCCATCTCCCACAACAGCATGCAAGGAGAATTGGACAGAGCCACGAAGAGACAAAAGGAGCAATTTGAAAAATTGGAAGCCAAATCTAGATGAATAACCTACACGACACCCAGCACGAACTGTAGTGAACCTGAGCTGTCACTCACTAACGCCTGCAGAGCAATCTGTCTTAACCAAGGGAGGAAGCTTTGCTATTAGCCCAAGAACGATACCAATAGAGGAAATTATCTCGAACACCGAAACAGCATTGCAAAGGCTCCCAGAACAAACCGCAAATGAAATACGTCTGGAAGCCACTCAGATCCTACGGAAAGCGAAACCACCACCAAGCAACTTAAGCAGAGAAGAACAACATGCACTCAGGAAAATACGAAGGAATACAAGCATTGTCGTCCTGCCTGCTGACAAAGGAAACGCTACAGTCATTATGAACATAGAGGAGTACGAGCAGAAAACCCAAAACATATTGGACCCAGTCACTTACACAAAGCTAGCTCAAAAAAGACCCGACTCGAGTCAATCGCAGAAACATCAACCGCCTGATCAAAATATCCTCAATAGACGAGAACACCATGAAGAAGATTATTAGGTCAGAAACCCTCCCCCACGTTTGTATGGATTACCGAAGATTCCCAAAGAAGGAATGCCACTGAGACCAATCGTCAGTGCCCCGGGATCACGATATAGCAAAATGTCTATCCTGCAGCCACACTTGGGGTCCACAGCAACATACATCAAGGATTCCGAAGATTTCATTAAGAAGATCCAATACCTGAGACTGGAACCTACGGACATGCTCGCCAGCTTCGATGTTGTATCTCTATTTACAAAGGTACCCTTGGACGAATCCATAGAATTAGTGGCGGAGCTATTTGAAGAGAGTACAACAAATTTGTTCAAGGCTTGTCTAAAGGGCAGCTACTTCCTGTGAAATGGAGATTACTACGAACAAAAGGAAGGAGTAGCCATGGGAAGCCCACTCAGCCCAGTGGTGGCGAATCYATTCATGSAGAAGTTTGARAAAACAGCGTTGAGCACCGCACCTCTTAAACCAAYGATCTGGTACCGATATGTCGATGCTATGGAGGCATGGACGCAAAAACCTGGACATCTTCCTCGACCATCTAGACAAACAGCACCCAGACATCCAATTCACCATGGAAGTTGAACAAAACCACCAACTGGCCTTTCTGGATGTTTAGGTGTCTAGGGAGGGGAATCGTTTGGGCCACAATAAGACTCTTACGGATAGAGCCAGAAAAATATGTGGACCACAACATCTAACCACAGAACTGCAGCACTTGGAAAAAGCTTTTCTTCAGAACGGATATTCCCAGTTCAGGACTTCAAAAAATCTGTAGGAGTGGCCTGYACTGAAAAAAGTGAATCCACTCTGAAAGCTTTCCTCCCCTTTGTTCCCAGGGTTACGGACCTAATTGGGAGGCTCCTGGGGAAACACAACATAAGAATCGACAAATCGACAAACCCACAAGAAAGATCCGAGAATTTCTACGATCAGTTAAAGACAGAAAACCCCCCCACACAACAGGCTATCGCCCCCGACTAATACGAGAAGCCATTGGAATCTACAAACACGACGACAATTTCAACAGAAAAGAAGAGACAATGGCGCTAAACAGGATATGGTTTCCAGCACTCACCAACGCWAAAACAGTAAGAAAAAGCAACAGCTCAGGACAGGAGAGAGAATCCAGTACACCGGAGGATAGCAACAGGCAACAGAATGCGCARGCTCCGATAACACAGGCCACGTCATCACAAACCACGTSATCGCAASCGGTACATAAATACGGACTGCGCCTGAGGARTCGCATCGGAACAGTGTAAAAGTTCWAGMAAACCACTTCTGAAGATGCAAGCCACTCGTACTTGCGAAACGTCAAAGAGAAATCCTACCGAACGACGGCCTAAAAACGCGAAAACCCCATTAGTTTCAAGGAATGGCCTCGAAAGTCTATATCTTTTGATGAAATGGAATAGGTTAGGGCAACGGATGAAAACAAAAAGCTGCTGTAAAAGGTTGTGGATCAATGATCTATTGACAATTAAGTTGTTAAATCCATAATAGGTGTTCAAAGTTCTGCCCGTTGAACTTCAGGTGTCTTTGAGCCCGTGTAATCACTTTATTCAGCACTCTTGGCAGCATGGCTGGGCTCCAATTGCTCCCTTATTACTTCGTTAGGCGTTTATTTTTTTCTTCTCATCCTTCTCAGGATCATCTTTTTGGCAGCTTTTATTTTACTCTTTTGCTGTTTTACTGAAGTTCCAGCGTTCACGTTCACACATAAGCACAAATGTTCAAAAGCTATGTAGAAAAAACTCGAAGAAACTTGTTCAAGTTTTTGTGACAAGAAATTGTTTATCATGTAAGAACATTATTCTTACCTGTTCTATTGATTCAGTGAATCACCCTGTATACTTGGAAAATGTTTTCAGATGGCTGATCTCGCTACACCATTAAATGTTTCCAGGTCCAGAAAACTTATGAACTCTTCATTACTATATTTTTTTCAATAATCAGTTTCTGGTGTATCACTCGTAGACTCAGAACAACACTGCTGCCAGCTAGGAAGCAAATAAACTAAAGGAAAGTGGTGTTGAAAATTCATAAAATATTCAAGCAAAAGCAGTTTGAGTCCTTAAAAGTTGCCACGTTTAAATGTTTGAAAAATTCTCAATAAACAGTGAGTCTAATTCAGTTGAAATTCGGCTGGGCTAAATATGGACAAAACCGCGCTGCAGCCAAATTTCATAACGGCAAGGATGCGGGCGCTGAAGAATTTATTAAAATCTTCCGCAGGAAGCACCTTATTTTCGTTCCACTATAAAATTTTAATAATGTTTTCGCTATATAACACGGCGGGATTAAGCGAGACCGCACAACTTTCCGGTTAAGAGTTTTTTTATTAAACAACTTTCGAAAATCCTGCGTTTTCCGGGGCCTGCTGCCTCAACCACTAGCTCCAATATGAAGTTGGCACATTCAATTACCTCCACAGGGTGTATTAAAGAGCTTTAGCAACAACGGCGTCGGCTCGATTGTTCAACACACTTTATAAGGTTTATCAATGTTACAATTACCCGAGCGCCGCAATTAATTAGAAGCCATCATTCAGATATAGTCAAAGCATTGCATATTACTCGGGTAAAGATAAACTGCAACGTGGTGCTGGTGTTATCGTTTTCGGTTAAATTAATTAACCTCGAGGGCAAACAAATCACCCGAGGGTCCGTCGGTAATATCCGAAATGATAGTCGAATTATCTAATTGATTGCATGCATAGACGGCGAAATTGTGTCCATTTAATCTTGACATTGTTGCACACTCAAAAATACCTGTGCCACACTCAAACACCCGTGTGGAATACAGATTCACTCCCATTATTAAGTTCATTTTTTCTTTCGAAAATGTTCTGCTTGAGCAACAAACGGCAACAACTCAGGAAAAGTATCCACAGCCTCCTGGAACTGGTAAATGGCAAGCCAAGATAGTCCATAATAAGTATATAGGCAGCAAAATTACGAAACTCATGTTTGTCCCGCGGTGGAAACTTTCCCAGGAAACTTTTCCAAGTAGAGGTTACTCTTTTATTTAGAGCTTATAAAAATCTTTTATAAGTTCTTCGAGTGTCTCCGGATTAGTTTATGGCCAGTACTTAAAGTATATTAAATTCATAAAGGAAAAACAACTGAAACTCTCTCGGACAACAAGGACCGTTATTGCACCCTAGAAGAGCGATGTGTTTCCAATGGAAACTTTTTAGAACTTTTCGGGGAAAATGCCAAGTGCGTGTGTGTGCGTCCGGAAAATCCTGAAAATGAAAAACCCCGGCCCATTTTCCAGGGTGTAACCCAATAGCTTGTCAAATGGCTTGATCGAATCGTAATCGGGGTAAATATTGGAATGGGGAAAGGTACACACATATATTATTGATGGGGGGCAGCTTTAAAGCTTCAGTGGGGTAAGTTTACATAAAAAAACTGCCATTTCGCCTAACACACATGAGCACAAACATAAGTAAAACGAATTGGAAATTCCATAATCGATCGATTCCCATGAGGGACCATGGACTACGTGGCAGGAATGCCTGCCTCCGAATAGCGAAATCTGGTTGTTTATTTTCAATTATTGATAGCTCCCCACATTCCCGGTTACCCCAATCCTTTGTGGCAAATAATTCGTTTGCCGTTGTCGGCTTTTATTTATGTGCGGATTTCGCACTTTTATCTTTTGCTTTGAAACATCGAGTCGGATCAAACTGCATCTTTAGAGGATGGCGATCTTTCTATCCTAAACGTCCACATAATTGCAGACGAGGGACAAATAAGGGAAAATGGGCGCACACGCACCGGAGCGCCGTTTTTATCAGCCACTTGTTGCGTGTGATGGGTTCAAATGGCTGAAAGAAAGCCAAATGAAAATTTGTTAAATTTGTCACAGAGCTGACCGAATCTGGTACCGACCACCGTTTCTATTAACAACAACATTATTTAATGTATGATCTGATCCAAATGAAGAAGAAAAGCGGAAAATATGGCAAAATCGTTTTATTTGATATTTGGGGAGTTTTTTGCAGCTCGATAAATAATTCAGAAGGCAAGTTTCTAGGGACCACATTTTGATCATTTTTTCGGGCCAGTATGGACATTTTCATCTCAGCCACTTCATTTCATATCATTTCTTGTGAATATATGCTGCAAACTTTTTATGCTCGTAAACGAGGCCTATAGAAATTCAACTTTCTCTGGCCATACTTTCACTGTAAGTTGGAAAAATTATTCAATTTTTAATTTCAGATCAGCATCATTATTTGGCAATCAAAACGCTTTCCTGGACAAATGATCCTGATAAACAATTTATGATTAACTAAATTAACTTGCAAGCTTAATATCAAAAATACTTCGCCTTGTATGCGACGATAACCACTATCACAATTAAACTTACATTTTTCAAAAATAGATAAGAGCAAATTTCTTCACCTCAATCTACATTGAATATTGTGCTCATATTCCTCAAGTCTATGACACACATTTTCCAATTTTTCTATGTAAGCTTCTAATGCAAGCTACTCTTTTATTGTTATGAAAATTCAGCTCAGCAGTAGAGTCGCTGCGAGTTAAAATGTGTCACGCATTTCAAGCTGCTTTCATCTATTCTGCAAGACTTCTCGTCTACAATTTATTATTTAGGAAGCACATTAGAGAGCAGACTATTTTCGGGCTGGTAATGCCTGCTGCAAACGATTAATTGATAATGATTTTCCCCAAAACAGTCACATAACGGACAGTGCTGTATTATTTAAAATAAAAGTGTACTGTTGAGCCTTTTCGTCTTGGTTGGCAATTGAGCCTCATTTTCATGAAACTCGTTGAAATGGTCCAATTTGGTCAAATAGACTTCAGTTAAACGATTGAATATGTTACAATTAAACGGAAAATCTAGGTAGAAAAATAAGGAACTATTTAAAATAAAACTTTGTTGACTAGATCATTTTTAGTTAGGTTAGTCAGTAAATCAACTACAACTGGCACGAAGATTTTTCCAGAATTCTGAGCGTAAACCTTCGCAGCACTTTGCTTGGGATACACGTACCCAAAGGCAGAGGAAACAGAACACAAATATTTCCGCAGTAACAGAGAACTGGACCTGATCAATTTTTCAAAATACGTTAAATATAAAGTAATGGACTTTAAAGCAGGAGACAAAAGGAAAATTTTGAAAACGATGAGCAAATACTGCAAAAATCTTCAGCGTCTATTTACAATCAAACATTGATGAAATCACCTTCCCTACAATCCATTAATCGTTATTAGTTTATAGAAACACTGTTGATTGTTAACTTGCCCCACTGTACAGGAAGTCAGCCGCTTCACAAATAATTAAGTTGAGCTCAACTTTAAGGATTTTTTGCGGGGAAAATGATCGCTTTCCTCATTTATCCACCATTCCAACTAACGCATGTTTCAGTGGATTTGCCTGAGAGAGCAGTGGTGTGTTAACCAGCATCGCAAAATTGAATACACTCAATAAACAAGACATAAAAATTAAAAACATCGTTATTCGGTCAGTTACGCATTGAGCATTTCAACCGCTCCCATTATTGGCATCGGTAAGATAAACACGCATTAAGCTTGCACTCAATAATACGCCCCACTTAATATAAATAACTCAAATTTATCTGCATGTTTTGACCGGATAAAATGAATTTCCCGTATCACCAAATAAGTAATAATTAGGAAAATTCGGTCAAGTTCGTGGTCAATTCAAATCAGAGGCCAGCAGGGCTTTGGGCACGATCGGAATGTCCGATTGGCGACTAATTAGCACGTGGCCATTGGCGAATTCGGAAACTTTGGAGGTTCACCGCCCTCGGTAATTAACCCGAAACATTGCCGGAATTTTTCCAAATCTAGACAAGGGGCCGGGAAATTGCATAAGACAATCGCCAATCCAATTAGGCCGTAAGCAGCGGAATTGGACACGAAACCTGAAAGAGTGTTTGCGGTCAAACAGCGCGCTAAAACCCGACCGAATGCAAGATTTATTTCCCTTGTAGCTGTAGGTAGCTGCTTATAATCGAATCAGCGACTTTGCCAGCTGGAAGCCGGATTACCGGCAAAACTTTCCAGCCGATGCCACTTCAGTGGTCATTTCTTTGTATAAAAACGGTCTGAATTAACTTACAAAACAGATTTTACGAATTACAGGACGACTCCATTTCTTTCGTTTTTCCCGACTTTTTCGTGACATAATAACTATTCAATATTTATTCTTTGTTGAGCTAAATAGTGGTCATATGTAGCTGAATCAAACGCTCATTCAGACGCACGTAACAAAGTGCTGAATCCAGTCATCGACATGCAGATGCTAAAGAAGTCACTGTTGTAAAAGAAGTAAATGAATCACAATTACACAGTAAAAAATATTTAGAAAACCACAAGGAAGAAACATCTGCTAGTTGGTGCACAAGCAGGTCCGAAATCAAAAGCACTTGTAAAAATTTCATTCTCGAAAAGTCGTTCAACGAAAAAATAGCATTAATTTTCGAGATATTTACACTTTTGTGAAAATCGACCGCCGGTATTGGTGGAAAGACATATTTTGATACTTAATATTTTTATCAGCTCAAAAAATCTCAATTTTCAGAGATAAATCCACTGCAAAGTGATACGCTAGCAACTCAGAAGTGCCAATTTAATCAAAATCACCAATAAAATTGTAATTTTTTCACAGCTCGAAGTCCTCTTAAGTACAACGATCCCACTGTTTTGCAGAAAAAAAGCGAAATTCCAGCAGCTGCAAATGCGCCTCTAATCGTAAGAAAACCTTAATTTTATTCCGGCAAACCCCTTAGGAGGAACAAAAATAGCAAACTACTTGAAGCGTCCGGAAAATTCCCTAAATATGATATTAAAGTCCTGAAACGATCAGCAGTAGGCATTATGCGTCGCCTTGCGAATGCAGTTGCACGTTTTCCATTCCCGGCCTGTTATCCCCGGTAATGTGCGGAATATCCTCAATTATCCCGGATTATCCCCGGAAATATTTTTACTAGTTTAAATGTGGATTTGCGGCCGGATTAGCGGGACTCGGCGCACTGCTGACAGGGATACGCAATTGATAAGTGGAAATGGAACTGTTTAAGTTGATTCGATGTGGATTCAGTTAAGTTGCTGGGAGTGGTGGCCGAAATATAAATAAATCGCCACCAGAAAGCGCTTTTGCCGAAACCTGAAAGTGAATTCCCAATTATTCCGGTAAAAACGGAGTAGTCTTTTTTTAGACACAGAACATTCGGTTAAGAGGAGCGCCGTGACAAAATAAATCAACTTATTTATAACCTGGGGCCTAAACTCGAAATGAAACACCGTCAGTTAAGTTAAGAGTGCCAGTTTATATCACACTATTAAACACGCGGGAACTGCCGATTTTTCGCGAAAACTTACCAAATTAAATTCAAGCTGGACCGGAAGAACCATAGACGATTTTTTGTAAACACTGCGATGGTCATTATAAAAGCTCTATGGCAACTTTTGAACTTTTGAGGCTTTGACGGGCCCGGGAAGTTTCTTCCAACAACTCTCAATTGGAAAGTCCCGATCAAATAACCAGATATATCCAAGTTAGTGTATATGCAGCTTTTTGGTGAGTTTTCTGGTTGGCACAGTGGAAATTTAGTATATTTAAAAGCTTCAGTAAGTTCGGCAAGTAAGTTCTACGACTAAATTAAAAAGCATATTTTCCAACTCGGCGGCAGTATTGCAAGCGAGCCGAAAGGCAATAAATAGTTTTGCAAAATGCAAGAGTTGGGCCTTGAAATGAGTGGAACGCGATTTGCGTATTAAGTTTGCTTTAATTTGCAAAGTTTGTCATCCCTCAATGGTTGGGTCAATAAAATCGGTTAATCCTGAATAATAAAATGTTAAACCGAAGAAGAAGGAAAATTCTGCTCGCATCTCGCGAAAATTCTAAGCAAAGTACTTACTACTATAAACAGTTGGTAAAAATAGCAGAGTCGTTAATCATTCAACATAACCGGGCTTGTTTAGAGAATGGACAGCAATACGTAAGTTAATTAAAATCACAGTTAAATTCAACATACATTGCACGACAAGCGAGTCATTTCCAGAGTATTATTTCGGTTTGTTAGTGTAAATATTTAGTTGACACCTCTACTCCACTAATGCACTTGCTATGTGGCGATTTTTCGGAAACTAAGCAATTTGTGGTCCATATTTATTAAGTGAGTTGTAAAGTAATTATTATTATTTTCTCTTCCAGGTCGCCGCTAAGTCCCAACTGACCAATAACAACTCAGATCAATCCCTTAGGTAAGTAATCACGCAGCGATTATAGGTTTGGATCCTTATTTACGCCAAAGGTCTTACCAAGCTTAGATGTACTGTTTAATGGAAAAAGTCTCTGAATCCTGACCAAAATGAATCGACACTTACAGTTCAAACCCCAAACTGTAGAAGTAAGCAAACGCTCCGCTACATGAATTGCAAAAAATTAGCATCGCTTAGATTTTGTCTTCAAAATTCTTTCACACGGATTGGATGGATTAGTTTTGAAGACATTTGCTCCTTTAGGATGATTTGCTCGAAATATTGAACACAGCTGCAAAATTTTCAGATTTCCGATCCAAAACTCTCGGTGTTGAAAAGAAGACTTTGGGCGTTAAAACACTTTCATCTAGATAAGGCAAAAGTTGCTACACTTCTTCAAAATCACGTACTCATCATATGAAATTTATGCTAAAATTTTCAGTTATTTGCAAACTTTCGGCTTTCAAAAAATCCACAATATTTTGCTCAGATCTGAGTACATTTAGTAAGGATTAACGAACTGCGTTTAAGTCCTCGACATAAAATTTTCAAAGCAAAATTAAATTTAAAGCAATATAGAATTGCAAATTCGATTCCGTCATAACAATATGAGTAAGGAAATTCGAGTAGTTTTGGATCAGAAAGCAAAATTGGAATATAAGACACTTAGGTGCCAACATTTCATGTTTTCCATCCCGTTTTCGTTCATTTCTCGGAAACAAAATGAGCAAGAACGCTCATTACACCACGCTTTTTAGATCATTCCATAGAAAACTAAATAGACTTTTTTAAAACTGAACCATTGATAAGAAAATGTTGGCAGTTTTGTCTAAACAGGCTTTAATTCAAGAACTTTTGGATTTTTTGAGTTGCAAAATCGACTCAAACATGACGCCTCTTTTTTCGAAGTTTCTCAAGCCCCGTTTGAGCCACAGAATTCGTTTTGGCATCGTTGGATAGATAAGTGAAAATGCTTCAGGTGAATGATTCAGTTATTACGAGTGAGTAAATTCGAGTAGTTTTAACCCATAAAAGGCAATTTCAATATTCAATATATCAGACACTTAGGTGCAAGCTTATACCAAAATTTCATGTTTCCCGTCCCGTTTTTGCTCAATTCTCGGAAGCAAAATGAGCGAGAACGCTCATTTTAACATCATTCCCGAGATAATGGACTTTTTAGAAAGTGAACCAATGATAAGAAAATGGGAGCAGTTTTCTCAAAAAAGTCTGGATTTTAAAACGTTAAAGATTTGCGTGTTTTTTTTTTTAGTTGCAAAATCGACTCAAACCTGACGCTGCTTTTATCGAAATTTCTCAAGCCCCATTTGAACTACAGAACTTGTTTTGGCATCGTTGGATAGATAATTGAAAATTCGGTGCAGCCGTAACAACGCGACTGAGAAAAGTCCGGTAATTTTGTAGATTATGCCAACATTTCATGTTTTCCGTCCCGTTTTTGGTCATTTCTCGTAAGCAAAATGAGTAATAATGCTCATTGTTACATCATTCCCGAGAGAACTAAATGCACTTTTTAGAAAGTGAACCATTGATAAGGAAATGTTCGCAGCTTTCTCAAAAAAGTGTTGATTTCAAGTTGTTTTCGATTTGCGTGTTTTTTGTTTTCTTTGCACAATCGACTCAAACATGACGCTGCTTTTTTGGAAGTTTCTCAAGTCCCATTTGAGCCACAGACTTCGAAAAAAAATCGGGCAGTTTTCACCCAGAAAGCGAAATTTGAATATCAGAAATTTTGGTGCACGATTATACCAAAATTTCATGTTTTCCGTCCGGTCACCGTTGAAACGCGCGCGAAAAGAACGCTCACTTTTGCATCATTCCAGAGGGCACTGAATGGCCTTTTTAGAAAGTGAACCATCCATAAGAAAATTTGAATGATAATTTTCTGCTTTAAAAATATTTCCTTTGGAAAAATGACCATTCCGGACTATCGTTGATAGTAGAGGTTCAGTGTGAATGTCCAAGTAATCGTTTTGTGCGGTTCAAATCGTTTTTTTTTTCTCAACGCGGTTTTTTTTACGAAAACGCGACGATAGTCAACCCCAGCAACCTGGAGAATCAAAAAATCCTGATCCAAGCAAATCGGGTTGCTCAGCACAGTGTGATTGCCAGAAGGTAAAAATACCGGCTGGAAGTGACCGCAAATACCGGAGAAGTGCGTAACTCTCACAGACTCAGCGCAGTGCCACCCATGAGGGGCTCAAAAATGAGCTCTAATATTAAACGGTGCTGTGTGCCTCAGTGCGATGATACATCTTCAAGGCGGTAAGTTTCATCGTTACTACAATTATATACTTGTGGATTGTTGGACGAAACCCACATGGTGCTGGTTTCGGGGAAAAAATCTTTCCTTTTGGGAGAGCAAAACAATGGAAAAACTTGGTAACTAATGATTGGTAAAAATCAATGTTGTTTTAGGTCTTTGCCGTCTTGAAACCTAAATTTGTCTGAATTATTTTTTACATTTGTGAGAGTGGTATGTATGTATTGAGATAACAGAAATCGTTTTTATTGTTGTACTGTTGTATTTATGTTCGTACATTCTCTTTTTTAAATATTGTTTAGTTTGTCCTATATTTGTATTATCACATTCTAAAAGTACTGAATGCACTGAATTAATTAATTCATTAGTTGTTACACAGAATTATTTGTTTATTTTCTTAAACCTTGATTCGTAACGTGCTCATTTTGCTTTTTGATCAAAGGTTTGTTGTTTGTGTAAAACACTTTTCACAAATTAATGGTACTTGGCGTTTCGCCTATTTATTTACTGCAATAAAAA
>NW_026017110.1:4636709-4665454 GCF_020466585.1 Dendroctonus ponderosae | reverse complement strand
CATAGATGGCGGTAGGATAGACATTGTTTCCACATTGTGCGAGAGAGTTGGTAATCTATACTCGTCTTTATCTATGGTGCCACCCGATATCAGGTACATGTTTGCATCCCTCGGAACACCAACCCTCAAAATTTAAAAACATCGAATAAATAATAGCTTTGAAGTGTGTGCGATATATTGCCGATTGAACTTGCCTGTAAAACAACAAATTATCAAAATTCCAGCAAGCCCATCGCCGAGAAACTGATAAGGAAATACCATCAACAATAATAGCAATGTCGACGTGGAAACTGCAGGAAATAAATATACTACGGCAATTTATGCAGGGCAGAGATGTAATGACAAAGAAGGGCCTGGAAGAGGCACAAAATCTACTCCCTGGCCGATCAATTTGGAAATGGATTTCAAGTCATTTTAGATTTTCGTCTTTTTTTTTAGGTGCAAAATAGACTCAAACATGACGCTACTTCATGACTTAGACTCAAATTCGAGTGGTTTTGAACCAGAAAGCGAAATTTAAATGTCAGACACTAGATGCAAGATTATGTTTAAGTGTAAAGTAAATGACAAGAAGGCAACGTTCAATAATAGTCCCACATCATTGGCCAATAAATCGGTGAAAAGTGCATAGAATACCGTAAACTCCTTATAAAACATCAGCTTTCATTTCAGAATTTAAAAATCTGTTGAATCATCCAGCAAACGCTTTGAACAAACTCAATATCTCCCATTCGGAATAATTGCAATTTATTTTGAAAGAAAGTCCTGAACTTGCTCAACTCAAAATAGCTTAGCAATACCTTGGACGAACTCCAACTGAAACTAGTCTCCACACGTTAGGCGTTCACTATTTTTCAAATTAATCTTACCTGAAATATAATTGAATTCACAGCCTCAGGCCAGGAAAACCATCCAAATCGATTCAACGCGTGGCCAGGGGGCTGCGTCCATAAGGATTTTGCCATTAAATTTTCATCGGCTGAGTAAGACGATAATTAGGGTTAAAAGATGAAAGCAGGGCCGACCCGGAAGGAAGTCCAGCTTGGAGGATTTCCTCCACCCGTCAAAGATTCATTAAAGATACGATCCAGTCCAGATCCGGAAAAACTTCCGACCATTCCCCATGCTCTGTGTAAACTGTAATGGAACTGCCAAACTTAGACGACAATGGACGATCTGGACGGGATATTGAAGTCGTGAAACTTTCGTCGCCGAGTGAAACTATCTGCAAAGAGAAATCCGTCGCCATTAGTCAACTAATAAAAATAGCTGTCGAATCAGGGCCAACTGAAATATCACCGCCCTATTAACCGCAAGGGCTGTTATCACGTCTGGAGTCGGTGTTAAACAGCGTCTGGATGCTGGATGGCCACTTATCAGGGTTTAACACCGAAAAAAGTCCATTTGTAAAGGCCAGAAAATGGAAGACTCCATCTCGACGCGTAAGTCGACAACAAAGGGCCGATAAGAGAAGGATTATTGTCCCAATGCCGCCTAACCGTCGTCTTATAGTCCCCCAATCTCCACACCAGTCATTTTCTGAATGTGCACATGGACTAAGATACTTTTGGCGTGGAAGTTAGTATAGATAACCAAACCTATACACAGGCCACTAGAATTAGCTTATCACTCAGTCCAGTTGCTCGAAAATCCTTGCCCATGCCGCTAGTCCGGGCGCAAGTTATCCAATTTCCTCCAGGTAGCTGATGATTGGCTTCGATTGTTTTTCTGGACCGTTAGATTGGACGTGAATGGACATAAATGGACGTCGATCAGCCGTCCAGAGCAGCGTCCACAGAAGTGTTTCGGACTTTGAATTACGGGCGAAGAGCGGCGCTAAATTTACCGCGTCCGGTGGGACTCCCCGGCCGCCCAACGAGACAACGCCGCCCTATAATTTACGAGGATCGCCTGGAAGAGATGGGGGGATAATATGGACTGGATTTTGTACCGGATACCTGTATTTTAGCCTGATATATTAGTGCCGTAAACGATGATTTAGTTTACTTTAAACTGGATGGTTTTTCCATTGGCTGAAGGTGGTCAATGTAAGTGAAAATCTTTTCCCATCGACGGGAAAAGAAGGATTTTGAGGATGCAGATCTAGACGATGACGATGGACAACCAATGCGTTCGAGTTTAATTTACGTTCAAGTGCACTTCGAAATTCAATAGAGTCTAATGTGGTTTTTGTGCCGACCCCTTCGGGCACGACACTGGTTTGAAAGCAAGAAAACCTTCCCAACTCCCTGTTTGTTCGTTATTCTTCGATCAACAACTACATTGGACTCCAATTTGCGTTCAAATGGTGGACTTGGACATCGAGAAGAGCCTAATGTAAATGTTGTGCCGAGCACTTCGGGCACGAGGGTTTCCATGCAAAATAGTCTTCCTAACTGTCTGTTTGCTGTTCTTCTACCATTGCACTCAATAAAATAATATAACACCACTTTTTTAATGGGAACTGAAGAACTCTATTTGCTGATGCCTTCAGATCTTTTAGATCGATTTCGATTCTCCAGGTATTGAGCATTTTTTCAAAGCGATGTTTTTGCTATTTTGTCAAAAACCAGTGGCAAACGAAGCTTGGTCTAAACAGGCCCGTGCTGTCTTTGAGGAACCTGTTAACCTTGGTTGTTCTTGAAGTTGGGCCAAACCCTACAGCCGCGCCACTTCACAGTCATGCCCTGAGGATGCCCAAATAAATATAGCGAAACTTGGGCAATTTCATGAAGCTCTTCTGTTGTTACAGCGATTGAAATTCCGCTTTCAATGCAAACTCGTTTGGATGCTCCTGAGACTCAAAACTCAAAGAAAGTTCGAAAACTTGGTGAAAAAGTGAAATAAAAACCAAACTGAAATGGACAGGTTAGAGTTGAGCCAGATTTGGCCTTTGTGGAGACAACGTAATATCCCCATATCGGGCAGGAGGGCGGCAGTCGCCCTTTCTAAAGACGTGTTTATCCCTGAATGGTCTGGACAAAAAGTGCAATGTATTTTTTATCCCGGCGGTCTGTTTGAGCGTCCCGAGAAAGCGCGAATTTCCCCAGGGAGCGCCGCGAGAAAAACAAACAGGGTAGATGGCTTTTTTCCTGCTGCCATCGACTTCTGGCGTTCGCGCCAGCCGAGAGCTGACCGGAATTGCAGCCTAATTTTTCCCGACATATCCAGAAAAGGACACCAGATGCATTATTAAGAAAACAATACGTTTCCAGCTCGTGACGGCCCCCGTATGCAAATGTGACGGGGCCCCCATTGTCTCAAGGACACAATTTATATTTCCCTTCTCCATTTATCAAACCTGGAACAGCCACGTTTTACCTCTCCTGTTTATGGAGTGGCTGTTTATGCGCTGTTCATCCAGGACGAACGCATGATTTATAGTGAAACGATTCATTTTCGAAACCGGCTTTGGATTCAATTTTGCTGGGCTGCTGGATCTGCATAATTTACCTCTCCAGCATCCAGACACTTTTTTCTACTGCGCTTTGCCTACTCAGCCTCTTTCTCACCTGTCACAGCTCGATCCGGAAGGTTTTTCTCAAAAATTGATAATTGAATATGAGCCAAACCCAAAGGCCTCCTCGTGAAAAAATTCAGGTTCCTCAAAGTCCACTCTTTCCACATTTGAAGCAGCAACAGTTTACTTTGCAATTCGCATCTTTGCTGCCAGAAAATCAACGATTTTAAGGGTTTGTCTCATGGCTCCATCTTAGAAGAACAGATGAACCTCTATTTTTGACTATCGAGAAATCAGTACCTGCGCAGAAGCTCTTTAGGTAGAAAATCCATGAAACAAGTTTGAAAATTTGATAAAATAGTTGAGGATGATGGTAAATTCGAAACGCCTTTGTTTCCGCTTAAATATTTTAGGTGCAGTCCTTGTGAAGCTCCTTTCTTAAATATACTGCATACTGCTTTGTGTCGTTTTATTATAATCTGTGCATTTCCTTGTCTATTTTGAATACATTTGCTTTTTAAGCATCGTTTCGAGTCCGAAAACGTCAACTCCATTTCATACATTTTCTTAATTTTCCAGCAAGAAATCTCCTTTTTAAATTTTAAATTGTCGTTACCAAAAATTGCCACATCCAGACTTCCAATCAAAGCTAGTTGGATCTGGGACGCTTAGATGTCCAAATGGTAAACGATTTATGCCTGTCGAGGAACATGATTGACACATTCTTTTCTTAGCTCCAGCAACATTTCAATGCCTGAATAAATTATCTGTCGCTGCAGTAGCTTTAGGAAAAAATCGTCACGAAACTCACATAAAAGCGAACATACAATATGGAATTAGTTGGCCCTTAAAAGTAAGAAGGAATAATTTAACTGGAACTTTCCTTTTGATTCGAACACTGTCCAATGTGCATTAATAAATCGACATTGCTCATAAATGTGTCTGTCCAACTGTTTACTTTTTACTGCTGAAATAGAACAAGAGAGCTTTATTAGTCAATGAGGAACATCCGGACGGACCTATCGCGTCCAGTTGCTCAGACGCCTGAGGACGGATTAAATCGAAACGTGTCCCCAAATAAGGACTTGGCATTTCGCGTGCCGTCAATATTTGCCATGAGCTCGCAATATTCATGTTCGTGTCTCTGGCAAGGATTCGGAGATTGCAAGTTACTCCCATTTCGTGCTTTCGCTTCGACCACCTTATGAGAACAGCCTTTTCTCTGACATTTTCAGAATGAAAGCAAATGACGGAGAAACATCGACAGTCCACAGCCGCCAAGAGGAGCCGATGGCCACCCGATCGGCCGTATTTTGCCCGCCGGGATTTCGAATGGGAATGTACGGATGGCGGAAGAAGTGCCTCTATGGGTTGATTCTAGTTCTACTCTTCATGGTAATAGTCAACTTAGCTTTAACTTTATGGGTGCTGAAGGTTCTGGACTTTTCAACGGTAAGTAGGAAGTTTTAGTTTACAATCGCCGCTATTTTTCAAATCACAGATTTGATGCCGATGATAAAGTCAACCCTCTATTAATTCCATACAGACAACAGAACATTATTATTTCAAATAAAAAATTGCCTCTAAATGAGAATGGCCACAAAGTCCGCTAATTATGGCCGAGGGGCGCAAAATGACGCCGTTCAGCGCATAAAGAGTAGCGAGGCGAACCACAAAACCTCTTTGAAAAACAGATTCAGGACTTTTTCTAATCATTCGCAATTAAAGCCGTGTTAATTGAGACTGTGTGCTGGAGGTCGTCAGTCGTTTTTTAAAATCGGCACAAAAACGCAGCGGAAAGGCGCTCTAATTAGAAAAGCCGCCGGCCTGCCAAATGCCGATTATTGTTTTCCGAGACGGCGGAAACTTGATCATGTTCCAAAGGCTTTTTCGGTATTTTGCTCGGAACCTTTGCATACAGGAAACAATATAAAAATGGGGCGGCGAAAAAAGTCGTTCAGGTTTAAACATGCTTGATACAATTCTTGACGTCTATTTCTGCAAGTAGCATTGTGTCATCCGCCCAACGTAAAAAAAATCAGTTTTTATAATGCATAAACAGCGCAATTGTGTCTCTTTTGGTTCTCGAGAAAGAAATTTTAATTCCGAAGTTTGCAAAAGCGAGTCTGAACCGTTCGACGCAAAAATGATCCAAGTTGGGTTAGTTTGCCGAAACATGCATGTCCGTGTCTGGTTTGGTTTTCAAGCAATAACGTATTTTCTAAAAAATTAATGAATCATCAAATTGTCTGAATTAACTCAAACAAATTATCAGCCCTCTCTCAGGCTCTTTTTCCAAGAACCTTCTTCCTACTTTCTCTGTATCCGATTCCCACTTCATTAAACCGTAAAAAGCCCCTTAATTCTCATTGCAATAAAATTGCCTATTAGTTAAGCATTAAATAAGGAGACTATTTCCAGGACGGAATGGGTCAACTGGAGGTCGTCCCAGGAGGGCTCAAGCTGAAGGGCAACGCCTTTGTCCTGGACAACCTGATAGCCAATCAAATTCGGTCGAGAAGCGGGGAACCAATAGTGATCGAGTCCAGCAGGAACATCACCCTCCGATCCAGAGACAAGCTGGGGAGATCCAGTACTGTGGTGCACATGGGTGAGTCATTCTATAGCTACATGTATTCAAAGTTTGCCTCCAAACCTTTTCTATCCAGGCATAGATAGCTTAGAGTGTCTAGCGAACAAATTTCAAATCCTGGACGATCGAGGTGGTTTGCTGTTCTCGGCAGACCGCAGGGAGGTGGTGGTGGGGGCGGAAACCTTGAGGATAACCGGAGAGGGAGGAAGTCGGTTCAGTGGCAGCGTCCAAACCAGACTAGTACGGGCTGAAAGTGGTCATGATTTAAGGTAGCTACTTTATTCAGTTTATCACGCACGTTCGTGATTATACAATTTG
This sequence comes from Dendroctonus ponderosae, assembly GCF_020466585.1. NCBI lineage: Eukaryota > Metazoa > Arthropoda > Insecta > Coleoptera > Curculionidae > Dendroctonus > Dendroctonus ponderosae. The sequence goes on along the minus strand of NW_026017110.1, from coordinate 4,659,083 downwards.
GGGTTAATTACAGGTTGGAGTCTCCAACGCGAGGTCTGCAAATCAGGGCGCCGAAGGAACTGAAGCTGGAGTCGAGAGGAGGACACATCAACGCACTGGCACAGAACGACGTTTCGTTTCGCAGCGAGATGGGCGCCATCCGTCTTCAGTCGTCGTCCATCATTGTGCCTCAGTTGCCCACTGCCAAAGTGACGAACCGACAAGTGGGAGCGCGCAGCTTCGAAGTGTTCCAATTGTGTGCATGCGAAAATGGCAAACTATTCTTGGCCGATCCCCATGTGGTGTGCGCAAGTGAAAATGAGGATAGCTTTTGTCGATAACAGTCCTAAAACCTGCGAGACTTACCGAAAACACTTTTTAAACCCCACTGGGGCGACAAAAGACTACACTACACAAAGGCTGTAGACAATATGCCATAAAATAAACCATGTAAAAAAATGCTATCATCCGCAGCATTTCAAAGCAGAACATGCAAAAGCAGACCAAGTGCTATAAAACCACATCTCTAGACAACCTTCTAGTCAATTTCTAGGTCCATTAATTAGTGCATCAATAAGCAATTGAAAGTGAATGTTGTAAAAAAGCGCTTTACAAGTTGTAATGTTAATGCAAATTCCACTGTACATATGTAATGTGTAAAAATATTTTATAAACAATGTTATCAGGCCCTTGAGGTTGTTTTGTTGGCGCTTCCTGCAAATATAAATCAACATGATCAACTGAAAGTCCATTTATTTAATAAGTAGTATTTAATGCAAAAAGTCTTCTGTTGGGAATGAAAAATCAAAAGTACTACTATTACAAAAATACAGACATTTTGTTTTGCTTTCAGACGACAAATACATAGATTTAAAAATAGAGAAAGAGAAATTGTTCTTTCGGTCTTCGATGAAAGACTTCTGCAGCATTCAAAATTTCCTCGCCCGAAAATAAAACATGTCGAGGCACTTCCATAAATTCAATGTATAAGGAAAAATTTTTCTTTTACCACTTAACTAACACCAAACTGACACTGAAACAAATTTTGTCCATTGGCCCACTTTAAAAATGTGACTTTCCTATTATATTGTAGTTAGTTCAACAACTCACTAGAGAATTCAATGTGAAATGTCGACTCGAACCAACTACACATTTTTTTGCTTAAGAAATATCAGCAAACGAGATATTCCCAGAAAAAGGCGATAATCTTACACCCAAAATATTTCGGTTTTTGTAGGCTAACTAATAGGAAATTTGAATTTCTTGAGCGGAAAACCTTAATAAAAAACCCAAACTCGAAATTTTTTAGTAGTAGGTAGTTAAATGGTTAAAAATGTGTTTAAAAAAACATAAATTTTATTGTCGCGAATTTTGTCACATTAGTTGAGGACCACCCTGTATGTAGGGATTCAAATTAATCTTTAAAGGCTATGAATGAACCCAAATATTCCTGCCTATGCTTTTATCAGCATGGACCAACTACATTGACGATCACCACCCTTGACCTATATGATGCAAACAAGGAAAGATACAGTTATATTAGTGCTATCTGGTCGCAATCAAACACAATTATATAGCTAATGCATACCGATAAAGTTGTAGACTTTAAAGCTCTCATTTACTCGGTTGTAGAAAACAACTGTTGCCAAAAGCACGATATTGCTGTTTACTCCTTTTAGAAGAATTGAAGACAAAACAAAACAATTAAAAATTTAAGTACATGGAATGGTCCATTTAAGTACATGGATTTCACCAAGAAGCCGCTCTGGACAAATTTCCTTCCGAAAAAGAAACTTTTGAAGTTAATTTTTCTACCACACATTTTTTTTTTTTTTTGGGAATGGTATTTTCGGATCTCTTTAGACGTTTGGAAAACAAGTATAGTTCTATAACGGTTCTCTTCAAAAGGCCATTATGACTAATAAAGTACTTTGAACCGTTGTTGGAAGAGAATTTCGGGAATTTTGACACAGCTCGAAAATGTTCACTCTTCACTCTAACTAGAGAAGAATAAGAAAATTTTCACAAAGTTCTATCCTTATCTCGATATGTTCATCCGTTTCTCAGATATAATTACAAGAATTATTCAAAATTTGGGTCAGCCTCAGCGGTTAAAAATTTTGCATCAGGGCTGAGGTGGAAGTGACAAAGCGCTCAGTCAAAATAACTCGAAGAACTTTTTCAATTAGTTTAGATTTTTAAGTTTTTTTTTCTGTGTCGGATTTATTCGGCAGTTAGCAATTTCCTGTTTTTTTGAAAATTTGGGGCTTTGGCACTTATTTCTTTACAAGTCAGGATATGCAAATAACATTTAACTGATAAAAGACAGCTTGCCAAAAGATCTATCTAAATAGAAAGATTCAACAGTTTAGACGGTATAAAGCTCATATGCTTTTAGGCCGGCGAAACGATTTTTTACAATTAAAAAAAAACGAAAAAATTGTTGAAAAAGTGCAAATTTCGAAAGTAGAACTTGGCCTTTTGATATACATTGAACAAATGTAGCTGGCCTATCAGTTCTTCAAAAATATCCGGAGCTTTTCCCTGCAAAAAAAAGTAAAATTTACCAACATTTCAGTGGTTTTTTGACATAAAAAAGAACAAAGAAACCAAGGAGTTGCCATACAGTATTTATTTGCTATCTTCTGCTTTAACAAAACCGTTCAAGGTTCAGCAACAAATTAATTTGACGGCACTTATACCTACTCGGTTTACTACATTTTTTTTAAATAAATGTGGCAACCCTCATACATTTCTTAAAATTTATAAGCATTAATTTTGACGTTTTCGACACATCAACTTAATGTAAATAAAACGATTAGTCACAAAATTAAGAATCTGAGCCCTTGATTGGACTACTTTTGGGTAATGAAATCCCTGAAACACCATTCGCAACTCGTGCAATTTTCAATTGCAAAAAGTGCTACGTTCAAGATTTGCAAAGGTTTTTCGGAATGACAGAAAAGGTCCTGCAAGTAGTGTTCTCCTAAAGTCGCCCACAATTCGTAAACTTTCTGTGATTAAAGAGCAAGATTCTTAGGTGATATCCACTCCTCTAGAGCTACCGAGCTGTTGTTACTAATTGCAACTCTTACCTGCCCTCATTATTGGAAAAAATTACGGAATAGTGCCTCACTTACCTGGTCTGTTCAAGCCAAAGGAGTCCTGACAAATAGGTAAGTGCTTACCTAATTCACTGCTTTCGCCAAATTCTGTAAAAAGGGGCACTTTCCACTTGGAGAACTATGCAAAACTATCATTTTATAGCTTTTTGAACAAGTTTTACTCAAATATGGTTGACAGATGCTTTCGGCTCTTGGACGCCATTTTTACCATGAATAACGACAGCTTTTATGGTGGCATTTGGCATCCCCGCTACAGGCCTGACCGCATAAAATATTTCAGTTAATACATATTTTATAAAAATTAAAAAGTCACTAATAGATACATAATATAATTTCATGGCGTAACGTGCGCTGATTTTTTAATATTTTTGCAATATTTTCACTAATATTTTTTAGTGTTCGCAACTCACCCCTTTTGACTGCTCTATAAAAACCCAAGAATTAAAACATGGAGATAATTAAAAACTGTTATTACTGAATATTTAAGTTGCTGTCGGTTCCTTTCGGTACATGCACTTGAATGTTTTCAATTTCGGTTTTACGCTTTGGCATTGAATCTTAAAAGCGCATTATTCAACTCGAGTTAAGTTGCGGTCTTCAATCGGCTAATTGCATATACTGATAGACAATGAATTGCAAACAATCGGCAGAATCCGCCAATTCGCAAAAAAAAACGATAATCCGCATAAGATGTTATAAACAAAACGATTTCGCAATTATGTTGTCGGAGTCACGATTCTCTTAATGCTAAAATTGCGGAAGATCATGAAAATTTTTTATATGCTGAAGTTTTTATGAACATTCCGTTCTTTGGTTGTTCTGGAGAATTAATGAGCGGACTTTCAGTCGGTTTACGACCGTTTAAAGCGATGCTTAAATTAATAAGCGCACTTTGTCTCATTCGCGTTTTGGGTGTTGGAAGTTGGCAGAACTTTTACTGCCAATTAAGTTGCGACTCGTTCAACGCAAGTGAAACTCATACGGTGTGCAAACGACAACAGCAGGTACGTTTTTGAAGTCCTACCGACTGCGCCCATAAATAATGGGGTTTTAAAGAAATGTGGCCCTGATCCAAAGTGCGGTCCAGACTTTGCCGTTCTGGAACTTTCCAACGATGACCGGCAGTATATTATGGACATTCACAACTATCTGAGAAACAAAGTGGCCATCGGCCACGAAAAGCGCGGATTTCAGCCCAGGGCTGCCAACATGCTAGTCATGGTAGGTGTTTACAGGGTGAAGAATTTTAAGCTCAATAAGGAATTCCAGAATTACAATCGGGAGTTAGAGTTTCTGGCGCAATGCTGGGCAAATGCCTGCAATGGAAACCCGCTGGTCCACGATAGGTGCCGAAGAACAGGTAACTGATGCATGTGGAAAAAATTAAGCTCTTAAGGGGAAATTGCAGCTCAATATGTCCATGTGGGCCAAAACTTGGGGTATATCAACAGCACGGACCCGAAAATCAACAAAATCAAAGCCATCAAAGACCTGATCTTATTGTGGTATGATGAGGTGGCATTGTTCGACAGTTCTTGGATCAACGATACTCAGATCAGGTGCAAAGAATATTAAAGAAACATAAATAGGGTACAGGGAAAATTGTTTTTTCTCCTCGAAAATGCTTAGGAAAATTCAACTTCTCCATGCGTCCAGAGCTGCTTAAATATTAATTTTTTTTGCACTTAGTGTCGACCTTTACAAGAGAGATAATTGTTGTTTGCTGGGACGAATTTGAATTTTTACTGGTTTTTCCGAGTTTTGACTTCCCTTGCTACAACTGACTAAACGTGTGTTTAAAATGATAATAATTGTCGAAACGAAGGAAAACTTTACAAAATTTAGATGGATTTGGAAAATCAACTTTATTTGAACATCAAGCTGAAATTCACTTCGGTCTCAAAGCTCAAATATTGCGAAATTTCATCTAAATCTACGTCTGAATTTTAAAAAGTCCAGTTTTCTCCTACACAAAGGATACCCTTTATAAGACTTTGGATTTTAGATCGCCCGATCTAGTAGTAGGCCATTATACGCAACTAGTATGGGCGAATAGTATGGAAATTGGATGCGCCATCAGCTACTACACGCATACTGTGCAGAATCGCATCTGGCATCAGTTAATTTTGGTGTGCAATTATGGGCCAGGTGGGAATTATTTGGGAAATCCCGTTTATGAAGCTGGTAGGACTGAAATTATGCCAAAGCAGTGGGCTGCTGATGGGGGAATTTGTTCCAGGAAAAGTCGCTACCAGGTGCCCTAAAGGTATGGAAAGGAATGCGATTTATAAGGGGCTATGTGGACAAACGCAACCGGTGGAAGAAGTTGGCAATTTCACTTTTGACCTGTTTCAACTGGAAGATGTCTAAAACAGTTGTTTAATAAATAAGTTTTTGCAAAACTAAGCGAGTTTTTTTCCTCAAATTCTCTTGTTGTGACACGCGAGTTGCACAGAAATTTACGCAAATATTAGCGCAGGGATATTTTTTTTTAACTAAAATTGAAGTTTTTAAGGCTTGTAGTCTATGAAGCGGTTTCAGTTGGCAAATATGCAATCCTTGCTAAATATAAAGTCGAAGTTTCAAACAATTATTTTACACCAAAAACTAAATTTACAGGCTAAAGTGGAAACTGTATCTCCTAAAACTGTAAGTCCAAAACTATCTTTGTTCTAAATACACTTTCAATGGCAAAATATCGAATTTACAAAGTCTCTGGAATCTTTCGCACTTTCGTCTTCGCACTCTGATAGATTCTTTAACAGAGACATAAAAATCCCTGCTGGTTGCGCCAGTTAAATTTTGATGGACAATGTTTTGGATCTTCTACTGGACATTTTTTGATCAATTCTCTATTTTTTTTAATTTGAAGTTAATTTTGTTCTTACATAAAGGTTTGTAAACACTGTTTTAGAAGAATTGAGGCAACTTTTTGAAGCCTCAAATGTTGCTTTTACTGTAAAGTTAGGAGGAATTATATTTTTAAAATCGCTCTGGCGGTTGCTGATAAAGGAACTAACGACCATTATCCATACTTGCCGATGTTCAACCAAGTCTGACGAGTCTGATGACGATAATTGCCCGAAACTGGTTTTTAAAATGGCGTTTTTATTGGACCCTTGCCCTGTTTTTGTTTTACTTTATCATACGTTTCTCAAGCTTTCAAGTGACGCTTTCAAATGTTAGTCATTGTTTGCAATTAAGTGTTCATTTATCGGTGTCTGATTTTTCAAAAACCCTCAAGTAAAGTGGATGAACAAGCGCAATAAAGTGACTAAAGATGTTGCTTAATAAATGAGATTGTTAGAAATTTGGCAAGTTTCTCTTTGTTTTAAAAAGGTTTCTTGTAGAGCAGTTGAGTTACACAAAAAATTGTGCAAATATCAGCGCACAATTATTTTCTTATCAATTGAAAATTACGCTTTACAAGACTTGTAGTCGATGAAGCTATTCAGGCTTACAAATACAGAATCGGTGATACTGTAGGTAGTTATTTTGTTGACTCTCTATAATAATAATTATTTTATACAAAAAATTTATTTACAGAATAAAGTGCAAAATTTATAGCTGATGATATGCATTATTGATCAGTATCTCTTCTTATTGGCTCTTAAAAACACTTCTCATTGGCAAACTAATGAATTTAGAAACTTGCTGAAATCTTCAACACAATCCTGTAACGGAAGGAGAGAAAAATATATTCGTTATTTCTCGAACTCTGGCAGATTCTTTCGTAGAAACATATAAACACATTGCAGCAACTGCTGAGTCAGTTAAACTTTGCAGTTTGGTAAGGTAATATTTAGTTCAACTGGACATTTTTTTTGGTCAACGTTGAATTTTTTAAATTTTATTTTAATTTTCTGACACAAAGCTTCTCAACTCGTCAGACAAAATATATTCCAAATTTCCCCCCGTGTAATACGAATTATTCGCCAGTGGAACTTTTTTATTGAAATGAAAACTTAGTTGTTCAGTCATTGTGTTATGCCTAAAGCTCATATCAACGCAAGAAAGCACTTTATGTGGGAATTTTAGTCACTCTTGGAAGCCTCAACTGTTACTTTAACTGCAAATTATCCCTTAAGTGTGAAGAAATTCGATTTAAAAAAGCCTTTCGGACGCTCGGAGTTTTCAAACTGGGCGTTTTCTAGTCAAGTCTGATTATGGCAATTGCTCGAAACTGGTTTTTATAAAAGCATTGTTTATTGGACCTGTTTGGGTTCTAGTTTATCATGTGTTTCTCAAGCTTTCAAGTGACTTAAAAAGTTAGCCATTGTTAATTTTAGTTGCTACTTGAACTTAAACTATTGCACCATTTGCAATTAAGATTTGCTTTATGAGTGTCTGATGCCTGAAAAACTCTCAAGTAAAGTGAGTGATCACGCAATAGAAAGCAAAATCATGCGAAATCTCGTTAATCCTCTCTTATCAATGAAAACAATATTATATTTGCTTTGTTCTCCAACGGTGAGTAAGTCATTAGCTGGTTTTATTAATACATCGACATTAGCACATCAGCATTGATTATCAAAGAGTGAAACTTAGTAACTTATTACTAAATCGGATAATTTAACACCATTGCTTTTGCTCTTTTGGTTGACTCCCATTTGGTAAATATCTGAACTGCATATTCCAAAATCCAAAATTTGAATTTAGCAGCCATCGGCGACGTGTCTAATTTATAAAACTTTAAATTAATTAAACCAACTAATTCTGTAGTAGCGTAATAAATCACACTATAAATGTGAGATCTTGGATGAATGGTCCCATGTTTTGGAACAGCTTTATTTCACTTTGGGATGCCGGTATCTCAAAAAATTTTGCTCTGGGAGGATTCGACCAAGTATACATTTTATAAATTCAGCTCAAACGCCGTTATACAGAAGGGGAATAAAGTTAGAGCCAATTGAACGCAAGCATACCACAAATGGCACGCCTTGTGCGCAAGCAGTGTCAAATTTAACAACTGTTTAAGTTCCAGTTTTTCACATAATCCTTAAACCAGATTTGAAACCTCCCTTTAATTTGGTTAGAAAAAATCTACCTAAAAAGCCAAATATTAACTGACGCGTATATAAAAAACTAAGCATTTGCCAACGCAGTTGATATAAAAAAAGTCTTATTCCAATACAATTTTTCGGATACCCTGAACATTACAGGATTTTTGAAATTAAGGAACAAAATTGCTACGAGGTTGCACTTTGCTGATTAAATGCCCTTTATCCCAAATCGAGATAGAAATTGGGCTTACAAAGTGCAACTCCCGATTGTTTCCTTGTTAATTATCTCCACATCTGCCAAGCAAACACGTCCTGTTTTTTTTTATCAGTATTTTCTGATTACACGTCCGCCTGCTCGAGGGTTCCAGCCTGAAACAGTCACATTAACTTGGCATTTTTTGCAGGTAAAGGCCGTACTTTCCTGCTGCGCAGGTGACAGTATCAATCCGATCCTAATTGAGCTTAATTGACGCTTAATTCACTTTGATCATTAAATATCAGAAAGTAAACTGTTACTGTTTCAGGCGCCAATTTTACGATGGCTAATTTCAGATACTTTATTGGGTTGATTAGTAAGTATTAAGCATTGATTAGTACAGTGGAAAAATAACAAAGGACACCTTTTTCAGTGATGGCGACAGCCGCTAGATCCATCAATGGGACCATGGAGGATTTCTTCCCAGATATCAAGCAAAACTTGACGAAAATAACTTGGGCCCATGCGGTTAACAACCAAACTTACCTCGATGCCACCCTGAAAAATGGTAAGTTCATCCTAAACAATTATCAAATAAAAATATCACAACTGATGAGGAAATTTACGCGTCAAGACATCAACATGATTGAAGCTGACATTGTTCTGGGAACACTTATAAACGGCAAGACAGATCCCATTCCCATCATGGGTCATCCGCCTCAGAACACTTCGGATCTGTCCTTGGAAGGCTTTCTGGCGCAGGTGCAGAGCTTTGATAGCACTTCGAACAGCTCGAAAAAGGGTATCAAGCTGGACTTTAAAACAATTGAGGTGTTGGAGGCTTCAAAGAACATTGTTAGGAGTGTTGCCGATAAGGTGAGTGGAAAACATATTTCTTGATATGCTATTTTTGGTCTGTGCAAATATGTCTGTTCTCGCTGTGTCTACACACGTTTGTCCAAGGATAATTGTGCAGGAGATGCGTACATGTTCGGACCAGTTGGAAAATTTTCAATTTCTTCAAGGTTCTCGATTGCAATTAAATTCCGCCAAACAGGCGCTCAACTGGCTGGATGTTTCTCGATTTTCTCGTGACAATTACAACGACTCATCGATTTTATAGTGAAATGTTTGGACTGTTTTCTGCTAAAAGCCGCAGTCGAGCTCAGTAACTCCAAACATTATTGGTCCGCTTAAGCCACGAAAACGTATACCTTTAATTGAATATTTTCGCACGCTAAAAGATGTTCATTTACAACTAGTATACATAAAAATGATAGGGGAATTCATGTTTTTGCTAAAAAATGTGATGCAAGCAGCAAATTTAAACTGTAGCTGGATAAGTAAAGCATTCACAACTCATGCCTATAAGTATAGAATTAAGGAATATACAGGGAAATATTGGAGTAATTAAAAAACACCCGGTATGGTTAGAATTAATTTCAGCTAAATTCTTTGGCCCCGGAGAAGATCATGCTTTCATTCATTCACTGTGGAAATTTAACTTAAAAATACTGAAAATCCGGTGAAACCAAATCTGGTGATCGTGACGGCCAGTTTACTGATGATTGTAAAGATCATTGAAAATATCTGAAATGTCGAAATGGAAATGTTTTTTTTTACAAAATCTGGAAACACTGAATTGCTTTCAAATAATATACAAAATCGAAGTCGTGTATGTAATAAATCCGAAAACCTACAATTTGCTGTTCGAACCGGCTCGAAGGACCAAAATGTGTGCCAGTGCAGCCTTTAACGGCGTAAAGCTGGGCTTTAATATTTTATTAAACCCACCGAGTAGCTCCTTAACTAAGGAAATTTTTGATTGTCCTTTCTCAGAAAAACCATGCACATTATCTTGGCGCAAGTCCTTCCGGATTTTTATGAATAAGGTTTGGTTTTTCCAGGATGATGACCTTCCCATCTGGATCAACGCTGATATCCTTGCAGGCCCCGTCAACGCCAGTACAAAGCCAGTGAACGCCAGCCGGTTCTTAGATGTCGCAAAATCATTCCCTAAATCCATCCTTTCCCTCGGCTGGACTACTGCTTACGATTCCAACTCGAATGGATCATACGAATCATCGCAGATCCAGGAGATGATCGACGTTATTCGATCCCACAACATTACGCAGGAAATAACGTTTCCGGTGCGGGCTGGATTAGCCGCCCGAAGTCTGGAGCAACTGACCAATCTTACGGAGAGCATCGAAAAATCTACATTGACAATTTGGTCCTCCGACGGAGACAATGTGTCTGTGGAGGACTTGAGGCTGTTGATCAGCAAAATTGGACTGAACAGAACGTATATTGATGTGCCCAGCGATCTTCTGGAGCAGTTGCGTCTGGATGATCTTCCCAATAGCAGCCCAAGTCGAAGTGTTGTTGGAGCTGCCGTTTGGATGCCGGTGCTCTTGGTGCTGGCGGGCATTTTCCAGAGCTTAAGCCTTATTTAGTCAATAAGTGTGGCACTTTAATTATATAGAAATAAACGATATACAATAAAACAGTATAATTCGCTTACAAATATTCCATCGAATACAGGTCCTAACTACAGCTACAACGGGATTCACGTACCTAAATACAAAACACGTTCTAGAATTTACAAGACTAGGATTTGCATACATTAATTAACCGGAGGTTAGATACTTACACGCCAATGTACAGGGTGGGGCACTTTATTCCAGACATTACCCCACGCGGAAATAAAGGATTATTTTGTATGTAGAGCTATAAAAATTATCTTTAATCGTCCTCAACTGTACAGTGTACCTACACTAAAGTTCAATCGTAAAAGTGGAAATTTAGGATTTTTCAAAAGTGGGAATGGTTTTAGTGTTAATACTTGCAGAGCTGAGTCAAAGGAATCAGGTGCATGTGGTGTTCTGCTTCAATATTGCTCTAATTTGTTCATTGCGGCATTTTTTTAGTAAAGTTCCTGCCGTCGCAAACATTCTAAGTTAGTCAAAAGTTAAGAAGATGCTTCTATTTCATCCGATTCTGGTTAAATTTCCACAGTCCAAAAGTCCCTTCTTCTTCATAGGATTTACCTATAGAGATTAAGAATACTATCGACACCTACGTACGAGAGGGAACAAGGCAGAAGAAACAGGCTTGGATGACGCACGATATTCTTAAATTAATGAAATAAAGAAAAAGCAGAACTAGAAGATTAAATAGGAAACAAAACAAACGAATTCATTTCAGGAATTCATTTTCATGGATTAACAGCAGTTGTAACGAAATTGAGGGGAAAAAAGAACGCAGCAGGGACATCTATTATTATTCCGATACGAAAAAAGGCTTGAGTCATCTGAAAATATTCGTTCGGATATTTCATGCACAAATATATAATAAATTAAAAAATCATACGGGTTACACGCAGTTTGGCTTTAAAAAGGGACTAAGAACGAAAGAAGCTTCGTTTGCTGTGCAAGTACTCGGCAGGAGCGGAAACGTGGACGCTCACAAAGACAACAGAAAGAAGTGTCGAAGTCTACGAAAAGTGTGGTGGACAAGCCATTCTTCCAATATCGATGTCCTAGACCGAATGGAGAAACTCATAAATGAAAGCAAAATAGAATAAAATACAGAACCAGACAGAAGAAGAAACTTGTGGCTGAAAATCTTGCGAATAGACCAATATGGCTTCATGATCGTCAACCTTATTAGAGGATGCGGCACCCCAAGAAAAGGAAAAATACTGAACTAAATTGGTCCACCCTGTAGATGCTAGGTCTAGAACAATAAATACCGTTCAGAGTACAAAAATAAATATTAAAAAACTGTCACTTTGGAGGCACTTAAAACGATATAAATAGTTCCCTAACTCTAACTTATCATTTTAAAACATCACATGGTGTATTTCGCTGGTAATTTGGACGTGTCTGGACAGGTCGTTTATCAAGATTCGTCGTATCGTGGACAGCGTCCTTTCAGCTTATTGTAGGGACCGTAATCGCAGGCGATTATTCCGCAATCCCGCTTCTGGATGCATCTGGAAATCGAGCCGATGTTACGGATGTCGGAGGCCTGAGAGAGATCCTACTTACATTCGATCGATTAGGCTGCTGTACTCTTTGCCCTTCCTCATTCTCAAGCAGTCCTCGTTGTCGTTTTCACAGTCACAGTAACACTTTGAGCCGAATTTGATTTTTGGAATGAACTCTTTGGGGCATTTGCACCTGGAATATTGGCATGTTACCTAAACAATTCCACTTCTAAGGAAAACTCACTTTTTCAGCAAACTTTCCGGAATACGGTTTCCTGCAACTGGGACTGAAATCGCGTTGTCAGCACGCTCAGCAACCCGTTTCTGCCTTTCCGTCGTGCTGCCTCCATCATCAGGTTGTGCTTCCGTTTTGGGTCGACACTCGCACTCTGTATGATTGTAGAATTTGAGCTTTTCCACCTTGGTGACGTCGGCGCCAATTTGCTTTACCTGGAAAGTTAAAGTGGTCGTTTCATTAAAGTGTAGCTAAAGTAGTTCAACAATTCGAACTGATGGCGGTCATAAAGGCGAGTCATTTTTCTAATTGCGCGCAACAACCGTAAATCACTGGCAGAAAAATTAGCCGAAGAACCATTCGATGAGCGTTCCGCGAAATTGCTGGTATTTCTTGACAACTCTTCGCCTCTTGATTTAGAGCCCGAGGAGATCGTTAATCTTGATCGTTTCAAGACGGGACTTGTTTATGCTCATTCTTCCCACTCGCCGTTTGATTAAGATGCAGAATCGATAACTAATCGATGTGTTCGAACGTGCATGATTTGCACACTTGTTTCTTCATTTCAATTACCAAAGCTACCTAGGCTGGTCAGGTCGTTTACAAGCTTTACAGGTGTTATTCTTCGTTTTTAGATAAATGAAATGACCATTAGCTATGTAAGGAACTTATTTGTGCATTTCAAAGCATGCTAATCCACACTGTGATTAAGTAAGGAAGAAAGTTGATGAAACATAAAGCAAAAAATAAGTCTATGGGGAGCTTCAAAAAAAAAGTTACATCACTCAAATTAATTATGTATTATTGCATATTCTGGTGAAACGGAATAACTAAACACTTTTACACCAATTCTGTTGGAACTGCAACTCTTGATTTGGCAAATTTTGAGAATATCTGCATGGATTCAAAGTAGCCAAACTCAACAAAAGATCTAAATATCTCTGGCATACCAAAGTCTCTTCAACCAATTATGCACTTTTTCCACCACCTGTTATTTCCAGATGGCACCCTGGATTTTCTCTTATCCGTTAGACAGTCCGAGACCAAAAGTAGCTTCGTCTTATAAAGAGAGTTTCTTCACAACGTTTCTTAGTGCGATCTGGATCGCGATCCAATATTTTTTGGATCCCAATCGGCCTTTGATATCAGCGCCACTTTCGATTCCGTGTTTTGACAGAGATTATTATTAAAAACTATTTGGCTCTTGTTCAAGTGTGAGGATTATCTTCCATTGTTATTAACCGTTTTCAGATCTATAAAAGGGCCAATATTTAAAACATACCAACAAATGATGATAGTTCAGTTTAAATACGTAAATATTTTCCAAGCCGTTGGTCCGATATGAATCCATTTTTGACCGAAAGGTTCTATACTTACACAAATCTTAAGTGATAAGGTAAGCAAAAAAACAATAAATGTTTTGTACGGGGTGTTTAAATACTATCCTGTTTTAATCTGTAAAGTTTAAATCTTTCTGGGGGAAATATGAGGTAGCACAGACAGAAAACAAGTAAGCATTGTTATAGCTCGATATATTCCGAGTAATTTTTCTTTTTTATCTACTGTTTATCCTTTCGAGGCTTTCGAGTGAACTTCATTTTCATATTTTCCTCGCGAAATTTAATAAACAGAGACGTAGAGTTCTGAGTGTGTAATAAAATTTAGTTTGCACAGATAAAATCTGCCCGGCCGTCAAAATAAAATACAAAGAGATGAAAAAGTATAGATGAAAATGACTGAAAAGGCATGAGGCTATAACAACGTATAATTTTTTTGCTTGAGCCTCCCGATATTGCCTGGAGAGGGCTTTAAACTTTAACCGAGAAAACATGACTCTATTTAAACACCTTGTTGAGAATGTTTATTACTTTTTGTACTTCTCGCATAACTTAAATTTTGCTCAAGAACAGAGCTATAAATCGAGGAAAATTATTGAAATCGGATAACCGACCATCATAGTCAAAAGTTAAGGAATATTTAAGCAACGCAATAAATTTGCGACGTATACATCAAAGCGCAATAAACCAAAAAATATATAAATTCCACTCGAAAAACCTTAAAGCGAAACCAAATTGAACACTTTAGCCTTCACAAACAATAAAACCGAACGTAATAATTCCACATTAACTGGCCGAATACAAGATGTTAATGATAAATTCCCGGCGATCCAGAGCCGTTACTCATTTATTTCTTTCGATGGCGCTGACTGAAGAAAAACTAACAGAACTGCATGGGAATAAACAGGAAGCATCCAGTAAACACACTTATGCATTTTCCTAAACAATGCCGTTTACATGAAGAGAATTGGAAACATTGTATTGAAAGAGCGTTTCGAGCTTGTATAAACTGCTTGTAGAGTGCCTGAAATTGATGACAATTTTCGGAAAATCGTGGTTTAACTGAAAGAGGTGGTTGGATAAAATTAGTGACGCGGAAATGTAAGGCGCTGTTGGAAAATAATGTTTTTTTGCAAGCAAAAGACATAAAGACAAATGACGGCAATGTCTGCTATTACATAGCAGCTGCGACATCCAGTTGCCGTTTTGCAAGCCAGACAACAAGCTGCTTGAAAATAGACTTTGAAAATGCCCCTCAAGATCTACGAGCATCGGCTGCATGCATGCAGGTGAATGTTTATTATTAACCCAGTTGGCTTCCCTGTTAAAATAGGGCTTTTCCGATGAAAATTATCAAAGCAACTGACTACTTTAATAGTGTGATTTGGAACGCCCTGTACATAAACCAGTTGATCCGTCTCAAGTCACGACTTATTTACCGTCTAAAATGTCTTGTTTAATTGATTGTTGAATGTATTTAATCGTGCGGGTACTATCCATGTTCAATTGTGCCGAAACTATTGAAATGATAATGAATCGAAATTGCATCATTAGAGTCGGAAATACTTGTTTCAGGGCTTACAACACGTCGGAGTGGCTGGTACAATGAACGGTTTGAGCTTGAACTATTTGAACAATTGGTGGGTGCCAATGATTTTCAATTATCACTGATGTCGGATAAATCAACGGCTAATGTGTTGGCGGTGCTCGTTAACTTCATAATGTCATGCAGACAATTCAGGTTTTTGTTAGAAGAATGAAGGTTTTTGGTAACAATTGTGGCTAAACACATTTGTGATGAGTCTTCAATGCTTGATTAAGCTTGAGTTAAGTGAGACTCTGGTGTACTTTTTTAAGGAGCGCCATCATTGGCTGAAGCTGGATGATCAAGTTTGGAGGCTCTTCAGGCCTGAAAAAACTGCACCGGGGCACCGGAGGTGCATCAATGCACCAAGTGTGAAGTCTCCTCTTTATTCAGTGGGAGATTTTTTAATGAAACGCGTCATGTGGCTGACTTTGGATGAAAATGTGTAGGATCTTTTCGTTTCTCAAAAATTAGTGACTGGTCACTCGCTCTATTCTTTGCAAAATTCTACTAGTCGTCTTTTCTTGCCTGCAAGTTTTCAGTCGCTCTGTGCTTCAGTTGAAAACTTGCAAATTCTCTTTGGTACACTTTGCAACATGTTTTCCTGCTGAAAATTTTGAAATCGCCATTTTATTCTATTCGCGAATTTTTTAGAAAGCGTTACAAGTGTCCCACGTTTTCCTAACATGTTCTGAAACTTTTTGAGTTCTTAAGAATCAAAGACTGTTTCGATTTCTTTCAAAATTTTACTAGAAGTACGTTATTTGCATTGTCCTTTTTTTCCTAAAAGTTTTAATTTAGCATCTTTTAAAAACTTCCAATTTTTTTGGAAACGCTCCAACTGGCTGATTTTGGCTCAAAAAGTTTGAGGTTTTTTGGTACTTAAAAACAAGTTGCATTCTCCGTTTCAAAAGTTTCAAAGTTAAGTTTCGATTAGCCTTCAAAAATTCACTGAAAGTGCCTTAATGCACTGTCTTTTCTCTCCTAGAACTTTTAAGTCGTATTTTGTTTTAGTTGAAGGCTTATGATTTTTTTAGGAAACGTTACAAGTGGCCCACTTTGCCTCAATAATTCTAGCACCTTTTACGCTTGTCAAAAATTTGTCTATTCTATCTCTTTTAGCTTAAACATTTTTCTTGAAGTGGTTGCACGTATTTGCATTTTCTGGCATGGAAATTTGAAATCTTCTGTTTATTCTGTGTGTGGAACGCATTTTTTTTAGGAAACGTTACAAGAGTCCTACGTTAACGCAACATGATCAGAAGCGTTATAGACTCTTAATAATCAGCGACTGTTTCAATTCGCTTCAAAATTTTAGTAGAAGTTTTAGTTTTACGTCGCTATCTGCTTCTATTGAAAAATTGCCTTTTTTTTGAAATTGCTACAACTGGCTGACTTTGAGTCTTAGGAATTCTTTTGTAGTTGTACTAAAATTGTGACTTTTTTGTACTAAAATACATTAGATTTTTTCGGGTCGATAATTTTTAAATTGGCCATTGCTTCTGTTGGAGACTATTTTTTTTAAACGCGACAAAAATTTGAAAATTTTTTAGTTCTCAAAAAGTTGTGACTATTTCTATAAGTTTCAAAATTCTACTCGCAGTGCTCGAATGTACTGTCGTTTCTTGTTTGGGAGTTTTAAGTGATCTTTTCGCCCTCTGGGCGTCAAGTAGGTATTGGAAGTTGTTAGAGTTTCAAAAATCAGCCAGTGTCTCCATAGGGGAGACATCAGAAATTTTTAAGAAAATGTGGTAAATGACTAAAAGTTTTCAGTCTCATCCTGTATATTTGTAACTAGAAATTTTGCCAAAAAGTTGAGTTAAGTTTAACCTATTTTTATTTCAGAAATTCAAGCAAACCTGATGAAGGATAGTAAATCTCAATAACATTTCAGTTTGAATGGCCTTAATAGCGAAAAATTCGTCTTATCTCTAAACCAATTGAAAATAATTTAAAACACTGTTGTACTACTTACATAAAAATAAAGGCTCACTTCCACCCGCTCCTTGTACTGGCATGAGGCGTCATATTTGCAACACCCTGTATCTTCTGCACACCGATGCAACACTGTGCAATGGGGGATGTACGTCACTGATGGGTTTGTATGCTCCAGATGAACCGGAATCACTTTAGGAATGGGCTTCTTGCACTCTCCAGAATTCCTCACTCTGATAAAGTGTTCCACCACAGCTGTTGTCTTGCTTTCTGCCAATAAAGTTTACACAAAATTGTAGTGTTTGTACTTGAACTAGTGTTTTATGGGCGTTTCCAGAGAGAGAGAAACGCGTTGAAAGATGATCGAAGTGAATAATTGCATGACCCGAAGATATCACGAAAGGCACGGTAATAATTGTGCTTAAAGTTGAAAATGAAGACCTCACAGATCGTGAACTACTTCGGCTCCCTAAGGGAAATTGCTTCAAGCTTTCATATGTTTTAATGTTCAGAAATGCATTTTTTACCATACTATTTCCTAGTTTGGACCGTTCCTTGGTTCACATTTTACTCTTTCTTTGATAGACGTTTTCCCATTGATTGTGGCCATGTTATTAAGCGCTTCGGCGAACGAATTTTAATATTCCGGGTTTTTGTTGATATTCGCATTGAAAACAGTTTCACAGTTTTTCCCACTAAATCTGTTAATCTTTTAGTTGATGGCACGAGGCGTAAAAATGAACTAATAATTCCCAGTCTCACTTTCTTCGGAACAGCATGATTTTGTACAAATTGTGCATTTGTAACCGTAAGGTAATTTTGTTAAGTTAGTTTATATTTACTTTCAGAACATCAGAAGTTTCACAGTTTTTTGTTCACTAAATACATCATTCTTTCAGTTGGATTGGAAGAAGACGTAAAAATAAGTTAACAATTCCCAGTATATATTTTCGGAGCAAAAACGTTTACAATGGTGCATTTGGAACCTTGGAAAATTCGGTTTTTCGGAGCAATTGCAATTTTAGTATCTGCAACTGTTTTGCCACCAAAAGTGGTTAAAGGTTTAACTTGATGTGAAAACTTCACACTTTAGGCTTTACGCGTTAAATTTTCATTCAACTGGAAAAGTAACTATTATTTTCAGGTACGTGTTTTTATAAATTAGAACTATGTACTTTAACACGGAAAACTAGAGCGGCCTTTAATATTGCGTAAAATAATATTTTTACTCCAAATGAAAGTCTAGCAAAAGAATTATCAACGTTTGTTTTTTTGCCAAGATTTACTGAACGTTTTCAACTGCATTGTCGAATCCCTTCCGTGATTAATTTTGTAAATTATTGTATCTAATTACTTGCTTACACTCTTGACCAATTTTTATGGGTAGGTAACATACATTTATGTTAATCAGAGTTATACTTTAGTATGGAATGGTTAAGTTGGTTACTGCTTAAGTCGATACCTTCAGAGGACTTTTTCACAGCGGCAGCAGCATCTTTCTGTTCCATGTAGAGTTTCCTAGCCTGACTCACTCGGTCCCTGGTGCCCAACTGGTTCCATTTATACTCAGTTAATGAGGAATAGGTCTGAGATTCTGCAAAAAATAACCAAAAGATTCACAGAAAAAATCCAGGCACAGAACTGTTACCTTGCGGATATTTCTTGGTGGACGACGGTTCCTCAGCTTGGAAACTAACTTCTGCGTCTCCATTGTCTGATGTATCAAAAATATTGTCCGGATAGTCGTCTTCCTGAAACAATGCAAGGATTAAGAAGCCTTTGATGTGTTTCAAACTAGCATGTTATTTGTGTTTGGTCGCAGACCAAAATACCAGACAAGGCGATGAAAATACCCCACTTTTCAAGAAAGTCACGTTTACAAATCAAATAACTTTAAGTGATTTCGTTTTGTGGCTGTGCAAACAATGAGGGGATTACGGGCCTGGTTTATATGGTTATTTACGTGAAAACTGCTTCAGTGGCGTAGCCAACGGGTAAAAAGCAGTAGAAGTTTTTAAATTAATTGGCTAGACCTAGACTGTTGCGTGATATTTTTCAATTATTTTCCTGTCGCAATTAGGCCCCAGAGAAAAATATATCTTCGACCGCACTAATGGAAGCTTGAAGTATTATATTCCGTCTAGCCCAAGCGCCGCAGGAAGACGCAACAAATCCAGCACTGATACAATGTAAAAGCCTGAGATTATAGATTTTTGAAAAAAAATCTTCTTGACCTTTCAAGCTTTCCAACCTGCGGATCATTTATCATCTGTCCACCCTAACTAGCGGTTTGCAAGTCCCATCAATTGCGGTTTTCTCCAGACGAGACCAATCTGAGCCCCCCAATAACAGCACATTGTTCAAGATGTGTCGGATAACAGGGACATGAGTCATTCTTCCTTTTGTCATGCCCAAGCAAACGAACTTCCAGGGGCCAAAGTTCAGCCCAGACACATTCAAATTGAGGTCAGAAAGGTTGCATCGTTCAATTGTGGCAAATTGGCTTCAAGACACTTAACAATTAACGTGTCATTACCAGCGACCACCGATGTAGCTCTACTCCAAATGGCACCCATTGAATAAAATGAGCGGTAATATGAAGAATCAATATTGTATGGACCCCGTAACTGTTTAGGTATATTGGATGATGGCACTTTCACTTGTTAGTGCCACGTCTCGAAACCCAAAGCTAATAACCAGACAAGCTGAATATGAATTCGGTGTGGGCCAATAAATTGTTGAAAATAACTGATTGGAAAGGCCACCTCACCTGTTGGATGCATTGCCTGTTCGACACACAAAAACTCTGTTTTCTTTATTTTTGATCCTATTTTTTGAGGGAGTGAAACCAGGTTAATAACACAGACAGATACAGTTGTTTGACAAAATTGAAAATAAGTAGAAATCCGAACAATAGGAGAAAATTGTATTGACAAACATAGACATGCAGCGACTGAATACAAAGATCAAACCTAAAGAACGAAAACTGCACTGATAAGGTTTCCGCTTGAAGCGCTTGCATGAAGACACTGCTTAATGTGCTTTTGAAGGTGTTTGCCGCATATGTAAACGAAACGGCAGGGAAAACTCCGGAAAATATTTTTTGCTGCGAGATTAATTAACGATGAAATGAATGTCATCCGCTACTTTGTCCACTGGAGCTTTTGTTATTACTTCCAAAACAGACCCCAACAAATTACGAGTTATTTAGTCTCCGGTTAAAATATTGGCAATTTACAGCCTAATTAGTTTATTTGTCTTGCGTCTACCAGGAACCGACCGCATTCCTACCGGGCTCAACCCATGATGTCATTTGCATACAAGCGAAAGGATTCATTGTATTCCAAGAGCACATCACCAAGTTATAAAAATTGCCTGGTGTGGAAAGCGACAAATTTGGAACGTTTTTCAACTTGGACAGTTTGGGGCAAATGAAGCTAAAATATCTTAATTGATCATTCGTGTAATCCCTCGTGATCTGACAGTCATCTTAATCCTTTTGGAGCGTTAACGGGCCCATCTCGACGCGGAGGGCTTCCAGCCCAAAACTGTCCAGCGGGATTTTTTTTGTCTAGATGCAATCAGAGAGGTCAACATCCAATCCAAGAGTCTCAGACCGTCGCAAGAAGACGTGGCCGATAAAATCGACGACTACCGTGAATGCAAAGTTGCTTTATTTACAATCACCCACGCGTGCAATATCAGCTCGAACGAATTACCATGGGAGTTTTGGCTTGTTCTTTTCTGCTCTTGAACATTTTTAAGCTCTGCTCAATTTACTCCAGTCGACATCAATCGATGAACGCAACTAAAATTGCAATAGACTGAAACAGGAGCAGCTAATTGATCAGCTAGCAATGATATTAGTCTTTATTGGCTGGCCATTAATCAATGTGCAACAATAATCATGATTAAGTAATACGTAATTGGCGGTGGCCGATGCAAAAACGCTCCATGTTCGGTTTATGGACAATCTTAATCGAATTAGTGGATGTAATTGGCGTGACATGCTGGAATCGTGGCTTTTGGCTGTCTTGGAGGGTTTTCTCGTGTTTTAACCAAAATTTTACCAATAAATTGCTGCTGGCTGAATTTTAAGACTTCTTAAGTTCATTGGTACGAGTCTTACACAAAACTAAATTCCCAGCAAGTTTCATTAGAATCCATAAAATAAAAAAAACATATTTTTTTTAATGCTTTTGCTATTAACAGCTGAACAGCCAGCCATTGTATGTGAATGAAACGTTTAGTCAGATTGTCTTCTTCTGAGCCCAGTGATGGAACAGTACTTGTTTGACCATGGGCTTACGATGCACCTTGTATACTTTCAAACATGATTTTTCTTCTTCTTCATTCTTGATTTTTGGCAAATTACCTGTTCAATTATCGTTGACAGACTGGTCTGATATCTTCGTTCCTCTCTATCCAGCAGTGTCTTTCCGGTGATTCTACGGAGTATTTTCATCTCAGCTGTCTCTAGGAGACTTTTTTGTTTTGCAGATCCTCCATTTAGTGTCCGTTCCCATACTCTTATTGCACCATGTGGCATTCAGACAGCCAGCTATTCTAATTTCTTTTGTTGTTTGATCTCTCACCTCTGCCTCAATAGCCCCAAAGCCGGAAAGTTGCACGCCAAGGGAGTTAAATTTCATTTTCTGCTCGATCACTCTACGGTCAAGTTCCAGTTTGCATCTTAGAGGGGATTTTGATGTTGTTAAGCACTTTGTTTTGGTCGCGGGTATTTCCGTATTTAGAGACTTGGCTGGTTGAATAAGTGTAATAACCTTTATAAGTCATCTTCCCGTTCTGCAATGAGAGGGGCATCGTCAGCATAACACACTATTTTGACTTTTGCATTCCCCATTTTGTTTCCCTTTAGCCCTCGAACACTTCGAACAATTTCTTCCCTTATTAAATTGAAAAGGGTAATACCGCTACCCTCTGGCATTGCTTCTGCGAGGTCTCCTTCTATTTGTGCTCGTATTTTA
>NW_026017110.1:4626985-4636573 GCF_020466585.1 Dendroctonus ponderosae | reverse complement strand
TTTTGTGTTGATATATAATTTTCTGTATTAAAGTTGTTAATTCTTCTGTTAGTCTTTGCCCACCGTATTTGAGCAATTCATATTGTATCCCGTCTTGCCCGGCGCTTTTTCTATTTCTTAGTTTCTGTAGTGCGTCTTCTTCGTCGAATATATTGGTCGTGGCATCTTCGTTAATAGGTAGACTCGTCTGCCGTGTTTGCCGTTTTATAAAAATCGGTTAAATATCTGATTCACTCTTCCTTTTTTATGTGGGTTGGTTCTAGCAGTTAGAGACCCTCTTTTCTGTGCAATCTTCTGAATCGCCATATCTGCTTTTGAAGCCAGAAATCACCTTCCAGGCGTTTGGAGAACATTTCCCAATAATCGTTTTTATTTTTCTCATTAATTTTTTAGTTTTGTTCTTAACTTGTTTATATTCATTATATGAAGCTTTTCTTTGTCCTTTGCACTGTTCCTTGACCTCTGGGCGGAACGATGGTGTCTTGTGTTTTGTTGGTTCACTTTTATGTTTCGTTCTCCAAGTGCCTCCCTTGCTGAATTCTTGATATTATACTTGATTGATGATATTGATGATATATATTATACTTTCCCAAGCTAGATTGATGTCATAAGCATTTAAAATCGGGTTTTCTTCGAGTTTTTGTTTGTTGTACACATTTTTCTTCTTCCCTAGACCTCTCGAGTGAAAAGAATGAACTGAATTTGCAACTGCAACCAAATTTCTATTTATGTTAGTCGCTTTTGTATTGAAGCGTGTAATTTTCCCAGAAAATTTTTCAACCGCTCAAAAATATATTTGGCCGAATTTCGCCTTTCGAAAGCCCATTTCGCTTTTGTAGGATGTTTTATCCCATTTGTTAAATTGACCATTGACTGCACACATTCAGCGTCTAATTTTATTGAATTACCTACCAATCCTGTAATTCAATTTGTTCAAAATACCCCAAGTTGGCCCCAAATTGTCTGGAAGCTTAGAAATTGTCATTCTATTATAAATCTATTTTCATTCATATATGGATTTCTTATAATATTTGCTTTCTTTAAATACAAAATCCAATTTTCATCTTCAGTTTACATTCCTCAACCAAATGGCTAAATATCTCTCCTCCAGAGCAGAATTGTCGTGAAAAAAAGTCCTCTATTTCTAATGAAAGTCACAGCCTTTAATCAGAATCTTTAGGACTACTTTACCAAATGGTTGACCAAATTTTGCTATGGCCTAATCGACAGGGTTTATTGTTTTTTTTTAGCTTCCACAACGTTAGGAGAGCGAGGATTATTATACATTGTTAATTTGGATACAGCTAATAAATCAGTGGACGAAATGAAGAAATGCATCCTCTTCCAATAGTGCAATCGAAAGTGAAAACGTATCGACTTTTCTATGAATAATTAAAAAGTGAAACCCGACCAGCTCTCGGACTTCACTGTTTAAGCACTCCAGCGCCAATATTTGCTCGGAAATTATTACAATCCTAAGTGCTTCGAACACTTTGAACGAGGTGAGAGAAACCAGCCCAAAAAGAGCCAGTTTGTCTTAAGAGGCTGAAAAGTCTGGCGTTCCACCTGGCAACATTTCTGGTTCACAGTCAAGCAAATATCATCTTGTATATGTAGGATTTTGTTTAAACTGATCGTCCTTCACACCTCCACTATTTTCCATCTGTTTGGCTTTCTATTTCGTTCGGCATCTTCAGGCATCATCATCATCATCATCATTCGGAGAATCGAATCGAAATTAATTATGCAAGTGGGCCTTATGTAACGTCTGCACTATGTAGAGCCAGCAGATGGACGCTTAATTGATTGTAATAGATCCACGACATGGAAATCGTGCTATTAATTATATTTGGACACATCGAAGGAATTAATTAAGACAGCGAATTGTCGTCTTTCGTAGGAGGAATGCGCTATATGAACGCCTCTAGGGCTTGGAAACGTGCATATCGTCAATAATAACTACTGAATTTATTTCCTTGAACTGTTTACATTTCGAAGCCGGCTCGTAAAATGTAAAACACATGGGTTTACGAGAATTCCATACATGACGAGGTCTGACCCCATGACCTTATGTGTTTAAATCGTACTTATTTATTAATAATATCACTGTAATCGCCTTTCTAGCACTGCATTAATAGCATGAAATTTACGACAATATTCGGATAATATTCAAAGGAATTAACGAGTGTATGGGCGGCGGTAAAGAAGCATTGGAATTAGATAGGCAAATGTGCATAATGGAGGACCATCTTGAAGGTGATTTGATTTATTCACCTGCAGATGCAGGTTTTGTGTTGCAATGCATCCTGTTGGCGTGGTGAAACTTTTAAATCCAATTCTTCTGCTGGAACATCTGCACAATGCCAGCCAAGAGCAACTACTGGATATAAAACTGGAAAGCGCCATTAATTCATGGGTTTTATAGAGTTCAAGGCGATTTAATCAAATTATCGGGTTTTGTGCGAAAATTTTTGCAAATTCTCGATATTTGGAAAATGTGTTTCTTGACGATAACAAGCTTAGCATTTTAATAAATAACCCTCAAAGTCACACTAAGAAAGCTTTATTGTTCGAAAACTCCCCAAACCTTTCAAAAATCTAAATTTTACCCGATAAAAAGCTTTCAGAAAGTCTCGAAAATTTCTTGCATCAATCTGTGTCTAAACAATCATGAAAGGACTTCAACTGGTTAATGGTTGTAAGATCTCGATATTCTTCTGGTGAAAACTGCTCTGCATTTGCTCCTTTTTCGTTCAAATGCATTTTCGTAATAATGTGTTCACAAATGAAGAAACCCTGTTTGCATAACATTAACAAAATTGCCTTCAAACCCGATCATTTGTTACTCGAAAGGTGGGCGGACGCCATTCAGTAATTCTCTTCTGTTGAACGGATGTGAGTCATGATCTTTAAAGATTCATTAGAGAACGCTTTATCTTCATCTGGAGAGGTTGATTTACCTCAGCCATCAAAGATAGGTATTTATTACCATTTCTTTCTGGAGCAAACTGAAAGTTGCATTCTTTATGCAACTTTCAGCTGAGTTTATTCAGCGGCCATGAAGCCATCACACCAGCTCAATTACGGATTATTTTAACTGCACATTTCATAGATTAAAAGCCTATTTGCCGTTGCAAATGTCACAAAACCCATTAATTCCTGCGTTATGCAACAGAAATATAAACATTATTGTTTTTTCGCCAGTTAAGACAAATTAGCTCTTTGCGTATGTTTGTTACTAATTGCCATTGCGCAAGCTTTCATGGTTACGCGCTTTTTTGCTTGGAAAATTTTATAACTGAGAAGTCGGACACATTTCCTAGGCGCTACGTTTTTCAATTTACTTATCGTTTACATAACGATTTAAAATATATTAGCCCATATAAATAGAAGACTCCACCCACAATGGTGTTATAATGAAGAAGGGTTACTCAATCCTCGAGCAGTCCACTTAAGCTTACAGTATCAACACTCCTTGATCTTTGAATGAAAGGGTTTTAAATTGCGTGGTTTCGATTCATCATTAAGATTGTTCAGAATTGCGTAAATATTATGTTGCAGCAATTGGCTTTTTCGTAGTGTATTCAACATTTTTGCTTCTATAGAGCTTTATCTGGAAGTATTAGGCGTAGGATTAATGGGCTGCCATCTAAAAGCTGTTCAGTAACACCTGAGCCTATTATTTTAAAAGAACTACTGCTCGAACTTTAGATTAGAAAAAATGACTGCAATTAACGAATGGTTTCATAATGGCCCTGCGGGCTCAATTCGTTTTAATTAACCTACTTAATTTGGGCATCCAACTGTGGTGAGCACATTTTAGTTGCGGCTTCATGTTGTTTGCTTTCTGTGTTTAATCAGCACTTGCTGGTTTTGCTAACAGTCAGATTGTCCCTCAGAAAATCGTACTTTAGCTAGAAGATGCAGGGTTTCCTGAAGATTATTTTATTTCTTTTCTATTATATTGTTCTATTCTAGTTTTCTTGCAGATTATTCTATAGATTGGCGCACAATATTCAACTTTTCCTTCGGAAACGGAGACTTTAGGTATAAATCGCCGATTTTCCTTGATGATTCCTACATTGAAATTATAGCTGTAAATGACTATTCCTGCAGGCTATAATGAGAAACATAAATCACCAAAACTTTTGATTTGCCAGAGTTGGCAACTTAATTTACTATGTTTTAATTCAGCAACTTTAGGGAAATGTTTGAAAATTGTTCAGCTCGATTCCACGCCTAGAGCCGGATAATTGCCCCATTTTATTGGCCAATAAATTGTGCGTAGTATAATCCCGCATTAGAAATTGATATCGGGGTTCATACAACTGGGGATTTGGTTTACCAGTCTTTGGCATACTTTCGAAACTTTTCATCTTAAATAGAACAAATTTGTGGAAAATTTCATCTCAATGGAACCCACTTTGCGTATTAATATGCACTTTCATCAAAATGCGAATATTTTTTTTTTTAGATATTACTCTTCTTGTTCCAGTTCAGAAATGCTGCTTCGTTTTTAATTTTTGAGATACAAAGCCTTTTTCCGAACTGCGTATTGGGCTCAGAAAAACCATTCCATTCATACGGAAATTTAAACACAATTTTCCTGACAATTTGTTTCTATAATAATATACAATATCAACTATCAAGCTCTCAATGAACGAAAAAATGAAAACGTTCTACAAGGCCCCGTGCGAGTCGCAACTTGATTGATGATGATGAAACCCCAAGATTGTCCCCAAAGTGTAAAGCTTTTGGGCAACAGTGTGAAGAAAATCAACCTTCCTCAAATATATATTTGCTTTTATATTTGAATATTGAAAAAATCAAAAAATGTCTCGATTTTGCCTATTTGGAATTTCAGGAAATAAAAAACAATGAATTTTTCGTAAAAGCTTTTAATATTTTGGGACGCAGGAAGTTTCATGGAAGTTTAAAACAGTTTTTTTTCACTTCCCCCTTGTGCGAGTCCACAAGCTCACAAATTACTCAAGAAAAACTTTTCATCCAGTTTCCAGCTCTTAGCACAGTTTGATATTCTGAACTCTCTAGTGCCCAAATTCAAATTTAATAAAATAGTGAACAGTGGTGAAAATATTTCACGTCCCATTCCACCCTGAGGCGTGACCCAACAATCGGCCCAATAGCAGCCCATCTACAAGCTGATTCCCATGGAAACCCAGTCAAGGAGTTTGGGAGAAGCCCCTATGCGACATAGATGTCTTTTGAATACAAAGCGTGCTTTTTCAGTGCTGGCAAATTGAATGTCACGATTTTACGAGTGAAATGCACTCGATGGTACTTTATTGAACTCAGGAATGGAGTGCCGACACGGGACAAAACAATCTGATGGTCGTACAGCATATAATAAAGGCAAAGGCGAGCTCGGGTCGTAAATATTGCGGACACGGCAATAAAACGCGAAGACATATTGGAACCCCATATTATCGCGACCTGGCTTGTAATCGGTCGGAACCGCGAAGAAAACTTCATTTGCATCGACCGCAGGAATTCTGCAGGAAGACATCGACTTTGCCAGCTGGGCAAAGAGGATCTTTACTATATTTTTCCGAATTTTTAACCAGAAGGTTAGGTCGTTTACCACACAGACAAAGAGCTATCAGCCTGTGCTTCGAGGCAATTTTCCCAAGCAATATGCTAATCTTCTATTAACATATAATCAAATCGATTAGCTATTCGCCTTGATTAACGTGCCATTAAGATTCGAAAATTTCTCGGTTCGAACTACCAGAAAACTGATTTATAATCTACTAGAACCAAGACCGTTGGTGGATTTACTATTTTATGACCCAGTGGGACACCAGCGAGTGTTAAAGATGTGTATTTATTAATATTCCAAGGTGATTTTGATTGATGAAATTAAAAAGTGAAAATTCTTCAGGAGCGCTTCAAAAAATGTATAGTTGATAGGGCAAAATCGAATTTCCGAACAACATAAAACACCGACGCTAATTACAAACACGCACAAGTGGAATTCCAAAGCCCAGATCCTCCGGTATTACGGCCTGAAAACCTGATATTATCTTGATTTATGATTTTATCTGTGACGGGTTCTCGTGCTTAGGAAATACACAAGAAGCTCCCGGTTTTCGGATTCTTAATCTAATCGGCGAGTGGGCAGATGTGATGCAAAAGGTGAATTCACAACAGAAGCAATACGAAAGTTGAGGCTTTTGTGGTTTCGGACCAGACCAAACTGATTTTACGTTAAGAATGACGAACCAAGTACCAGCAGGTACCCAGATGCCCGGTTCGGCCGGTTTGCAAATTTACCATCAAATACACATGTTGCTGTGCACTAAAAGGCTGGTTCAGGAACCTAAAAATTTGCCAGCCCAGATCATCTAAACCACCCAGTATAGCAGGGAGTTTGACAAAGCGTTTCAGGAATGTTGCCGTAAATTAGCGAATTTTTTCGATGGCACTTCAAGCGTTTCCATGCGGGTTTTGCGTTTTGATGCTCTGCCAAATCCTCCGCTCAGACACAACATTTGTCTTACTAGCCAGACGAAAATAGCTAGATAGAAAGTCACACCTTTCTCGTGTTGTTTTTGCTGTTTTTTATGCCAGAATTTGGACTTTGCGCAATTATGTAACAGGAAATTTCTGCTTTATTCGTAGAATGACACTTTTCCAATAAAGGGAGATTGGTGAAATATTACTTAAACGTTGATATTCTATTTTAATTTGGTCAAGAACATTCGAATTTTTGCAAAGTTTACATAGTAATCGATAAAATTTCATGACCTATTGTCCTTATCCTGCATGTCTCGCTGAGTAGTAAGCAATTGCCTGTTTTTGGGTCACCTTTTGCCATTGTTTTTTAAATAACTTTCAGTTTCCTTCAAGAATGTAAAATTATTTCGCTTGCAATGATTGCCTTTTTTAAAATATATTTAAAAAGTTTTCATTTATGCTTCCCGATATTCCTGGTTCGCCCCATGTAAGCGAGTCTGCAATTCACTTGTTTGCTAAGAGGACGGTGTCATCGGCTTAACCCACATTGTTCTCGCCGTTCACTACGCTTCTTTTCATTGTTTTCCAGTGCTAAGCAAAACTACTGATAAAATACAGTTCTGTCGAAAATCCTTTATAATGCTAAAAGATGTTTGTCCGAAATATAATTTTTGGATACCTTGAGTATAATTAATAAATAAAACCTTAACATAGTCCAAAAACCATGGGAACAAATTCTTATAGTATTTGTACTTAGATATGGAATTATAAGCAAAATGTTCTTCGCAATGTGTTTAATAGTGTAATAGTGTTGATTGTTCTTCTGTGTTTACATTTTTTGGAAGCGATCTTGTTTGGTAAGCTGGTTCTTGGCTGTTACATTTAGCATCTTAACCATGTTAAAGTTGCAAATTAATCTTGATTTAGAACTCAAAGTACGCTAAACTCTGCAAGATTATCTGGATGTAAACCTTTGCAAAATGTATATGAAGCGGGCGTTGCACGTTACTATCTGAAATTCGCACAAATGCTGACCGCTTGGAGTATTGACCCCGGCTGCATATTAGTAGCAAATCCCAATCATAAATAGTATAAGTAACGTCCACACAAGTGTGGTGAATTTTTATGACTCTGGCATAAATGAGGCGTATTGCTCATATAAATTCGTGAAAGCGAATTCGGAAAATGTGGATTTTATTGAGCAGAAGCCAGTGGCAGAGCCATTTGCATCCTTTTCGCTCATATTTGCCTCTAGATATTGCCGAATAATTTGCTTGTGGTTGCACGCCTCTGACATGTCTATGTAAATTAGAGAGTAAGGAAGTAGTTGAGACTACAGTAAGGCTCTACTTGATCTTTCAGCGATCGACAAATAAACATTGCGTGTTAATGGCGATATTAGGAAGGATTGTTGCTAAGTAGATTGAGTCGTTTACAAGCCTTTAATACGGCTATTATTTATTTTGTTTCAGATTAAGTGATTTGCTTTCCGTCGCGCTAAAACTTCCTGAAGTGAGCCGAAGCTGGAAGGGCCCTCAAGCTGTTTTATACGCTCGCTCGATAAGCGATAAAAAAATAATCATTGCTCTCAATTATTTTATTTGGATGATTTTGCAACTCAGTAGCGAAACAATCGAATTTGATCATAAGTTTTAGATAATCATGAACTTATTCGTGAATCACTCAATAATGCCAAATTTGTTTTAGCGTATTTACGAAGATTTTTCCAAATCATCACTTACTTAGTCATGATGAAACACTTGAAATATTATATTTAGGCAAAAAACAAAAACATGTTTCAGTAGCTTTAGAGTCAAGTCTGTTCTGAAGCTTCTTAAGATGGTGACATTTTCAAAATTCTACTTGTGTTAGTCTGAAAGACGCTATTTTGTTAAAGAGAGACGGCAGTTGAATGTTTGGTTGGGATTTACTAAACTGGCAAAATTCAGAAATGAGGGCGATTTATATGAAACTTTTACCAGCTTTAGATTCATGTGTCCTCTTAAGATTGTGAGAATTTCAAAATACCATTTCTGATGGATGATTGGCAGATGCGATTTTTTTAAAAAGGAAGTGCAGATGAAAACTAACATCTATTTCGGGAGCGATTTTAACGAATCTGGCAAAAATCAGGATTCCAGGTGATTTGTGTGAAACTTTTAGGAGCTTTAGAATCTAATGTCTTCTTACGGTGGTGCCATTTTCAAAATGCGGTTTGAGCTAGTAAAAAAATGCGAATTATTTTAAAAGATTGGATGCAAACATCCATTATAAGACCGGTGTTTACTAAACTGGCAAAAATCAGGAATGCTGGCGATTTTGATGACACGTCGAGTAGCTTTAGATGTGAGTGTCCTCTTAAGCAAGCTTGCAAGCATCCAACTGCGTAAAATCCAGGGCCGCCGTTTACTAAACTGGCAAAAATCAGGCTTCCAGGCAATTTGTATGAAACTTTCGGAAACTTTAGAGGCAATGTTCGTTTTACGATGGTGATGAACACAAAACGCTGATTGCGTTAGTTTGAAAGGTGCGAATTTTCAAAAGAAAAGCACAGTTCGATATAAACATCCATTTTCACACAGGAATTTACTTAACTAGCCAAGAAAATGATTCCAGGCAATTCTTATGAAACTTTCCGCAGCTTTAAAGTCACATGTCCTCTAAAAATGGGGAAATTTTCAAAATATTATGTTCGTTAGTTTGGAAGATGCGATTTTTTTTTCAAAGAGAGCGCTGGTGGATACAAACGTCGATTTTGACCGATATTTTCTCCTCTGGTAAAAATCAGCATTCCCCGCAATTTTCGTAAAATTCTGCATGTAACGAACCCCGTGTGTTCTAAGTATGGTAAAAAGTCCAAAATGTTACGTGCTTTGGTTTGCAAAATGCGAATTTTAAAATATATAATAAAAAAATAAAAAATATATTCAAATCACATAATCTCAACATAGCAGAAAAAACTAAAAACACCTTAGCAAATGAATGTTTCACAAAATTTAAACCTAGGATTGACAAGTTAGACACGCCTAATGTAATGTACAAAATAGACTGTTTGAATTGTGATAACACATACATAGGTCAAACAGGACAATATCTAAAGAAAAGAATATA
>NW_026017110.1:4613127-4626777 GCF_020466585.1 Dendroctonus ponderosae | reverse complement strand
CTAAGAAAAAATAACGAAAATGGTACAGCATTAGCACAGCATGCACAACAGAAGTTGCATAATTTTGATTTTGATAACACAAAAATATTGATTAACGAGAGTAATTATAACAAGAAAAGAGTCCATTAAATGATACAGATTAAAAAACATAACAATGCTATTAATTTCAGATCGGATACCGACAATCTTAGCTCACTATATCATACATTAATTAAATGAAATAAACATAGAATATTAACTCACCCGGTATATTGAAGAATTTTGCAAACCAAAAATAATATTCTCAGAATTCAAAGAAAAATAGCTGAGAGTAAAATAAATCAATATAAACAATATTTTATTCGCTTTGTGTCCAAAATGGACAAAATTAATACTACAAATGTATGCCAAGGCCTAAAGCAGCAACAACGCTACACGTGTAAGTAAAAATATTTAAGTATCTGAACAAAGAATTCTCTTCCCAAAAGAAGAATTCTAGTCTCTTCCCAAATTTGATTGTCCTAACTAATCACCTGTTAGGCCTAATTAATTTTAGAATGTTTTAAAGTGTTACAATTGTGATGTATTTTAATGTGTGATATGATGAGGCTGTTGACGAACTGTGATTGTTTTTTAAATTAATGAAATTTTTTTTTAACTATGTTGTTTTAGAAAAATTGATGATGGTGGAAAAATACACCGAAACGTATTTTAATTGATAAATAAAGACAATAAATGACTGAAACCCGCAAAAACTTCGCACATCGGATGTATGTATAAATCATCTGACCAATAGAACTCTCTTAACTCTTGTCGGATTATCGAACAATTACAAGCACTTTTCTAAGCAACACATGATGGAAGCACTCAATTTCCATTAAACTTGGGTGTAAATTAACGTTCCAAATTGTACTAGTTTTATACGTTAATGTTTTGGAAGCTAGTGGTTCCTTACGTTAAATAAGTAGTTCAAAATTGTAGGTTTCAGTGTAAAGGCTGCATTTGTGTTCTAAAAACATGTCAGTTATTATATAATCAATATGCCTAAATCTTCTAAAAGATGAAACAACTGCGTTCCAAATTTTAGCAAATTGATGTGTTTCTTTTAATTCCATTTTATGTCCTTGCAATTTATATCGACCAGATGATTCAGTATATGTATAGTAAATACCATTTCAATATTACTTTCTCGAACAGTCCAAAGACATAGTCAGCTCTTAATGAACATGAGTGATGCTTTAAATGCACAATAATTTTAATTTTCAGGTTTTTGGATGGTCGTAATTAGACTGTCGGCCTTAACGCTTTGCTAGCACACATAGACATCTTCAGAGTTGTGCGCTTTGCGTGCAAAAAATCGAAGAATTTTGATTAATTTTAAATTCTTTAAAAATTTTGATTATAAACGACTCAGATAATTAGACTCAGATCTACTCTTAAAGAATAAGTTGCTAATTGGCCAAAAAAGCTTGACACATGCTTTTAAAAATAACCAGATTGAGAACTATTCAAATAAAGACATTGGAAAATTCTTTTCGCTAAAAACGTCGGCTGTTATACTTCCAGCTTCACGGCAACTTTGCTTTATTATGGCCCGATTATGGCACTCCCTCTGTATTTCTTTCTCTATTGAAAGCGTGGCATTATTGATTTTCTAATTGCGACAACTACTATAATGAAACAAGAAAGTTTGGAATTAATTATTTGTACATATCTGCTGCTTAATGTATAGATTGGCAAAGATAACGGAAGGAACTAAAAGGCAAAAGTGAGTTGAAGGGAATTGAGTGAGTGTTTCAAAAATATGTTTCTCAATTGAGGTCCCAAATCTATATAAATATATTAAACGACATATAAATGTCTGCAATTCAATGCGTTTAATATATCAACTACGCAATTGAGCACATAACTACTGACCTTACTTCACAACATCAGTTTTCTGTCGAGAAAGTGTAAAGAACTGTGGAGATGCAGTCCTTCTACAAGCTATTTTTTTAAATGCATTTTCTTCTAAAGTTTTGGCTTAAAAATTATTTGTGTGAACCTTTAAATAGAAGTGTTAGTACTTATTTTTGTAATCCAATTCGAATGTAGAACATTTACGTGTAATATGCAAAATAGAACAATTCTCCTGCAAAGGTATCTGTTTTATCAAAGCAAATCGTCGGATTTTTGCAAAATCTACTAGACAAACACTCACCATTTCATCCCCATCCAATTCCCCATAGTTATTGAACAAGTCATCATCAGGACTGGGCGTGGTGGTGGTAGTGGTGGTCGTAACGCGTGCCCGATTGGACCAGCCATGATGGCGCAGTCTCACCGAATCACCAAAGCCCCATCGAGCGTCACTGTTAAAACTCCTATCACTAAATCGCCGATCACTATCCAGGCCCGCAATTCTGGTCCTGATTTGGTCCAAATGGGGAAACTTTGATGAGTGTCTCAGTGTTGCCACGCCACTGTTCTCCACGTTAGCCGGATTGTGCTTTTTCGGATTAGTTCTTTGGCCATTTTTGACTGGCGAGTCATTTTTCGAATAAGCCAAGGTCACGTGGATGAAGAAGCAGAAGCAGAAGATGGATCGCGAGTGCCTCAGTCGCATGATGGGTCGCTCACTTCCAGTCGGGCATGTCTGGATTGAGATCTAACATCTGGAATAAAAGGAACAGTAAAAAACTGGTTAATGCTCGCTGAGTGTTTCTGAATGCTCCAATGATGAAAACTTTGAACAGTGGGGAATGGAAATTTAAGAACTAGCGAAAGAAAGTTCCGCTAAAGAAGCAAAACAGATGCTTAGAAGATGTTGTGGTTTACAAGTGACCGTCAAAAGACACTGGCAGAAAATTAGAACAGTGTTTTTAGTGGGCCAACGTCTCGACTCTAATCATCCTGTATTCCCAAATTCCGTTCTCAAACAGATTATTTAAGCTGAAATTAAGGCCGACAATTTGCCAATGCATTTGCACTGTTTCCTTCAATCTGATTTCGCTCCTCCAATTTCCTCATTCGCTGAAAGGCTGCATCCTTCCGATCCTATTTCACGTGCAAACATTTGAATGTGGCACTATTCACTGCTTTATCAAAGACAAATGAAGCGTTTCTGCATTATCCTGTATGTTATTGAGAGCTACAAAGTTGCTATCGAGAGACTTGATGACTTCATGAAAAGTTTGGCGCATTAAGCCAAAAGATTATCGCTGCAATTCTTCTGGGCTTGAACCATATCTGTTATTGAACAAAAATACTGATGATAAGCGGGGTTTCTTGGATCCCACGCGCTTTATATTATATTGAAAATAAACCAGTGGAAAAGAGATTTACTCTATTTATTTGTCGGAAAACCGAGCATCAAAAGCGTCTTCCAGACGGGCAATAACTCCATTTCCGAAATTTACACTTCAATTGTTACCCTCTTGGCCTGTACTATTTCGGGCATAGGATTGTTTTCTTTTTCGGGTTTGGTCGGACTGACTATTCCTGGCCCGTTTTTTATGGGCCAAATAAAACGTCTCACTTGAACGAAACAAAGCCGATAATGGTTTTTTCAGAATTTCCGATGAAAACACTCGCCTTGTAACATTGACGGTTTCCACCTCGGGTATTGCAGTTCAGAAGGCGCGAACATCCTCTTGTAAACCTGAAAAGTAACCTTTCAGTTCTGGTTTTTTCGGGTCATTATCATCTCATTATCATTTCATCAATGACATTTAGCAACGCGTGTGGTTCTTCATCTGGGAGCATTGCGTGCCAACTTTAGATAAATAAATGTGCCGAAATTGCGCAAATCTTCCAATCAGACTGTTCACTTCCTGAATTTCAAATATTATTTCACTTGTGTGCATTCATTTCGGAGCCTACTGACCTAGAAACTTAAAATTAGAGAATTTGTCATCGCTTTGTGGCAATCAACATGCAACAATTTATCTCTGTACATTTTCTGGTAACCACTATCTTGATGTGTGGCAATTGCTTGTTTGGCTTTGTCTTTAGATTAGCGTTCCAACTCCATAAAGTAAATGGGTTTTTTTCATTATTTAACACGCCGATATTTGCCAAAATTTTCGGGGACAATCAGGCATCTTGAGATTGAGATAAACGATGCAACTTGTCTGGAAACTTCTTACTGGAGTGACTTTGCAATTCTTAATGTGAAATTTATGATTCATGCTGACAATGCTTCTATCAACTTTGTAAAAATCCTTAAAAGTAGGCTATTTTTAAAATCACAATAGAAGCAAAGGATTTATTAATTTGTTTTGGCTCGGTTTTCATGGTGTATTATTAGAACAGAAAGATGATTTATTTAAGAAACACTTTGCAATCTTGATTTTATGAGTTCGAAACTGACCATTTTGGAGAAAACTTGTTAAAACTGAAAAAAAAAAGAGTTCATGTTTTGAAGTTCGCTTTTTGCTTGCTCCAGATTACTTGTGCCAATAAAGCAAATAAAGGATTCATGATGTCCCAGCCCTGGTAGGACTTTCCCATTTGTTTAGCATGGTTCGCCCAGCTATAGAAAATACAAATTTGCGGATGACTCAAGTCTACATATAATAAACTACTGCACAGGGTAATGCAGGAAGATGAAAACTACTGAGAAGTGATGAATTACCTACCAAATAAAATTTAAAAAAAGACTGGCATTTATATGCATGGGTAAAATACGAGTAGACCAGAGAACAAGATTCAAACCTCATCGGCATAAAATTCCGAAATAATTATTTTCTGAAGACTGAAATATTTCGGATTTTTTTTTTGGTCATATTTACATTTAATTTATAATTATGTATGCTTACAAAATTTGCTTTGCAAAGATAGAATCAAAAACTATTTTTCAAAATTAATATTGTAGCTGACCAAGGAATTTACGAAATATAGCAGGAAGTTGCTCATCAATAGCCCATAGAATACCCGAAACTTTGAAATTCCAAATTTCTGCTATTGCTTAAAAATGGGTTTATTGTGGTATTTTGTAACATAAAATTAAACTTGCAATATAAATCAGTTGTAGAGCATAAATTACAGATGAAGATAAAATGGTTGATAATTCTACAAAGTTTCACTTTCGAAATGCCTGTTGTATTTAGAAAACGGTTGAAATCTTGTCAGGGAACTGCTGCCTGAGCTTCTTTTTAATCAACCTTCTCCTCTTATACATTGATTGAAGTTACAAAAAATTACAGTTGCTCGCTAAACATGGTTTCAGACATCTTGTTGATTTTTAATGATTTTCTAAATATATTTGCATACAAACATTCTCAAATTTTACGATTAGCTATTGCAACAGCCTCAATTGAAAAATGTGGTGGATTATTGAATTTTACAAAACTATCTCGATCTTATCAAATTTACCTCAAAAAATCAATTGTGCAAATTTATTTGTCTAAACCGTAAAGTTATATTGGTGGCAACTTGAGACTTAGTCGCAAACTGCGGGTAGAAAATTTGGTTCATTAATTTAACTCAAAAAATAAATAGTTTTGTTAATTTTTTGAGATCTTTTTATCGTTTTTTTTTAACTGAATTCTCAATCCTGCACAGTTACATTTAGAAATCTAGAACTTGTAAAGAACCAACACCAGGACATTCAACAAATTTTTATTGTTTCTAAAAGTAACCAATTCAAACGTTGAGAATTATACTTATTTAAATACCAAATTTCCAAATTTTTTAAAAAATTTCCTATTTTCATGAAAAGCTCAATTGCACTAATTTACTTTAGTAAATGCAGAACTTGCAAGCTTATGAATAATTTTTTCAAAAATCTCCTAAAAATTGCGCTCTCAATAGAGCACGCATTTTTTGTTAAATTCACAAATGGATAATTCGGATAGCTGGAAGAGAAAATTTTTCCAAATTATTCCTTAAAAATATTCTTTTATCATTCGCAAGTGGAAAACTGTTGAAGAAAGTTTATTCAAAATTATAATTCTATCACGAAAGTCTCAGTTATTTAGTGAGAAGATTTCAGAATGCTTTTTGCATTTGCGTTCCTGATTTTTTTTATTATTTTACTTACCAACGCGTGTTTGAATTTGAACTCTGTTTTTAAAAATCGCCAACCAATCTACAGCGGATAGAAAATGTTTGATATTTTGAATTTTGATTTTTTTTAAAGCCGCAAAAATTTAAATGTCCAGAACTTTTCAAAAACATTTTGAGTGTTTTGAATCAAACTGAAGGATCTAGATGAACATCTAAGTACAAAATTGCAGCAATTTCAGATTTTCTCGTCGTCTCTGTAACTGTCAACTTCGTTTCTGTTGCTGAAAGGAACTTAAAAATGTATAACTTATTAATACTGATTTAAATTACAATTCACATATAAATTACAATTAAAGCATTATCGAAAATATATATAAAAACCCCAAAATCAAATAATCCAGTATCGTATTTCTGAGCTAAGTTTGAAATATTCAAAATTGAGTCGAAAAGTCACTTTTACGCATTTACAGATAAATTATTCTAATTTATTACAAATGTGCAAAGAGGATTTTCAAGGTGGGTTAGTCTGAACTGTTGGAATCTTGGGTTTACGCCGATTTAAATAAGCTTTGCAAAGAGACAAACAGCTAGAAATCACGACAGTAAGCCGATAATTAAAACCAAAAGAATTATATTTAAGAATTTTGTGGTGGATTTTAAATAAAAATCTGCAAATTCACAATGACTGCAGCAGCACATTTTTAAAGAAAAAATTGAGTCTTATTGAAGGCAGCCAAACAAGTGAAAATTCGTTTATAAAAATGTTCTCCTCAAGCGCTCGAATTAATGATTTCCGGACAATTTGCAGAAGTATAAAAGTTGAATGGCGCAGAATTCTATCTCAAAGCTTTATTTTAGTTTTGAGCTTATAGAGAAATGAATGAAAGCAGCATTAAAAGAATAATTTACTTGGAGAACAAATTCACAAAGCGAATGCTTCGAGAAAAGGTGAGGCAAATGAGCAAGTTTTGCGTAATAAAGCAGCCGTATTCCTGCACATAAACAATTTAAATAGAATCAGCTCTGTGTATTAAAATTTGGCAAAGAAGCAGGAAAACGAATTAAAAGTAGCTATAAAACTCGAAAAATTTGTTTATCTAAATTCCACATTTTGATTCAGAAAATAATTCATTCATTCCTGCAAGTACTTGAGCTTTGCGGGTTTGGAAAAACTCGAATTTAAAAACATTGAAACTAACCATCAACTGCTTGGGACAATTACGGCTGCGACCTGCCAGCCTCCATATCCAAAATCTGGTTTTATTTGTCCAAAACCGAGCACACTCGAAAAATGATAAAACATAAAAGTCGACTTTTATCGGCAATTTCGCGTTTCTTTGCACGATAATCCGCAGTACAAGTCGCGTTCTATCCGGCCGACCGTTTCAGACTGAGGCCGCTATTGTTGCGATGTGCAGCCGCTCCGCATTGTGGTCCATTCATCTGCATTTAACACCATCATACCATGTTGAACACGGCAAAACATGTTTTCCATCCCTACAGGAGATTTCGCTCATTTCGCAAACCATCAGGAAAAATTACAGTACTAACAGTTTTCGATTTACCTAGTTAA
This sequence comes from Dendroctonus ponderosae, assembly GCF_020466585.1. NCBI lineage: Eukaryota > Metazoa > Arthropoda > Insecta > Coleoptera > Curculionidae > Dendroctonus > Dendroctonus ponderosae. The sequence continues at coordinate 4,619,237 of NW_026017110.1, read as the reverse complement.
GGTTGAGCAAATTTAAAAAATAGTAGGTTAATTTAAGTATGCAAATTTAAAAATAAAAAATGTTGGGAGCTGTTTAAACATTTTTGAGCGAAACGAAGTTTTTTTTTTATTTTTTGCTTAACTCTACTCGTATTAACTTAACTTGGATTGTGGATAATTCCAGTAGCCGTTTGGACTCTAATCTCGGCTTGGCCTACATTAAGTTAAATCCCTTGCTGTTGTTAAAGTAAGGCTTATGCTTATCGGGACCAACAATCCATTTTACGCAATTTGTGCCAATTCAACTTCCAGTAGCGCAACCAGATTCAACATTTTTTTCATGCTTAGTAACACAAAACCCTTCATCTGCTAGTGACTAATAACAGTTATTCTCAAGCCTCTACTTTCAAAAGTACAAAATTTTCCGGTCGTCAGCAAATTTCCATTAAATGAAATAAAAAACTATTGGCAAATATCTGTAAACAGATGATATTCTCCAATGCTCGGTTCTTTTCAAAGTCGGGCAATTTCCAGCTAAAAATATCAAGCGCTATCGGATCTACTCAGACATCACTAGTTTAATGGGTTTCATTTAGTGCAGTTGAATAGACTTTAAATGAAAACGGCCCGCAATTGCCAATTTTATATGAAGATAAAGCATTATTGGAAGTCGTAAAACGCTAATTGGTTTGAGGATTGCGACACGCATTCATGGGCAGTTTTGCCCTCGATTTAAAAACAAAATTTGCCCCAGAGATAAAACCTTCAAAAATATTGCGTCAGTGGAAAATTTGTTTTTTGGATTCAGAAATGACAAAAGGATCAAACTGCTAACACTTAGGCCAAATATAAGCGTATCTCATTTACTTTTAGCCGTTTTATAAATAGCTTGCCACTATAATGCAGAAAGATCATAATTGCTTAGAACACCTTCACTCGGTGTTGATTTAATTTAATATATTTTTCTTTGTTTGGCAGACAGTGGAATTTTTTCAAAGCTTATGTTTTCCAAAGGCTTTAAGAAAACTATTAGATCACCCGCCGTAACTATAAAAACAATTACGTATCCAACGTCTGCCTATCGAAAGCCCACGATGATTTTCCGTTTCTAATAGAAACCTTACATCGTCAGCAGACTTGATAAATTACCAGGGCAGATCCAAAATTTAATTCTCTAAATTAAATGTTAAGTCCCTCCAGCACACCCTCTTATTCGACATCTGCTTGTTTACGATCACGCATTGCTTTATTGGTGTGTGATTCACTAATTTCCAAAATTTAGTCCCAATCACGATCCCATGGGACAAATAAAAGGCGATTTTGGGGGGGTGAAACGCATTTCCGCATGTCGGTATTGTGCAGCTGAAACACAATAAGCACCCGCAAAGGAAAGGTGAAGCTTGGATTTAGTCAATATGATTTTGTGGGCTGTTGAATTAAGAGGAGACAATCGGTTCCTTGATTTGCACGTTTGTTATTAGCTTTTGGAATGTTTTTATTTATTTTCGTGTGCAGTGTTTAATTCAAATTTAAGGCGCCTTTGTTGCACTCATTGTTGCCAAGAAAGTGAGCTTTGATATCTAATCCTACAGGAACTTTACTCCACATAAGCAAACAGAATGTAGGCAGTTCATCGCTTTAAAAGAAAAGTCTAGAATTCAGTCGCATACACAGGGTGGTTTTTTAGTGCGAGAGAGTTAATTAGTTCCGTTGGAGTTGAACTTTCGAAAAACAGTTTCATATAAAAGTTGTTGATGCACAAAGTATGCACATTTTAAAAATATTTTATATGATACAGAATGTCTCAGAAAAGCGAGGCAAGATCAAAGTGTATTTTTTTTTAATAGAACTACTCATCTTTTATTAGCTCATGGAATGTAGCTTGAAACTCTGCACATGCAGCATTTAGTAAAATTTTGCTTAAAAACATAGTATCTACAAATTAATTGTAGAAGCAAAAAAAGCAGTTACAAAAAAATACGTCTTTCCAATCACCCCAGATTCGTTAAGAATTTTATTGAACCAAAATATCAATACAATGTACAAGTTGTACAGGGTGTTAACAATGTGGACTTAAATCTAACACTTTTTAACGTAATATAACTTTTGTTTTTCACATGGAAGTACCTTTATATTAATACGTCATTAGATAGACAATTTACAAAGTTACAAATTTGAATTTACACTTCAAGCTGTAAAATCAACCGTTTTCAAATTATAAATTATTTTATTTAAAAATTTCAAAAAGTTGTTACATTTTGTAAAGTGGCTATGGAATTCAGTAAATAAGTGTCAAAATTTGATGGAGTTTGACATATCGATATCGGTGATTGGAAAGACGTATTTTTCTGTATCTTCACTGCTTCTTTTGCTTCTACAATGAATTTTTAAATGCCGTGTTTTTAAGCGAAATTTTACTGAAATGGCGATAATCTGCGAACGTAGCAAGTAAGAAAAAAACAATTTAAGGTGCAAATGCAGAGTTTCAAACTGCACTCCATGAACTAATGAAAAATGGGTAGATCTATAAAAAAAAATACACTTTGATCTTGCCTCGCATTTCTGAGACACTCTGAATCATATAAAATATTTTTAAAGGTGAGCACTTTGTATGTCAACAACTTTTATATGAAACTATTTTTCGAAAGTTTTAAAACCGGCAGTTTTGCCAGCCTTAAACTGGCACAAGTTTTCCTCTCGTTTAACGAGTTGACGAATCAAATTAGTTCCAAAATGTATTCTGACTGTGGACCAAATGCTGATTTTTCAAGATCTGAAATTTCGTTTAAATCCCTAAAAACATTTATTTTTCAGAAGCTGATAAACTTTGAGCGAAATTTTGGGAATTTTGCCAATGTAGACCCTTTTAACTGAATGTTCAGTTCTGAAATAAGAAATTTTTTCCAATTTCGTGGACAACAAAATACTAAATTTCTACTATATCGTCAAGAGGGGGTCCCCTTGACTTGAAAGCTGGATCCGCCGCTACTCAATGTATGATATTCAAATTTCGGAGAGACGGAGAAGATGATGTTTTGGCATAATCTTGCACCTAAACTTCTTCTAAACTTTTTGCAAACAAGACTTTTTTGGGAAAACTGCCAACATTTTTTATCGATGGTTCACTTTCTAAAAAGGCCATTTAGTTCTCTCGGGAATGATGTAAAAATGAGTGGTTCTTGCTCATTTTGCTTCCGAGAAATGAGCAAAAACGGGGCGGAAAACATGAGAATTTGGCATAATCTTGCACTTGTCTTATATTCAAATTTTGCTTTCTGGGTCAAAACTACTCGAATTTCATCACTCATGTCCGTTATGACTGAATCAAATGTTGAATTCTCTATACAACCATGCAAAAACAAATTATGTGGGACCAATGGGCGTCATGTTTGATTCGAATTTCCAACTCAAAAGAGAAACATGCAAATCTAAAATTTCTTGAAATGAAGACTTTTTGAGAAAGCCGCCCACATTTCGTTATCGATTGTTCAACGAGCAAAAACGGGACGGAAAACATGAAATTTTGGCATAATTATGAACCTAACTGTCTGATATTCAAAATTCGCTTTTTGGGTCAAAACTATTCGATATTCCTCACTCATGTTTTCATGACTGAATGTAACGTTTCATTCTCTATCTAACGATGCCAAAACGAATTCTGTGGGTCAAATGGTTCTTGAGAAACTTCGATAAACGCAGCGTCATGTTTGAGTCGATTTTGCAACTCAATAAAAAAACACGCAAATCTAAAACTTCCTGAAATGAAGATTTTTTTCATAAAACTGCAACGTTTCCTTATCGATGGTTCACTTTCTAAAAATGCCATTTAGTTCTCTCTGGAATTATGTTTAAATGATCGTTCTTGCTCATTTTGCATCCGAGAAACAAACAAAAACGGGACAGGAAACATAAAATGTTGACCTAATCTTACACCTGAACTGTGAAAACCTGAACGTTGAAAACAAAGTTGACTTCCATAATCTGAAATTATGAGAATTGTTTTTATACATACGCACAATAACCGATTTGGAATTTTTTCAACTCATCTCAATGGACTAAAGTCTCCGCAAACTTTCCAGGGAAGCAAAATACCGGGTTTGTTTGGCTTGGGTATGAAGGACCTCATCCAGGCTTTTCTGTCTGAGCGTTTCAACTCTGCAGGGTTAATTTTAGGAGTTTTGGTCTAATTCTGTTGATATTGTGGATTAGGGTAGTCAACACTATACAACTGGGTAGGAAAATTATCCAGCACTTTTCAAGCAGGCTGGGTAACAGCAAATATATGCAAACTTTAAGCTCACTAAATTCAACACAGTTTCCTTTTATATGGGCCATTACCTGAGCAATCTATTATCATTCCCAAATCTGCACAGCTACTATGCTTAACAAAATTTTATTAATCTTGATGTTGTGTCTCGGTTACCAGATCAGTCTGGCTACATGTGAAGAGGTACGATTAAAACAAAGAGTTTTAGAATTATTTCGGGAAAAATGCGGTTTTTTCAGACAGTGGAAATAACAATTCCTGACGGAACGATCCGTGGGCAGGTGAATAATACCGTTAGAGAAAATGTTACTTTTTACAGCTTTCGAGGAATTCCTTATGCTAAGCCTCCAGTGGGCAACTTGAGATTTGCGGTGAGTTTTTCCATTTTTTTATTATTATTTTAAATTATAAATTTTTTAGAGCCCAGTGAAAAATTCTGCTTGGAGCGGAGTGTACAATGCGACGTACGATAGAAGCGAGTGCTACCAGAATTCTGATGGCTTCTTGGGATTTACCTTTGCTGGCCAGGAAGACTGTCTGTACATTAATGTGTACACACCAGATGTAAGTGCATGTAATTTAACTTTTTCCCATTTTCAGAAATTTACAGATTATCATCCATCTTAGATCAACGCATCCGGCCTACCAGTTCTCGTTTGGATACATGGGGGAAGCTTCCTTCTGTCTAACAGCAGCTATGCTCAGTTTGCTCCCGATTTCTTCTTGGAGCAAGATTTAGTGTTTGTGTCTTTCAATTATCGAATGGGTGAGTAATTTTAACAAGTGTTTTGAATAATTTAATGTATGAATATGCCAGAAACGCTTAAAAGTTGTCCAATGAAGTCAATTTGAATGTTGAAATATTAAACAATAATAGTAAATTTTCCCACTTACAAGATCTTTAACAAATCGCAATTAATATTGTAATATTTTTTTAGTTAGATGGCAGATTTTCCATTTAGAATTTCGTTCTGTAGTTAATCTAGTAAAAATTTTCGGAAACAATCTTTCTTATAATATCCGATGCTCTCTAAGGTGTATTCGGTTTTCTAAGTACGGAAGACGAAGCCTGTCCAGAGAACTGGGGGATCAAAAATCAACTTCTGGCCCTCCGATGGGTCCAGGAGAACGTGGCATACTTTGGGGGCGATCCCAAAAATGTAACAATCTCCGGAGAAAGCGCCGAATCGGTTTCCGTTAATTTATTGTCGCAAACCAACATTTTTTGTGATTTTCTCGCTTTATACGAGATTCCTATAAAGAAAAACTGGCTAGAAATTGAGCATTGTTTCCAAATCTTCGGCAGATCGAAGTTGATTTCCATGCCCTCGCTAGCGCAGCAGCTGAAAGCAGAAAATTTTAAAATATTATATTGAATAGATTAAAAAATAATCGCTTAAGTGAAGCAAGAACCGTGGAAAAAGTGTTTCATATATTGTTGATTACCATTTAAAATTTTGTTACGAAAAGCCAACAACGGTGTCGTTTAAGGTGTATTCGGCTTTCTAAGTACCGAAGACGAAGCCTGCCCAGGTAACTGGGGGATCAAAGACCAACTTCTAGCACTCCAATGGGTCCAAGACAATGTGGCATACTTTGGAGGCGATCCCAACAATGTAACCATATCAGGAGAAAGCGCCGGATCGGTTTCCGTTCATTTATTGTTGCACACCAACCGCACTACAGGTAAATATTGATTGATCCATCAACTAGGTCCATCATCTAAGGATCTGTCGTAGGCCTGTTCCAGAGGGCGATTATGTGCAGTGGAACGTCGTTGAATCTTTGGGGATTGAACACTAGGGCGGCTTCAACTGCCACCTTACTTGGTGTCAACTTGGGCATTATTACAACCAACACCACA
>NW_026017110.1:4605709-4612128 GCF_020466585.1 Dendroctonus ponderosae | reverse complement strand
AGTTTGTGTCTGCCGATCAATTCAACCGGCCAATCAGAAAGGCGGCCAGTTTGATGGCCAATTACACCACCGTTTACTTCTATGAGTTTGGGTATCAGGGAACGGTTTCAGCAGATGGAGATCGAGAGTACGAAGGCAAGTTGAGTGATTTGAAATGTTTTCAGTTGCTAACATCAAATAATCTTGCAGGTACTGGCCATGCAGAAGACCTCAGCTACTACTTTGTGGCTGATTCCAACTATACAGCAACTGACCTGAAAGTGTCGGAGACGATGGTTCTTTTGTGGTCGAACTTTGCAAAATATGGGTATGAACAAAAAACGTTGAATGGCAATAAAAAATTGGCAATTTTTTGTGATTTCAGAAATCCTACTCCTCAAGAAGACGAAAAGTTCAACAACACTATATGGGAGCCGATCGATTCCACTGACTCTGATCTGATCTATCTTTCCTTCAACGAGTCCATCGTGATGGCCACCAACCCGAAAGAGGCTGATTGGAAGTATTATGAGCGAGTGTATGCCAAGTATGGGGACGATTCCGATGAAATTACCACTTATTAGATAAGGCGATATTGTTTAGTTAATAAAAGCTATTTTTGAACTCAGGATTTTTATATCGCCCTTCGCAGACTTTACAAATTGAGTAATTAGTAAAATGATTAACATAAAACCACAAAATTGGAACAGTAACTGTATAAAAGTCTCCCCAAATGGGCTTCGGAACTGATATTTCGCAGCCTTTTAAAGCCAATACTTGCAAGAATGGAAAAAAGCTCAGCTAAAGAAACAATTCTCAGAATTTTTAAGTATACTAAGGGTTGCAAGTGAAACTAGGCAAAAGTTGTTAAATTTGATGGCACGTTAACACCTCAAGGCAGTGTGGCCAAATTTTGTTCCGTTTCGAAAATATTGGAAACAAACCTAATGTTACCAAGAACATTTTTTGCAAATAAATCGAAAATTAAACGTTGTCGAAACACACATCTTTACATCAGTTTTCGAAGTTCGCTCATTAGTTCAATTCATTATTAGCCTTCAAGGCTCTATCAATATCAACTTTAACTCGTTTTTTAAATACGCGTCTGTGTTTTTTTGTCTTTTTTTGTGTATATTTTATCCCAATTTTATTAATGTACCACATATTTGGATTTATCAATGTTTTAGCCGAAAAATTATTCATCAAGATTTATTTTATTATCTAAAAAATACCAAAATATAAGTATTTCCAACAAAAATAGCCTAAATAGCAGGAAACCCATTACTTGAACGGAAATATAGGTAATCCTCTAAACTAGCCACCTCAAACGCCAGATATTAGAAAAAGTATATATAAAAAAAACTAACCCAAACTATCCCAAACAGTCCCGGTAGATTTAGACCAACTGGTTTTCCTATTTCAAGCCGCTTGCGCAAACTGATGTCAATTTTAATTTTTCATTTTACAAAAAAAAGTTACAAAAATCGTTAGTAAATGTCTTCACAGCAACAGAGCACATTTTCAACATTTGTGGTCACTAATTAAAATATTTCGCCGTCATCTACTAATTAAATAATATTGATTTGATTAATCACTATGAACTGATTTTAAGCAGAAAACTAAGTTTTTCACGTCTTCTTATTTAAATAAAGATCGGTAACTCAATTCTAATCGTAAAACTCTAATTTAGAACCAGCGAAAATTGACAAAAAGGACCATAAACAGTTAATTTCAAACTCAAATCTCAGAGTCGGACTTGTGGTTATTAAATAACAAACTTTAATGATGATTTTTTCCACCAAAACGTCGCCAATTCTAAACACCAGCGATGTTTAGTTTTAGATTTATTTGCGAAAAACCTTGTCGGTAATATCCAGCTTTTTAAATATTTCCGAAGCAGTGCTTCAAGATCTTAATCTGCCAACTTTTGACTCGTTTAACCGCACTTGTAACTCTTACGGTTCAAAAGATAGCCCTGTATTTATAAGGTTGGATTTAGATCTGTAGCCCATTGCAGATTTTGTTAACAACGATTCAAAGTATGAAACCAACGAGAATATGATATAAATACAAGGTGTAAACAAAGTGCTTAATACTCAACTGATTTTCACTCTATTTTAAGATTTTAAGCCTCTACCAATTGTCTAGAACTCATCAAAATTGCAGTATCTAATCAGTGCAGACTTAAATTTCTCATTTCAAAGGCTTAAGGGATTTGAACTTGTTTTTACCAAGAAACATTTGCAAGAATTTAAAAACATTTTGTTGCAAAAAGACTCCCACCTTTGGGACTTTATAAAGATAAAAATCAATCAAAACATTAGCAAGCTGAAGTGAATTCAAAATCTAGCACATTCTAATACGGAAAAACGATTAGATGATTAGTCGGCTAAAAGTAAAATGTTTCTCACGCAGTCACGCAATTTCGAAAGCTTTCCAAATAGTACACAACTATATAGTTTCTAATCAAAATAGAGAAATCTTTGAACACAAAATTGACTCCTAAACAATGTATCAAGTATCTGGGAAGCATGTGTAGATACTTGTGCTCAAACAATGATGATATTTTGAATGTTCAAGTGGAAATTATGAGAATTAAAATTTTTGGATACACACACTTACAATAACTGATTTGGAATTTTTTCAACTTGTCTCGAACGAGCCAAAGTCTCCGCAAACTTTCCAGGGAAGCTAATACCGGGTTTGTTTGGCTTGTGTATGAAAGATCTCATCTAGGCTTTTCTGTCTAAGCGGTTCAACTCTGCAGGGTGAATTTTAGGAGTTTCGGTCTGACTCTCTTGTACTTAGGGTTTCGGGTAATCAACACTGTACAACTGGGCGTAAAAATTATCCACCACTTTTCAACCAGCCTGGGTAACAGCAAATATTTGCAAATTTTAAGTTGACTCAATCCAACGCAGTTTCCTTTTATATGGGCCATTTTCTGAGCAAACTATTATCATTCCCAAACCTGCACGGCTAGTATGTCTAAACAAACTTTATTAATCTTGGTGTTGTGTCTCGGTTACCAGATTAATCTGGCTACATGTGAAGAGGTACGATTAAAATGGAGATTTTTTTAATTATTTTGGGAAAACTGCTGCTTTTTCAGACAGTGGAATTAACAATTCCTGATGGAACCATCCGTGGACAGGTGAATAGTACCGTTAGAGAAAATGTTACTTTCTACAGCTTTCGAGGAATTCCTTATGCTCAACCTCCAGTGGGCAACTTGAGATTTGCGGTGAGTTTTTTACAATTTTTTTGATTATTTTAAATTATTAATTTCTTAGAGCCCAGTGAAAAATTCTGCTTGGAGCGGAGTATACAATGCGACGTACGATAGAAGCGAGTGCTACCAAAATGCTGATGGCTACTTGGGATTTACCTTTGCTGGCCAGGAAGACTGTCTGTACATTAATGTGTACACACCAGATGTAAGTGTATATGATTAATTTTTTTCCATATTTTGAAAAATTTACAGATTATCATCGATTTTAGGTGAATGCAACCGGCCTTCCAGTTCTGGTTTGGATACATGGGGGAACTTTCCTTCTGTATAACAGCAGCTATGCTAAGTTTGCTCCTGATTTCTTTTTGGAGCAGGATTTAGTGTTTGTATCCTTCAATTATCGAATGGGTGAGTATTTCTTTTTGATCACTATTTGCTGGGTTTTCAAATTATTTTTTGCCAAATAATATTTTGAAGAATTTAATGTATTTTACAAAAATGTCCAGCTTATAACTTCTGCAGGTGTTTTTTGCAAAAAAAATGTTCTTTAAAAGGCAGAGTTTTTTTTAGATAAATTGATTTTCTTCAAGAGTTTCAGATTTTCATTTGCAACTATATATTTTTTACTGATTGTATGAAACTGCTATTTTTATTAATATATTTGATATTTTCTATATTAATGTTATTATTCTTTTGCGGATTTTCTTATGTAGTTTGGAGTGTTTCTCTAACTTGTAAATGTTGACTTTTTTGCCACTGAATAAGACAAAATTGATTTTTTGCATAATTTTTGGTAGAATCTATATTGTCTTTTCATTTACTTGCAAAGAGAGTCAAAAAGATCCAGATTATATCTTCTGGGAGATTTTGGCATAAAAATCCGTTTTTCTTTCAATAAATCGCGCAATTTTGATAATTTTGCTCAATCTGATTGAAGAGTTTCCGATTTTCAATTAGAATTTAATACTCTTATTTGATTGCATTGAACTGACTTGTTCTTATCAACTTTCTGTATTTTCTGTTTTATAGGCGGTAGTTCAAGGGTTAATTGAGTTATTCGGAATTATTAGTACAGTTTATAGTGTTTTTAACAGCTTGGAATAAGTTTGGCCAATATTATTGCCGTTTCTTGTAGACAAGTAAATTTTTGTGTATTGAAATATGGAAAACTAGGTGTCATATTTTTTCAATTGCAAGATGTCTGACTAATAGCCAAAAATTTGGTAATATTTGTTATAACAAGCAGACATTGCGGATCTGAGAATTATTAATATATTTCTTTTTAAAAAAATATTCCATATTTAACGGTAATTTTGATTGTTAGTTTAAATTACAAATAATATCAAAACCTTCATACACTTCCGATTTTCTAAACTTTTGAAAAACGTTTTAATATATTAAACGTTCATACAAAAAAACATTATTTAAATTAGATTGTTTGCTACAAATTTGAAAATCAAAATAAAAGCTTTTTATTACTCCAAACCGTTCAAAATTTCAAACTTTAGTTAATAAATTGGATTTAATACTGCATGAGGGAAAATATCGAGAAAATATTCAAGGTTGCAAAATCAATTTTAAATATTTCACGCCTTGCCAAGAGTTGATTAAGAGAAGGAAACTGTGCTGCGTTCATGCAAATTCTAATTAGAGATTTGGTGGAACTTAAAAACTAAACATAACAAAGTTTTAAGATTTTTTTTCTCATTTGAAGTTCGATTTTTGGGAAGCAATACAGGAAAATACACCCGTTGATTACAAAACTGTCTTTTTTACAATTTCTTGCATGGATTTTGTTGTAAGTTGTAAATAATTGGAAGGTCTAGTCTCATATTTCCAACTTGTGCTACTCTGTATATAGCAAAAGTTCACTGCTTTAATTTAATTTTTTTAAGCTTCAATTTTATTTACAGGAATTTCAATTTATTGCCAATTTTTCCAATATAAGCTAAAGCTTCTTCCAGATCCAATAGAAACACAAACTTGACTCACTGCACACTTAACACTTTTCTACACAAAAGTCAAACAAAAAAAAAGAACAAATTATTTTAGAAATTTCCAAAATAAGTTTTCTTTCCTTTTATCAACGCTTTAATCTGATTGCGAATGGAACTTTGATACAACAAATCGACAAAGCAAAATTCCAAATATTTACCAGCTTTGAAAACGTCTGAAAATGATATATTTTGGCCTGATATTTTAAGCGTTCATAAACGAAGTTTTGCAGGGAAGTCTGGTATTTAACGATATTTCGTATATCTGTAGAATAATGTTAAAATTACTTATCAAATGTGATATAGACAACTAAATTTTTTACTGGTTAAGAACGTGGATTTGATCCTCTATCAGTCATTGAAATTCACTCCTGAACTTTTGTTTAAAAATCTTATTTAAAGTCAAAAGCTAAAATCGTAAAAATTTACCTCGTTGCTGACTGATGAAACTTCCATCCACTTTCAAGTAGCGAACGAATGTCTGAACATTACCAATCCAGATAGGGATTTGCTGGCTTCCAGCTTTTTAAAAATTGTTAATCGGCGCTAAATCAACGCTTGGCAAGTTCACGCCTTAACTCTTCATTCTTCAATATTAAATGAGAAAATTTTGTGGCTTCAAACGGGATTCATGCAAAGAAATACTGATTAAAAATTTACGATTGTTTTCAAGTGTTCTGCAGATCAAAGTTGATTTTTATGACTTCCTTAGCTCATCAACTTGAAGCAGAAATTTATAAAATATTATATTTAATACATTAAAAAATAAATTGAAAAGGCATCGCTTAACTGCCAAAAGCTTAAAAGCCAACAATATTTTTAATATTCGGTGTCGTTTCAGGTGTATTCGGCTTTCTAAGTACCGAAGACGAAGCCTGCCCAGGCAACTGGGGGATCAAAGACCAACTTCTTGCACTCCAATGGGTCCAGGACAATGTGGCATACTTTGGAGGCGATCCCAACAATGTAACCATTTCAGGAGAAAGCGCCGGATCGGTTTCCGTTCATTTACTGTTGCAAACCAACCGTACTACTGGTAAATATTCATTGAACCATCAACCAGGTCCATCAGCTAAGGATCTGTTGTAGGCCTGTTCCAGAGGGCGATTATGTGCAGTGGAACGTCGTTGAATCTTTGGGGATTGAACACTAGGGCGGCTTCAACTGCCACCTTACTTGGTGTCAACTTGGGCATTATTACAACCAACACCACA
>NW_026017110.1:4575877-4604710 GCF_020466585.1 Dendroctonus ponderosae | reverse complement strand
AGTTTGTGTCTGCCGATCAATTCAACCGGCCAATCAGAAAGGCGGCCAGTTTGATGGCCAATTACACCACCGTTTACTTCTATGAGTTTGGGTATCAGGGAACGGTTTCAGCAGATGGAGATCGAGAGTACGAAGGCAAGTTGAGTGATTTGAAATGTTTTCAGTTGCTAACATCAAATAATCTTGCAGGTACTGGCCATGCAGAAGACCTCAGCTACTACTTTGTGGCTGATTCCAACTATACAGCAACTGACCTGAAAGTGTCGGAGACGATGGTTCTTTTGTGGTCAAACTTTGCAAAATATGGGTATGAACCCGAAGAGCGTTGAGTGGCAATCAGAAATTGGCCATTTTTTGGTGCTTTCAGAAATCCTACTCCTGAAGAAGACGAAAAGTTCAACAACACCATATGGGAGCCGATCGATTCCACTGACTCTGATCTGATCTATCTTTCCTTCAACGAGTCCATCGTGATGGCCACCAACCCGAAACAGGCTGATTGGGAGTATTATGAGCGAGTGTATGCCAAGTATGGGGACGATTCCGATGAAATTACGACTTATTAGATAAGGCAATAATGTTTAGTTAATAAAAGCTATTTTTTAACTCATTCCTTCGTAAAGTTTAAAAATTCAGTAACTGCTAAATTGGGTAACGTAAGAAGTCAAAATTGGGAGAAGAACTTTATGGAAATCCCCTCAAATGAGCTTCAGAACTGATCTTGCGCAGCCTTTTAAAGCCAATACTTGGAAGAATAAAAAAAGCCCAGCTAAGAGACCAATTCTCAGGCAACAGTGTCTTCAGATCCTAACATGTGATCAAATTTGACCACTTTTGTCCCAACTTGTAACTCTTGCGGTTTAGAAGATGGCTAGAGAGTGGCTTCGAGTCAAAGTAGTAAAACAAAATGATTCCTGGGAAAAAATATACCCACTTAAACCAACTTACCAGTTGAGGTCAAAAGTTTACGGCTGTGGATATGTAGACAGCGTCAAATGTCTAATTTTTCAGTTTTTGTTGGACTACGGAGCTGAATGTTTTAACTAAATTTGTTATACAGGCGTTCTTAGGCATCAAAAATGCAAACATCTTATCGGATTTTGAAAACTCGTCGGAAACCCACAGGAACTGGGATTTCTCAGAACAGAGGAAGGATTTTTCACTCCTAATCAAGAGAAAGACGCTCTGGTTCGTGCTGGAGAAAATCGAGAAATAAGCGCAAGTCGAATATAAACTGCAACTAACGTAAACTGGTCTTCAGTTTACTTTAACTATAGTTTTATGCCACTACAGAATTTAATAGAGGACAATCTACCAGAAAAAGTGCAATTTGCTCATGTTCTTCGTCTCCAAAGCACGGTTTTGACCATCTTTTGAAGCAACTTTTGCCGATGAAAATACATTTTAAAGAAAATTTGTTTATAATATTAGAAACAATCATTCACGGAATGTTGCAAACCCTCATTCAGTAGGTAACTGAGTATCATTTCCAACATGAGTATAAAATTAATGTGTGGTGCGGATTAATGGATTTCTTATGGTCAAGATCCCCTGTTAGGAAATTTCCTTATAACGTTCAGCTCAGTTCAAAGTTGAATAACTAAAAACTGAAATGGAAATGTAAGTTTGAGGCCCTATATCCACAACCGTCAACTTTTTTATTATTTTCATTCTAGAAACTAAAACTCCATGCTTCTCTCAGCATAAATATATTAACCTACATTTCTATTAAGTCAAAGGCAAAAACATTATCACTCGTGTCTCACTCTTGAAAATGTGATTTAAATGTACAAATATCACTTTTTTAAAAATGTGCCATTAAACAGCGCTTCACCAGATTCGACACTTTTTCCTCTCTGGGTTCATTTTGCTGTTCTTCGGACACTGGAAAGCCTTCGCAAAGTCCAAGGAGTTCTGTAGAGTCCCAACCACTCTAACCGAGTTAGGACAATGCTCATCGTGCTCCAGCTGAACTTTCAGGTCTTCCATTGACAAAGTCTCGCACCAAATCTATAAATCATCAATTCATTCAATTCAATTGGTCTGCTTGGGTTTCCTTACACTTCCGTAAGCAATAAAAAACATCTGATCGCTGGAATATTGCTCAAACCCTGGCAGTTTCGGCTCATCTCCGTTTTTCTGAATATATCGCTGGTAGGCTGTGTAGGCCTGGTTGAGGCCTCCATTGTCTGCCAGATTTTCTCCCAGTGTCATTTTCCCTTTCACCTGAAAATTACACGATTCAATGTGCATTTCGCCAAAAAACCAGCAGCTTTTACGTGTCCGGCAATGCCCTTTAGGGTATAGTTGTCGTATTGGTTAACAAAGCATTTGGTCATTTCCTCGAAGGTTTCTATAGTCTTATTGGACCACCACTGGATATAGTTGCCGTATTTGTCCATCTTCCTGCCTGGAGAGTAATAAATTAGAGAAGAGCGGGTTTTAAATACATACATATAATAATAGGAATATGGGCTAGTAATCATTTTCCTATTCAAATGTTTATTGCCTGCGTTTTATCTATTTTAAATGAGAAAAGTTCAGTCAGTTTTTCAACATACACCCAATTTTTTCGATTGACTGTCTATATTTCTTAAGGTCACATACCGGCATTATCAAATCCATGGGTGAACTCGTGGCCTAAAATAGCTCCAATCGATCCATAGTTCAACACCCTGGAAAAAACTAGCCATTAATATTTAAACATTCGGTTGAAAATGGGGTTGTTTATTCGGACTATTTACGATTCCCCCAATATTAGTTTAACGACTACTTACTCTAATCCCAGGTCGTAAAGGGGAAAATTCAGAATTGCCATTGGTATATCTAGAAGCCAAAAAGAAACAGTTTAAGACTAGTTGGGGGGTTTTGTTAATATCATTACTTATGGCGTTATCCTGAAATGAATTGTAGGCATTCACTACTGTCGCTTCAGTGCTCCAATCCCGAGGATTTGGTAGACGCAAAGAAGTCAGTGTTTCTAT
Organism: Dendroctonus ponderosae; assembly: GCF_020466585.1. Lineage (NCBI taxonomy): Eukaryota > Metazoa > Arthropoda > Insecta > Coleoptera > Curculionidae > Dendroctonus > Dendroctonus ponderosae. Next base: position 4,601,726 of record NW_026017110.1, on the reverse strand, counting down.
TGAATATTGCATGATAATGCTGACCATGTTGCTCAAGTACGTGGTCTCATTAATTTCCAGCTAAAAATCATTTTTAGCGCCAAAATAATTCTACTTTTAATCCGCTTTTACCCCCCAGTACTTTCTGTCCAAGGCCCCTTCTTGGAACAACCAATCAGGATATCCAATGAAGCTGAGCATTTCTTCGCTCTTTTCTAAAGTGACTTTTTTGGTATCAGCGTCCATCCACCTTATGCCTCGGACATGGTCAATAAATGCAACCTTGATATCGCTTATCATTTTTTCCACCTAAATCTAATCCATTAGAAGCAGTTAGGCTACACGAAAATCCACTTACTTTGGGCTTGGTTTTGTTAGCAAACGTTTTATCAGCCACAGCATAGCTTACAGCCCATCCCATGTACTTGTTAACAAGATCACAGCAATCTAATGATCTGAAAGTGTCTAATGATGGTTAATTGAGATTTACTGGTTTTATTACCATTTTCATTTTGATTCTGGCGAAAGCTTCTGAGCCGACGTTCGTCACCTACCTCGACCGGGTGTAAAGCGGATCATCTTCTGATCCGCTACTAGCATAAAATATGGCTGTCTGCTTCACAATATAAGAAGTTAGATCAGAAGAAGTGTTTATGATCATTGCATATACTGCAGACCACCACATGTAGAGCTCAATGTGCATTTGGGGCTCACTGAAGCCAACAAAGTCAAACTGAAGAGGACACTGGATATTTCAAATTAATCTCTCACCTGGAGACATAGTCCAAAACATTCCACAAATAGCCCAGCTCGGTTTCGGTAATGAGAAACGCATCAGAATGAGGATCAATTGTAACATTGGTGGTCTCGAATAAGCTGCTGATGTAGTTGATCCAGAAATCGGGCATGGGCTTTCTTACGTTGGAATCTGTGAGATTTTGAAGCTTCTGAAATGAAATTCTGCGAGTTTCATCCTCTCCATAATCTCCTTCTGGGAGCGTGAAGTTTTCCTGCAGCTAAACGTTGAAAAAGCAGCAATGTGAAGGTTTCTTTGGACAGGAGTTTTAAGCCTTACGTTGTCCATGTAGGCAGTGATATTGTTGATGATGTCAGCGGCCTTTTGAAGGTCGTTTTCTTCCGCCACTTCCTGACTGGTGTTTCCCATTATGTACTTGGTGACGTGTTTGAAAATGTCGCTGCGGATTTTTCTTCGTAGTGCCTCACGCGCGTCCCCTGATTCCTCGTCTTCCATTGGCTCCAAAGCGGATCTAGCCTTTCTTTGCTTGCTGAGCCAACGATTGTTCTTTAAGGGACTAAATCAATTATATTAAGTAAGAGCAATGTTCATTTGTCATCCGGATCTCCTCCAAGCAAAATAAGACTGCAACTTGCCTTGGCAAAGGACAACTTTGGTACAACACTCCCATGTACATAACGTTCTCATTTCTCCGGTAGAGGTTGGGTTGTACTGTGAAGCCAATGAACACGTCCATGGCAAGAACAAGTTTCAGCAGAATCTCCGACTTTATCCAGTCGAACTGGCCGGATGAAGGAGTTTGATTGAAGAAGCTGGGAACCAGAGGTAAATTGGTCAGCGATAGCACGTCGTAGAGAGGGTTCAAGCCCAGATGGTCTAAGGCATCTGTTCAAAAAAAACATACAGTTTGGCAGAGAATATCCGCAAATTAACCGCTAAAGTGATCAGGAGTACCTGTGGCCAGGCAGGATTCATAAAGCTTCTTGGCCTGAGCCACAGCAGTCGGTTCTCCGTCTTTAACGCCTTCCCCCAGCACCTCCATGGCCTCAATGGCAATTTTCTCCGTTACAGTAGTGAAAGTGGAAAAGCCGGAGTACCACCCATGGTTGGGATGCCCTTGCGACCATTTTCCACAGCAGAACTGATAGAAATCATCGCAAGGGTCCGCGCTAAAGTTAATCGAATATTTGAAATTGGCCGCAGAACGAATGCATTCTGAGCTGGTGCAGATTGACGGTGGATTCCATTTGGAACCTGCGGACATCGTGTGATAGTGAGTGAGTGAACTTTTACTTCCAAATCTACTCACGGGAAGTTAGAATGATGATTAAAACTAGCAGAAGGAGAATGGCCAAAGCAGCAAGCAGGAAGGTGGATCTTCGATAGTACAGCAGCTTTTTCGAGCTGGAATCCAGAAAAAAATAGACGTTGCTCTATCCAGTTAGACCACAGGCTTACGGTTTAAATCGCGAATTGATTTCGACGAGAAAATCGTTGACATTTGCCTGCTTTGTCCCAGCGCTGCCCCCTGAAAGTTCATCAATAAAGGAGGTTCTCGATTGTTCAACCACTTACTGGAAATGGTGAAAGCATGGCCGTTGTTTTCACTTTCAGGCACGTATCCCAGATTGTCCATTATCTCCACTTCAATAGCCGAAATCACTTTGACACGTATTTTTTAAGCAGGTGTTTTATCTCAACTAATAGACAACCACGACTAGCTAATCGGCCGGTAAATGATGGGAAATCGAGAACTTTTCCGCCGCGTCTACCCCATTCCAATGGAACTTCGTTCACCCGATGGAAATTCCGACCGAATGGAAATTCAATTGTTTGTGTCTTATAGAATCGTCGGCGTCCTTCATGTGTGGACGTTGAGGAGTTTTCGTCGGTCACCTGCGCTTTTTCTTCCCGATTTTTTAATGGCAAAAAAGTATTATGAGGTTAACAGTGTTTCTATTGGATTTATGTCTCTGGGTTCTTTCAGTTGCTAGTTATGGTAATGTGACCTCAAAGGCGTCATTTTATTTGCGCTAAACTGGAAAAACTCTTACAAGGATCAACAAGGATCGATCAACCGGCATAATCGATGATCTGAATTAATAATGCAAACGATGCCCATGTGCAGGAAACTAATGGCTATTGTAGTTAATTCGGACACATTGTGGACATGAACAGTTGATTAGTATGTGGCATTCGCACAGCCTTTACCGACTAACCCACCCATAATAGGTGTGACGGAAAATTAGATACCGGTGGTTTAATAAGATGTGACAGCAACTGAAGCTGAACAGAGGACTTTTGCATTTTCAATTACTTTTTTAGTGTTGATAAATTGATAAATAATCAGGCATTTCGGCAGTTTTGAGTTGTTGCACTGACTTTTAATCAAGTCACATTATACAAAGCAAACGCTGCCTACATTTGCAAGGTGCTCCAAATGTTTTTTTTTGGACACCTCATATATATTTTTAGAAAATTATGGAGTTTTCTTGTTATGGATGATGTTTCGGAAATCTTCCGCTACGCGAGCTGACGTTCGATGGTGTTGATACAATAGTGCTCTGAAAAATGATACAAAGGCTGATTCTTTTTACATTTGATGCAAACTTGACTTATTTCTGCAGTAGGTAATTACATTTTATAGAAGGATTTTTATCGGGTAAATCCATTGCAAATGCATATTTTCCAATTTTCTTTCTGAACATCCATCATTATTTTCTTATTTTCAGAGTTTAATTGTTGAAAAAAATTGTGAAAAAAGTATCGATTGGCTTATCGCAAAGCTTTCAGCAGCTGTAAAATATATTTTGTGAACTTTCAGAAGATCTTCTGCAGTTGCACAGTGAATCCTTAAATATCGTTGTTTATATAGGAATTGTTTGCTAAATCAAGGAGTTATTGATTGGCAGATTTTCCAAAAAGTGTTCCACCTCATGATTTTATGGAAATTTTTCATAACAATTTCCACAAAATAATTGAAAACTTAGGAATCAAAGACGGATAGTTGCGCCGCTTTCTATTTGAAATAGTCTATGTTCTATAAACAGAAAAGATCTCAAAAAAGTATAATTTCTCTATTTTCAAATTTCAGTTATTCTTCAAGCATGTTCTAAGCAACGATTTACTAAAAAACACTTAATTATTTCTAAAAACGAAATTAGGTAGAAAGTCGGGGTTCTGCTAATCTACAGGGTGTTTTTTTAGTGCGAGAGCGTCCCTTATTTCCGTTGGTAATTTTTTTTATATGATACAGACTAGTGACTCAGAAAAGCGAGGCAAGAAGTCCATCAAATTTTGACACTTATTTATTGAATTCCATACTTACACCATGTAATATGTAACAACTTTTTGAAATTTTTAAATTAAATAAATTATACTTTAAAAACGGTTGATTTCACAGCTTAAAGTGTAAATGCAAATTTGTAACTTTTTAAATTGTCTATCTAATGATGTATTAATATACAGGTACTTCCATTTGAAAACCAAAAGTTATATTGCGTTAAAAAGTTGTCGATTTAAGTCAACATTGTTAACACCCTGTACAATATTGTACATTGTATTGATATTTTGGTTCAATAGAATTCTTAACAGGTTTGTGGCGATTGGAAAGACGTATATTTTTGTCTCTTTAACTGCTTTTTTTGCTTCCACAATGAATTTTAAGATACCATGTTTTTAAGGTAAAATTTTATTAAAATGGCGATAATTTGCCAACGTCGTAAGTAAGAAAAAAACAATTTACGATGCATATGCAGCGTTTGAAGCTGTATTTCATGAACTAATAAAAAATGGGTAGTTCTATTTTTAACAAAATAGACTTTGATCTTGCCTCGCTTTCCTGGGGCACTCTGTACCATATAAAATATTTTTAAAATGTGCGCACTTTGTGAGTCAACAACTTTTATATGAAACTATTTTTCTAAAGTTTAACACCAACGGAAATAATGGACTCCATCGCACGCAAGTGCTCCAAGCATCGCATGTAAGTTCAGCTGTATGAGCCGAGGAAGCTTCAAGAAATTTTGCTAATTCAAACATGTCTAGAAATATTGCTAACTTAAACCATGTTTTCAATGAATTTCCTGAAAATTTGCACGAAACAATTAAATAAAAATTTTAAAAACCTTAAAGGTCTTAAAAACCAATAAAGATGTTTTCTTTCTTCTATTGGAAACAGCCTAATATGTATGAGGATAAAAGATCTGAACAAGAATTTCCGCCTCCCGAACTTTCGAATAACAATTATTTTCCTGATAACGAATATCGGTACAAACTCGAAGTCTCGCTGGTCTAGTACGTCCAGTTGGATGAGCGGAAGAATCTTCAAAAAATTAATCATTTTTAATCCAAAATCATAATTAAATAAGTCGGAATTAAAATTTTTTAAAACAATTTTTAATTAATACAATTTATAAAGTGAGTGTCAAATAATAGAGTAACAACAATCTACTTATAAATGAAAATTAAGTCTAAACGCTTGTCCTCTGGGCGGCGGTATTTATAGGGGGTTGTTATCTAAATGGCTAATCGGGTATCAAGGCCCAAGTTTCTTAATTCCTCTCCCCTTAAAACTCAAGCTAGAAACTTTTTGTTCGGACGTGGCTTCAGGAACAAAGCGTGGATTCAATTCCGTTTGTAGATGCAAAAACTACAAGTAATTAGAGTAATCAAGCATACTATTGAGAACGAAGTCAATGAAATGTAATAGTGGATTGGCACATCCTCGGTTACAGCTTCCAGACTGTGTCCTATTGGAATTGGTACGTCTTGGAGTTTCAATTTTTACTGAAATTCCACCGATGTTTCCTTCTGGTCAGGAATGGTAAATTCTTGAGTTTGCAGGCAATTGGCAGGCATAACGTAGATTTGGCAGTTCTTTGGAGAGGGGCAATGTTCTGCCTGTGGGATTGTCCTACTAATCGTTGTTTGTTCCAGAGATGTGTAGGATTAATCTTTTACTTCGGTCTAGACAAAAGAACATGTTTTCCGTTGTTGCAGGTTGCATCGCTCGCTCTTGGGGTATTGGCAAACATATCTTCTTTCTTCTAAATGCCAGCTGTGAGAATACCACTTTCCATTTGAATAGTACCTGGTAGGTGCTAGGAGCAGTGTTGCATTTTCATTTGGAATAGGAAATATCTGATACAATTTATATTCAAATCTACTAAAAACTGGAACTTTCAAAATCATTTTTAATTCTGAATTCTGCATATAGATATGTAATTAATTCGGATTGTTCTAAAAATGTATAAGGGTGTTTATCTGAATGAATTATTTGCCTCTTATCGTACTTTTTCAGTGATGTTTCTTTAAGAGAATTTATTTGGTAAATATCAACTAATTCTATATTCAGTATATTAGCCTTTGATAGGGAAATTGTCATTAATATTTTTTTAATGAAACCCAAGATTAACTCGTGCCAACTTAAAAAAGGTGGCAGGACTTCCATGGATGAGAATTGCTCAGAATAGAACAAAATGGAAAGAACTAAGGGAGGCCTATGTCCAATTCTGGACGAAGAAGCTCTAGAAGAAGAAGATATGTTTTTCTAAAACCATTTTTAATCAATTATTTCCATATGGACCTTGTCGGACAGCTAATCTTTGAGCGAAAAATCGTCGATTACTAACAAAATTTTGACCTGATTAGTTATTACCACCTGTAGCAGTCTCACGGGTATTTATAAAACCTCCAGAACAATTGCAAATATTTCGAGAGGATTGTTTGCGCAAAATGACGAGCAACTAAAGACTGATTCGACGATTTTAGGAATTTTATCAATAAAATATAATTAATTATCTATTAAAGTACGTGTGGCATATCTGTTTCACGTGAACGTGCAGGTCTCGTGAAAGAAACGACGCACGTGATTTTAAAAAAGTGCAAAAAACAAAAAATTCCTAATTTCATTTTATTTAAAAAAATAGTTCAACTAATCCTCACGTGATTTATGTAATGATACGCCCTATATTTGAAGAATTCGCAATATATCCAAAAATCCAAAATGTTTTTTTTCTTGTGGGGCTTATCTATAATAGTCGATGGATCGGTTGATAACAAGACGAGTTCCTATATAAACCTCAAGAGTTTGAAGGCAAGTTAGCCGTTCAGCAATGTACCGTCTCGTGCTCTTAGTGATCCTGTCCATCTTGGGTTCTTTGGTGGTTGTTGATGGTCGACGACCTCCACCCCGACCAACTCCACCTCCATCATCTGATGATGACACTCTGCTGTTGGTTCACACTGTAAGTATGCAACTTAAAAGAAAATCAATGTAATTTGTAGATTTTCAAAAAATAAACCGGAATTCTTATCGAGGCGCTAAACTATTTTTCAAACAAGGAGAGCTCGGCATTCTAAGCTGAGAAAATTTGAAAATATATTTCCGAATTTTTTCTTATTGCAAAAAGTACGTTTTGCTCTATGAGCTGAGGAAGTTTCAAGAACTTTTACGGAATTTAGAAATAGGAAATTTCCTGGAGATTTTCAAATTTGAGCTCTGTTTTCAATAAATATCCTAAAAACCGCCAAAAAAAATCGTTTTAAGAACTGAGAAGGTTATAGAAAATTGTAATTGGTATTTGCAGAATAGGAGCCCCAGGCATATTTTCAAGTGAATTCTCCGAATTTTTTTATTCAAAAAAGGTTATCAAAAAGATCTGAAAAAATGGTGATGTTTTTGCGAATTTTTAAATTTTGAGTGTTATTCCAAACAACTTCCCCAAAATAATGAATTTCTTAAATATCAAATCTCTAAAGTATGTAGGCATTTATTCTATTCCAAAGATTAAGCTCTGTTTGATAAGCAGAGAAAGCTTGAATAAAATTTTGAGACTTGACAGTTTCTTGGAAAATTTGCGATTCAAAAATACTCGAACTGCTCTATTAGCTAACGAGGTTTCAAAAAATGGTCTCAATTCAGGAATTTTTGTGAAATTCTAAACCTGAGACATATTTCCGAGCCATATCCGTTATAAGTTCCGTAAAATTATTACTTTCTTCAAAATTAAAATAGGTACAATGTCGTTCTTTATTCGTTTATACAGAACAGATTCGACTCTATACTGTGGAGAGATCAGATAAAATTCTGCTAACGCATATAATTTCTGGAAACTTTCAAACTTGAGCGATGGGTTTCATCAATTTCCTAATAGCTGCCACAAAAAAATTGGCTTGATAACGAAATCAGACAAAAAATGGCACTTTCTAATATTCAAAAGAGCACATTTCACGCATTAAACTGGCAAGCTTTTGCAAAATTATCCTCATAAAAATGTTGTCTATGTTTTCCAGTCATAATCTAAACATCTTCTTTAAAATAAAAAAAAAACTGTTTGTTTCTGTTCTATAAATATATAAACTGGAAAAAAATCTCACCATATCAAGAATGTCATGAACATTTATAAACTTGATCAAGTTTTCGCTCGAATTCTAAACAATTTGCACAAAATCTTTTTTTGAACCAAAACAATTTCAAGCTCAAACGTATTCCGTCCGAAAGAGCACATTTTACTTTATGAGATAAGGGAGTTTTAAATAATACTCCGGCATTAGGAATTTAGTGGCTGTTTTAAAAAGATCAAAAGATTTTAGATCAAAATACATACAAAGCAAGTATTTTTTCGAAAGCAAGAGCACAGTTTGCTCTATTAGTTTATGAGCTTTTATACTGGATCCCACATCTGGAGTTTAACAAATCTGTAAAATTAAGCTCTATATGCTATCGGTCTTCACACATAATACCTAATTATTTTCTTAAAAACCCAAAAAATATATAGTCTTTCGATTCAACAGAACACATTTTGTTTTAGAATATGAAAAATAAAAAAAGCATATCCTTATTCAGGAAGGCGTTGAAAATGTGTAAGCCTAAACCAATTTCTCTCTCGGGATTTTAAACAATTTTCAACAAAATTAATTCACGCTCAGGCTTTTTATATTTGGAAGCCTAAATTCAGGAAATTGTTTAAACTGTGCTCCTTTGGGTCTAGAAACAAGTTTCGAAACCGCGTTTTCTAATTTCAATTCAACCGATATTTGCATCGCTTTTCATGCACTTTGTCGTCCATTCCAGCTCTTCAGGCATGGAAACCGAACGCCCAACTCCAAGGTCTACAGCAGCAACCCCATTTCAAACTCCAGCTTCTACTGGCCTCATGGGTATGGGCAGCTAACCGAGGTGAGCGCCCGCTAAGTGTAAACAAACATGTTACTAACATTCTGCTGATTCTAGGAGGGAAAAAGGACGGAGTACCGGATAGGAACCACCCTTAGGGAACGGTACCAAAACTTCCTAGGCAACGCCTACAACATTGACTTCATCGACTCCCGAACAACGAATGTTAACCGCACCAAAATGTCCTTGCAGCTGGTGCTGGCTGGATTATGGCCTCCAACTGGCCAGCAGGTGTTCCTGCCATGGCTCAACTGGCAGCCAATTCCCTACAACTACCTAACAAACGACAAGGTAGCATTGGGCAGACTTTAAACCACTTCTCCAGTATTCGATTAACTTTTTATAGGAACTCAGTGGAACCAGCGTTTGCAGCAACTACGATACCTTAGTGGACGAAGTGGAAAACTCCGATGAGATCCAAGAACTTTTGTCTGTATATGATGAAATCTTTGAGTACATCTCCAATCAAACTGGGGAGGACTTTAGCACTCCCGATGACATGTTCAGTTTGTACTTCGAATCAGTTGCTCAGGTAGACTTAATTTACTACTCAAAAAAGCGCGGAAATAATTTAAAGTGTTTCAGGTCGAATACGGGTATCCAGTGGAAGAATGGTTGGAGGAAGTGTTTCCGGACGATTTGGAGAAAATCACCAAAGATGTCTACTACATTGGCACCAACACAACGGCTCTGAAGCGAATTGCAGGAGGTAATTATAGGTATATATTATCTTAAGAGTCAATTATCTGCAGTTTTTCATAGATAATTGCGGCTTGTGGATTTACACATTAACAGTTTTATTTCTAAGTTGAATGGATAAATCTGTTCTGAATGATGTTTACAGCTTTTTACAACTGTCCATTGTGTAAAACATGTTCTTTTATTGCTCTTAATGCAAGCAAATATGTTTTCGCTATCACCGTTCTTCTACGTCCATTGAATGCTCATACCACAGTAGGTCTGAGTAACACTGTGTTGAGCTGCGCTTTTGAGTTGGTACCGCTCTCTGAGTTAATGAGTTTTAACTCATTGGTTAATGGCTTATAACTCATGGCCGATGACGGAATTTTAACATCTAACAAGAAAAATCCATCAACATATTGTTTTTGCGCATGCGATTGCTTGAAACTATTTGGTCTAAAACGGCAAAATCCGGAAATTTTGAGGTAACTTTAAAAATTTTCAGAGCGACGAGAGTGACGAGTTTTTCAAATATTGATTTGATGCTTTTGCTTTTTCTGGTCGTTTTTTGAGGAAAATTTGTTGAAAAAAACAAGAAAACTGTGTTTCGATTTTGTCCCAAATTCAAAGGTAAAACGCTTATTCGAAAAAGACGATAAAGAAGACCAAACTGTAAATTCGATTACTTTTTTTGTAAAATCCATCTTTTCTTTCTTTTTACATAACAGACTCTCAGTTTGCCAGTATTTTACAGTGAAAAGTTAGGAAAAACGCGTTGTTATGTTTAGAGAGAGTTTTGTTTAGAAATATTGACCTAAAAGTGAAGAAACCGGAATTTAAATAAACCAAATYATTCACAGCGACAAAAGTGACGAGTTTTCCGAATAATTGTTTATAAACTTTCACTTATTCTGATCGGGGAAATATTTTTGGAACAACATCTAGAATCGATAAAGCTGTTCAGGAATCGAGTGTATTTAGATAGAATTTATTTAATAATTTTAGTAGAAAATACCTGAAGATTGTCTGTTTTTTAAGTAAAACTAAAAATAATACATTTTTTGCGTAGCAAGAATTGCTTAATAGAAACTTTGCTATTTTCCGATTATATTTGTTTGCTCTCTGGTCGTTTTTTAAAGATCTTAATTACTTTCGGTGAAAAACTGAATAAAATTATTTGGTTTTTGTGCCAAATTCGGAGCTGAAAAGAGTTTTCTAAAGTTCTCTGCAAATCGATGAATGAGGTCAATTTTCCAGCATTCGTCATTGTTGGCGGCAAAGACCCCATTCAGAAAAGAATAAAATCCTCAGAAAACTATACTTTTTGCGTTTTTGATTAAAAATTTTTAGTTTTGTAATCGATTTTTGCGGAAACCTTAATAGTTTTCGGGTAAACATGGAAAAATCTATTTTCGTTTTTGTCCCGACTTCGACTCCTACAAATCCTCCTCCTGAAAATCCTACAAAGCTATAAATATATCTTGTAATTTTTCGCGTAAAATACATCCAGATCGTCAGTATTTTTAAGTAAAACTCTACAAAATAGAACGTTTTGGGCAGAAAGCACAGAAAAAAAAATCAGTCAAAACTCAAAAACCACATTTTGTTAACAAACTTTACAGTCAATGCAAGCAATGAGTTTTCCAAATAATTTATTATAAAATTATTTGATTTCAGTGCTAAATTCAAAGCAGGAAATGGATTTCAAAACTTTTTACAAAGCGACGAAGATTTCAAAATTTATTTCATAATTTTTGGCGGAAAATATCTTAAAATTCTCAGCACTTTTAAGTGAAACTTTTGAGCATTTAGAAGAAAGAGTATCTTGGCTAAAACTGGAAAATTCTGAAATTTGAAGATATTTTAAAAACGTTATTAATAACTGGCCTTTAAAATAAATCTAAAAAAGGACATCATCATTTTTTCCCTCCAAGGAACTGAGTTACTGCGCTAGTGCGTTGGGTGGGCGCACCAAGCCATTTGCGTAGCACTACGCCAACTCCTAAAAATTCATTGAGTTATCCAGGCCTATATTACAGACAAGAAAGCAACTATTTTTCATTTTTTTTTAACTGTCTTTCTTGAACGCATATCTGTATAATCGGCTGCCAACAAAGGATATATTCTTCAGTAACGCACATATTCCTTCTTTTCATGCGTATTTGAAGGTTGCACAAGACCTGATTCGATACTTCTTCTGCTAATACCATAAATATGTTGTCTGAATAGTTTCTCGTTTTCTCGCCTTTTAAATAAGTTATATAGAGTCTTCATCCGACTTAGCTAAATGCCAGATTCTTTTTAAAAGAAAGTGGCGCATTATAGAACAGCGCAAAAGAACCTGACCGATTACTTCAAATGCGCCGGAATATCAAGGCTGCACTCCACTTGATTGTATTTCCGACGCGTTGAAAGTATGAATCTGTAATCAAGCCCTTAACAACCATTCTGATTATCCGCAGGCTTTCTGCTGAGAAAAATCATCAACGACTCCAAGGCCAAAATCGATGGGCTGCTCACTCCCGAGAATAGAAAAATGTTCTTGTACTCCGCCCACGAAAGAAATGTTGCCAACCTCCTCATTACCCTTGGAGTTTATGGGGATGAAATCCCCACCTACGGCTCCCATGTCATAGTGGAGTTGCATAACATTACAAACGTGTACGGATTCAAGGTACGCATCAGCTGATTATTCAAAGCTTTGACGGACTTAAAACCTCAAATTTGCAATTGCTTGCAGGTTCTTTATCAAGACTGGACAACCTCCCAACCCCAACTTTTAACTATCCCTGGTTGCGCAGCTTTCTGTCCATACGACGAGTTCGTTGAGCTACTCGCAGAGGTAATTGCTGATGAAGACGACTGCGAAACATCGTAATTACGTGCTTAATAAGGCGGCAATAAAAACGCATTGAAAGTTTGATAGGATTTATGTATTTATTTAGCACCAATGACAAAGTTATCGTAAATCTTCAGCAATTCTGGCGGCGTTCGAGGTGGCGCCAGCTTTAGAGCCATCTCGAAGTGCTCCATTCGGACGCATTTGCTTTGGATGTCTTCGCTTAGGGCGAACATCGCCGCTTCTTTGCAAATGCCCGTGATTTCCGCGCCGGAGTAGCCTTGCGTTGCTTCTACCAGCATTTCAACGGACACGCCTTCAGTCTGAAATAAATCTATGAATTTCTGTTATTCTGGGAGACACTGTAGGACTTACCGGCATTTTGAGAAACTGGATTCTGAAAATATCCCGTCTAACATCGGCGTCTGGCAATGCCACGTAAACAGCCCTGTCTATCCTGCCAGGGCGAATTAGGGCTTTGTCGATCCGATCAGGTCGGTTAGTGGCTGCTAAAATGTTAACATCAGCTAGCGGAGTGATTCCATCTAGCTCAGTCAGAAGCTGGGCCAAAACGCGCTCTTGGACACTAGTAGTCGCATCTATAACATTTTTTCTTGTTTTGAAAGCATTTTTCTAGACATCGAACCCAAATATAACATTATAACAGTAATTTTTCCCCTCAAATAAAAACCCGCGTATTTTTGCAACTCAATTTGACAAAATCCCATTCATAATCACACAGAGTTAGTTCTACCCAAATTAAGTTCCATTTTACTCACCAGAGCTTCTTTCGCCTGCGAGAGCGTCAATTTCGTCGAAAAACACCACAGAAGGGGCAACTTGTCGCGCTTTCCTAAAGACGTCCCTAATCGCTTTTTCGGACTCTCCCACCCATTTACTAAATAATTCTGATCCTACAAGTCAAATAACTCTGGCTAGCAGCAGATTAGAGCGCAGTGTCACGGACTACCTTTTATGGTAATGAAATTTAGGCCGCTTTCCGTTGCTAGAGCCTTCGCAATCATAGTTTTAGAGCAACCGGGAGGGCCAAACATTAGAACTCCCTTAGGCGGCGAGATTCCCAATCTTTTAAAGCTCTCCGGGTACTTTAAAGGCCACTCTACCGACTGGCTTAACAAGGCCTTCATCTTACTGTGTCCGCCGATGTCTGTCCATTTCACATTGGGTGTCTGCAAAAAGGTGAAAACTTTGCAGATTTTCCAATAAAAGTGGATGAGAGTCCATTACCTCAATCTGAACCTCACGCATCGCACTCGGCCGGACTTTTCTCAGCGCCGCCTTCAGGTCATCCAAATCTATTTTCGGGACTGACCGTCTCGAGCTGAGCAAACTGGCTTGAGAGCAGACAGATACCAGATCAGCGCCCACGTATCCGTGCGCAGTCATCGCAATTTCCTGTAGTTCGGCCTCAGAAACCTTCTGAGACATGGCGGAGAGTATTTTGCGCAGAATGAGTTTTCGCGCTTTGGGGTTTGGAGTTGGGATTTCGATTTCCCGGTCCAGTCTGCCGCATCTTCGGAACGCCGGCTCAATCTGATCAATCTTGTTGGTGGTTGCGATAATGAAGACTTTGGCTGCGATTTGCGATAGTTCATCCATGCGAGCCAGCATTGTGGAAATGATGCGCTTCTCAGCCTCAACTATCCGACCTGAATAAAAACAGCAAAAATATTTGGTAAAATGTACAATAGATCSAAAAAATAGCATTGTATTWTGTCGGTCAAAGTTTATTATTTATAGATAAGTTCTATATTGTTGAGGCGGATTCATTTTTACAAACTTCTTTTTGGGTATTATATTATATATTGTATTTATTATTTATATTTTTAATATGTCTGCGGGTATCGGGGCAACATCGGGCAGCTCAGACAGCCAAAAAGTATACAGTTAAAGSCTCATATTTTCTGAGTAATTCGAATTTTTAATAGACCTTGAGTCACMCAAAAAGAAGTTAGGATTTATTTAATTTAAGCTTTGYGTTAAATTTGCGATGCRGTGTTTAAGCGACTTTTTCTTACCATTTCTCGAAGGACACAAAATATCAATTTCRTCCAAAAGAATTACACTTGGTGACTTATCTATGGCGCTCTTGAACAATTTATTGACGGTTTCTTCGGGGCTTTTGGAATTTTTACTGTACAAATATGTGGCAGATATTTCCACCACATTGACTCGAAGAGTGTGTGCAATAAATTTGGCCAGTGTAGTTTTACCAGTTCCGGTGTTACCATATAAAAGTACAGACTTGTTGTGCATGAAGCCGTTCGTACTGGAGGATTTAAATGCGGCATTGATCAATTCCCTAATTTCCCTCGTTTCCTCATCCAATCCTGCAACCTGATAGTGGGCTTCCGTTCGAGTAGATTCAACAAAGGCTATTTCTGTGCTGAAAGTTTAATAGGTTTTCATCAGCCGAGTCTAAGCAAAAATGCGTGAACTTACCCAAATATCTTCCACTTCGTTTTGTCATCAACTAAATAGAACTTTCTGTGGGCACCTACAGAAAGGCCCTCAAGCATTTGGCAAATATTGCTTTGTTCAATTAGTTTTACCTCAAACTGAAGCTTCGTTCCATAAAACATTAGATGGATTATGCTGTTGTTCGTAACGTATCTATCTTCGTAGGTTTTGCAAATGCGGCTATTCAGCTCAGGGCCGATTTCCATCGATTTGGGCCCATTCAGCAAAACCACCGACACTTGGCTAGCCACTGAAGCTGCTGATTTATCAAACGTTCTCACCCTGAGCTTATCATTTACCTCAAATTTCGAATTCTCCAAACCTGCAAGTTTAAACGTTAGCGTACTGCAAGGTGGATTAACGGGGAATTAGTGAATACCATTTTTAGTCACCATGACTGAAGTGAGGCTTTTTCCGGCGGTGGGCCACACTTTCCTGACTAGAGGGGCTGCCTTTTGTGCCAACTGCTCCACCATCACAAATTCCCCGATTGGAAAGCCACAAAGCTGCATAGCGGCTTGACTAAGGAACACCAAACCGTCCTTCTCTCGGGAACTCAGATTTTTTATGTCTTCAGACTGTTTCAGCTCCAGAACCCCATAGAGCACCTGATCCAGTATAAATGGATGCTCAAAATCATCCAACTTCTGTGGGCAAAACTCCTCATGATGCGACATATGTTTGCTGGTTAAGTAGGCTGCACATTTTTCACACTGGACCCACTGGGAGCCCCTTTTGGACTTTGTTTGGGACATGTTTATGCACGTTGTCTTCAACCACCGAATCTAATAATAATATAACTGAATATAACCTAATTTGACCCAAAGCGACAGGAAGAATGACAATCGAAAAGAACACTGTAAAATGTTCCGTTCGTTAGATGCTGAGATCGCATGTTGCCTGTTGTTTAATCCGGTATGACCCACAGATGGCACGGATGAAACTCCGCAAATCTCTGTTGGATTTAAAAAATAGCTTTCAATTTTGTTGAACAAATTTATTTAGAATCTTCCTTAAGAGGCGTAAATTTTGCACATATTGAAATTGTAGAAATTATTTTCGTTTATAAATCCTTCATAGAAATGGTAACAATTTTTTTAATATTCGCAAATAATGTTTTTAAGAAACACATTTTCAAAGCAACATCAGTTTACAGGGTGCTTCAAAATTAATTGTTATTAAAAACTGAGAAATTTGCAGAAAACTATATCAGAAGGATGGCAACAAATATTGAAAACTTCGGTAACCATAGAAAAATAGAGAAAGTGGCACTAAAATAGATAAGCATAAATGGAAAAAAAATGTAGAGATCTACTTTTTTCGAAATGTTAAATTATCAAAGAGAAATTGCTCTTTGTAGTCATCATAACCGCAAATTTATGTCCATACAAATAAACATACAGTTCTGTCTTTAACTCCAAACAAGTTAATGCCTGTATGCCAAGTGCCACCTTATTGTGCCACTCTTCTCGAGCAGCTTCTCGTGTTCGGTTAATTAACGTCTGCTCAGTTTGAACCGGTGTTCATAAACCATTGGTTTAATGTGTCTTTGTGTTATATGTATCATATATATGTGGTAGGAATGTAGCTCTTCCTCGGTATCTATTTGGTGCCTGGAAAGTGTCAAAGCTCTGGCTACCCCTGAAAAGCTCTGCTACAATTATCTCCAATACATATTCCTGTGTGTCTGGAACCCGAACATCTATTGTCGTCCACTATCTTCCTGAACCCAATCGTCCAGTATGTCGGGACCCTTTTTGGCGTCAGTTCTTACAGCTTCTGATATGTTAATGCGGCATTTCCCCAAAACTAATCGCATATAAGTGTTCCAATAGGCCAATTCCAATACGAATTAAAGGTTGGACAATTTAAACATAATGGTTAATAACAAAGTTAACATTCGATTTTCAACTCATAATATCTTCTAAAAACTGTTTTCAGAATTTTTCTTGTACTCTCCAACTAAGCCCCTATTACCCCCTAAAAGAAATGACGCCTATTTTGAATAACCCGGTATATGTAAATCGAGTCATCAATCTTAACCCAGTTGAAATGAAAATCGCGCTTGTTTAACGTTAATTACCGGACAATCTCGATAATGGTCCAGACTTAACCAGCCTTAACAAAATGTTCGAGCCTTTTACAAGCAACTCACGTAGAAACGATAAATAATTCAGACCAAAAACCTCTCTAAAAATAAATCTGACCAGTACGAATTGCACGAATTACAGTCGATCTACCGTAATTGCATAATTGGCCAGATCAGATTAAAATAATTGTGTTGGAGGCGATGGCAAATGGAGTATCGGGTAAATTGGGTTTATACACCCTGAAAAGCGAATTATTTGAAGCTTGATGGATGATTGTTGAATATATCCAACTCAAAGAAATCTTCTGAACGCCTGTGTTTGCAAAAATCATAAAAAAGTGATTTACTTTTTTTGCGCTTCGAAACCACTTAAGTTTGTTTAGAATCGTCAGAGGGCATTTGAACTTTTGGACTCAGCAGCGTGCTTGCATTCATGTCTGATAAATTTGTATAAATAAAAAGTTTTAATTTGTTTTATGCAATGAATTCACTGTTGCTTGGATTATGAAAGAAAAAAATTAAAACATGCAGACGCCTTAAAGTGAGACTCTTAGCTACAGTTTTCTTCCCGAGATGAGAGTCTCCTTATCAAATATTTGTTCAAGAAATAACAAAATTTTGAACCTTTAGTTTGGGAAATAGCTAGGAAAACTGTAGGAAAACTAAAGTACTGTTTTGCATTAAAAATATAGTGAATTTAGGTCGAGTATTTAAGTTAAAAAAACAAAAAAAAATTAGTAAACCAAATTACCATAAACGTATTAAAATGTAGATTTTCAATCAAGATGAAACGACAACAAACAAAGAAAACATACTTAATTTAGGGCAAACGGTAAGCAAATCCTGCATGTACCCATCAAGAACGAGCCAACATTTTTTCTTTTCCTTGCCGCTTCCATTGAGCACTTATTATAACCATTTAAGCTTTTTAAAGCAATCAATCAAGCAGCTTCTTGCATTATGCGTAAAAAAGCAGCAACTTACCTTGTAGACATTGCTTACCAGGGCATGACCACCCAACTATTACTTGCAGTCCGTCCTGACGCTATAATTTCCATCTACAGTAATTTCTAAATTCCCCGATAATTACACTGAACTGCATTATTCTTCTTCGAATTAATCGCTATGACCGGAAAAACGTCATTATTCCTGCAATTGGCCTGCATTTCGAATCTCGGCACAAAGTCTCGATTTAGTCATTGTGTTGGTACGGCAAAAGTACGCCAATTTTTCCCGTAGTCAACGTGACTCTGCAATCACGAAAGCGAATCAGTTTTCATGATTTCATGATGAATTGTAGTCGTGAGACTTCAGGTCCTTGAAATAAAGCGCATTCGATGTGGTGAAGACATTCAGATATTCGAAGAAATTGCATTTGAAAGTTAAAGTTTTTGGTAAGAAGCGTAAGGTCCATTCAAAACGGTGGTTGAAACGAAGTGTCTAATTTACAATAAGAAAGTTTCACTTGACAAACCAATGAAATTTTATCTAATTTGACTCCAAATTGAAGCTTCTATACGTTAGATTTTTGTTAATTTACTACAATTTGACTCCAAATTGCTCAAATGCAAGGGACTGAAAATCTATTTAAAGTTCGAAAAACCCGTGAAGTACAGTGTTTGAATCTGATTTTAAAAAAGGAGAAAGTAAGAACTTTTTACGAACTCACTTCGATTCTTTAAATGGTGGAGCAAAATTATATTTCTAATACAAAAAGTTAATAAAAAAGACATTTAACATGGTGAACTTGAACTACAGCTGATTCGCTACAGCTAAATACGAAAAATTTGTCTTTAGTTTCACTAATTCCTGGACTTAGGAAGCGAAAATCTAATAAACCAGATACTTTCCAATAATCATATAACACATTTGTAAGGCATATAAACAAGTCTTCCAATCACTTAAGGCCTGCTAAAACCCCATCATTATCCAGTTCTTTGACCTATGGCCCAATTTTCGGCTTTTTCCTGCTCCCAAGCCCCCAAAGAAATCCGACTTAAGGCATTTGTAAAGCCTCGAACTTCTTTGTGTTGAAGCTAGATGCACGTGCAAGCTCACCAAAAAATCTATTTGCTTTTTATATTTGATTGCAAGTATAAAGTCGAGATTATCTCAGTGATATTTGCTTTGTGCTCAACCATAATCAGATGCAGCCTTGTTCAAGTGATGCACCTGGAAAATTATGTTTTCTATACAGGGTGTACCAGGTATTGATTTTCACGAGATATCAATTTCACGCCCACTAGTTCAGCTAAAATTGAAAGATTATAAAAGAACAATTTCCAGACCGAAGGCGAAAAAATGATAAAGGAGAATCTGTGGTAGAAATCGCAAAGTTGCGTCAGGAAGGGAAATCATTTGCAATAAGAAAGATAACAGCAAAGAAACTAATTAATTGGAAAGTATCTCCGCGTTATAGCTAGGGAGAGAGGAACGAGGCGGAAGTTATCCAAAAACAGACAAGGTGGTTAAAAATTGGCGTCATTCCTCTGGAGGTGTTGTCTGGCGGTGTTTTAGGAGTACAGAAAAATAGTAACAAAAATTAGTTGTTATTAAAAACTGATCATTTTACAAAAAACTATGTTAGAAAAGCGGCGACAATTAACATTACGTAAATACCTGTTGCTTCGTAATTATTTAAAACTCCGGTAACCATGGATAAATAGAGAAAGTGACAATAAGATAGAYAAGGATAAACGGTTAATTCAACRGGAACCGTTGAATGACGGAACCTATTTCGAAACCCATAACCTCGAATTATTCATTTCTTTACAATTTACAAAAACATACATTTGAGTCTGTAACTCCAAACAAGTGCCTSTGTAATCACCTTATTATGCACTCTTCTCGATCAACTTCTCGTATTCGGTTAATTAACTCCTGCTCAATGTATACCGGTGTTCAGTAATCCATTGGGTTAATGTRATCTTAGATACGTGGTAGGAATGTAGCCAGCATTTATTTGGTGCTTGGGAAAGTGTCAGTTATTGTGCTCTGAGTRCCCCTGGAAGGCCCTGATTCGATTATRTCCAATACTTGTTCGTCTGTGTCTGGAACCCGAACATCAATTGTCGTCCACTATCTTCCTGGAACCACTCTCTTCGCCCTTTGTTGGCGTGAGTTCTTTCAGCTTCTGCTATGTATTCTGCTATAGATATCCGCAAATTCGTGAAAGGAAATCCAAACTAAGTCACAGTTTGACAAATTATTGTCATTATTGACAAGGGCTATCCACCTGTAACTATCTCTTAATGACAAAAAACATCAATGCCGCTTTGACTTTTCATCAAAAAATTGTAGAAGAGAACTTTTTTAATATCAAAATTTTTCGTAATTTGAAACAAAGATCGTAATTTGTCTTTTTAAATGCTTAAGTATTCTAATATGCTTCCAATTAAACATGGAACACTTTGAAAATAATGCTTAATAACAAAGTTGAAATTCGATTTTCAACTGTTAATATCTTCTAGAAATTATCGAAAAAAAAACTTCACTATTTTTCTCGTACCTTCCAAGAGAGCCCCTATTACCCCTTAAAAGGAATGACGCCAATTTTGAATCACCCCGTTTAAAGCAAACCACCTATAGATATAAATAGAACATTGGACGAGAAATGGACAGGAACAAAGAAGAAAGTTAACATTACAAGTAGAGTCTGCGATTTAATTTATTTATGTCTTTCTACTGTAACTTAAAAGTGTATAACTAGACAAGTTAAAATTTGGCTTCTTCTGCAGTGTCTACGTTTTTGTTCGCCTAATTGCTCCCAGAGCATCTTTTTCAACCCAGTACTGAAGAAAAACGATTACACACAAGCAATTATTTCAATTTTTAACGTCGGAGATAAGAAAAAAACTCGAAAACATGAACTGTTTCGTGCCAGCCGATTTCAGCTGCAACTAATTGAATAATCGAAAACAGTATAATTAGTAGATCCGCATGAGCCTACGACAATGACGAGCTTGTTCCGAATACAAAGAGCCCGTTTATCAACACCAGAGCTATTTACCAACAAGACAGCATTTATTATTTTCTAGTATTTATGTTTGCACTATCTAATCAAGACAGCCGTTAATTGCGGCCGGGTAATTGAGGAGTGTGGATGGGTTTCCTATAAATAAATACATTGATTACTTTCTTTGTGAGTTACGAGCTTGTTGGCGCTTACTGATCTTCAAATGCGATTTCCTACTTAGTCTGAAGAGATCGAAAGGTCTTGAAATATCCCGTACAAAAAGCGAAAAATTAATTAGTTTTTAAGAAAAACTTACTAAAAGCAGTTTTGTTTGAAAATTTTTACCTTGAATTTAATTGCAGGTGATGTTTTGATGAATTATTCAACAGTGCTATTAATTCCGTATTATCACGTTCCCAACCAGACAGTATTGTGTGTACCAAAAAAGAAATATTCCTTTATTAGTCGTGGCTACCTGTGTTGAGCAAGTGCACCTGTGTCTCTTCTTCTACCTGTTCTCAATTTTTCCCGACCTCGCGCATTTATTTGCTTTTATTTACGCACCGCCAGTTTTTTTACACATTTGTTCAGCTAATTTGCTTAGTAACACCTGGACAAGAGAGTATCGAAAAATCCACACTGAGAACCTGAAAAAACCGACACTTTTTTCTGCTTTTCACTCAACACGTTGTCGACGTTTTTTGTCTGTTCGATGGCACCGAAAAAAGAAAATGCGATTATGTCGGCATGTGTGATAAACTGCCATGCTACCGGTTTTACAGATTAAATTCCTGTTCGTAATTTATCTTCTTTTTCAAATTATGTTTCCTCATGCACAGAACGACTGGCCGGAATGATGTGGTATTAGGTCTGAATATATCAACCTAAATGTGCCAATTAAAAGTTAATAATAATTATTTTACTACTATAGATTTTACTACTATAGATACTATAGATTAGTTCTAGATGATTGGGCCGCGGCGTGCATACATACAGTTTTGTTTGGGTATTTTGCCCCAAGAGGATTTGAATCCCCGAATTATAAGTTTATGTAGTAAGTAATATACAGGGTGTCGCCTAACCACATGATCAAAAGAGTACTGCGATATTATTTGGATCAAAAGAAGACGATATGACCTAACTTTTATTAACAAAAAATGATGTGGCTTCTCAGCTATTGATAAAGTTCTCCAAAAAAATTATCTTTTTTTACATAACGAGAGAATGGTACAATATATTTTGGTGAAACTCGCTGTGGTTTTGTTCTTATGTAAGACTCATATTTTGATGAAACAATCGAGTTCAGCCGTTTTGGAGAAGTGGTGAATTCTTGAGTGTCGTGGTACAAAAACTACCAGAACTTTTTATTTGACGGCTGGAATCAACTCATTTTTTTTGGTTGATGCACAAATCATTTATTCACAATTTTGTGCTCTTTGTAAAATCTTGTGGCATTCATAGTTTTTGCGCGAAAAAATATGTCTGTTTTGTTGCCACTTAACAATGTTAGACATTAACGGCAAATGTTTGTACCACGACACTCAAGAATTGACCACTTGTCCAAAACGGCTGAACTCGATTGTTTCATCAAAATATAAGTCTTATATACGAACAAATTCACAGCGAGTTTCAGTAAAATACATCGTACTATTCTCCCGATAGTTCACAAAAGATAATTTTTTGAAAATCTTTGACCATCAATAGCGGAGGTGCCAGATATTTTTTGATAATAAAAGTTAGGTCAGATCATCTTCTTTTGATGCAAAGAATATCGCAGTATCCTTTTGATCATGTGGTCTAGTGAGGAAGAATACTGGTTTTGTCTGGAAGACCAAGATTTATACGAAGACTTTAGGTTAGGAAGACCAAGACGTAAAGGGCAAGAACAAGATG
This sequence comes from Dendroctonus ponderosae, assembly GCF_020466585.1. Lineage (NCBI taxonomy): Eukaryota > Metazoa > Arthropoda > Insecta > Coleoptera > Curculionidae > Dendroctonus > Dendroctonus ponderosae. The sequence continues at coordinate 4,578,873 of NW_026017110.1, read as the reverse complement.
AAGATTAAGACAGTGTTCTGCAAGACCAAAACATTTGGAAGATATTTGCGAGAGTCTCACAAGGCCTACATTTTTGCACAGTATCCGTGGGCTGCTAAAAATAATATTTGATTGTTCGATTGCTTGTTTGTCCTAAATTATCAGTATATATCAACGTTTACCCTTTTTATCGCATGGCTGGTTGAAAAAATAAAGCATTTATTTATTTGGAACTTTTGTGCAGAAAACGATGTGGTGCTTTTTGGGCTAAAAGGGTTTTTCTCTGATTGTAAATAAAATAAAATTGAAATCTCAATAGGAAGCCAAAATCCAAATGAAAGTGATCGATGGCAACAGAAAAAAGCTAAAATTAAAAGGGAAATTTACAAAACTTGTTAAAATACATCGAGAAATCGGGGCACGTAAACTATGCAAACAATAAAAAAGACGAATTTAAATGAAACATCGCAACACTATTTGTTTACAAAAAGCATCGATGTAATCTTTGCGAAGCATCGTTTGATCATACGGTCATCAAACAGCAAAAGGCCTGATATTATTTTATTGCTTTGTTCTGGTTATATTGTTTGTCAATTTTGTTATCACGAATATTATTTTATTTGTTTGTTCGACTTATCTAAAGGCCAGACTTCGAAGACTCTTGCCTAAGAGAACATTCAGTGTCTTTTTGAAGCCCACATTAGCTTCTTATGTGAATTTAGATTCAGAAATCGAACGCTTTTTCCAGAATTTGAGGCAACAAATATCAAAATAGCAACCGCCAAACTCTCCGCTAAAATCTCGAACTCTTATACATAAATCTTAACTAGAACTGAGCAACTGCCAAAGAGAGAATGGAACTGAACTCACAAACTGCCGGAGGCAAAATTGTGATAAATTAGATGTTCAAAGGCTCTATTGCTTCCTACTACGTAAACCTTCAAAAAAGACTTTTGTTTGTTGTCGCTTGTTAACTGTGCTTATCGTTTGCGTAAATATTTTACTAACTGTGTTAGATTATCCACGGTCCTTTGGCTACCTGAATTGAGCCATGGTAAATATTTAACAGGGGTACGTTATCTGGCAACCACTCCAACTCCTCACATTTACTTTAAGCCATGCTTACCGATTCCGGGCACTGTTAAGGTAAGTTATTGGTTCAGTTACAAGACGTTTAAATCGCACTTACTAAAACCGATAAATAGACGACACATGGAGTGGAAAAAGCCGACAAGAAAAGCAATGACGACTGTGTAACCATCACCAGAAGCAGAATATGCGGTGATAAAGGCGGCACATTTGCCGGCTTCTTTTGACGATTATCGGCGGCATCTTCACGAAATAAATAGGCGCAATGTGTGGCAAACAAGCCTCACGCTACCGGTTTTTGTTTCTTCGCTTTATTACTCTATTGTAGTACATGTTTAATCTTGTTTGCTCTTGCGGTACTAGTCGACACAATAGCGCTCACTAAACACCAAACATTTGGAGTCGGGAAAAAACACTTCGAAACCTGTGGAAACTCGTTGCAGTTATGCCAACTGCTCAACAAACGTTTCAATTGTCCTCCAATCTGACCCAATTACAAACGGCGATTCTTAACACCTCATGAATCTCACATTGAGCAATTAATAGAAAACCGACAAAAGAATAACAGCAATTCAATGGATGCCAAATACAATTAGGAAAAATGCCCTTTTGTCTATTGTTGACCTAAAGGGTCTATGATTTAAACATTAAGGAAACCGGTTGCGTAAGTGGAAGGGTGCATGTTTAAAGGGTTGGACGGTAATTTGCAACTGCACATTCTTAGATTTGCGCAGGTTTTAATTTCAACACTTCGATGGAAAACGTTTCATTCGAAGTTTTTTAAGAGGATTTCTTGGTTCATATCTTCCTGCTTTGGCAAATGTTTGAAGATTCCACATTAACTAAACTACTTAGACGGTTTTTATGACTGCATACGAATTTTTCTTATCTTTTACCATTTATTACTTTTCTAACTTTCTTTTTTAGTTGCTGGCCAAATTAATTATAACGTTAATGTTTAGTTATTATATTATTTTCCTTCCTGGGCTCCAGTAAAAGTGGGAAACAAAAATTGGTATAGCGTTTATTTCAATACGTTTCGGCGAGACAAAAGCGCCATCATCAGATTTTAAAATTCATACAAACTCATAATTGGTAAACATTACATTCATTTAGGTCTTGAAAGACCAACAACATACAAATTTTTGTTTCAAAAGAAAATAGTATAATAACAATTACATGCAGTCAGGAAAATATATCAAAAAAAATTAATGTTTAGTTAGGAAAGAATTTTTCACATTTAGAAGACGCTATTTCCTTTTACATAAAATATACAGAGTGCTACGACAATGGGATCAAACTATTAGCGTATCATTTGACTCGAAACCAACTTTGAAAGAATGCGCTACGACCTTATGATTATTTAAAACTTTTTGTACAAAATAGTTTTTACTTCCACAAGACTTTTGAATTATTTTAACTGTCATTTACATTTATAGGCTTCATTAATAGATATTATTTTCTTATATTTACATTTTAAGTTAGTTATTGTTTAATTTTTTTGAATTAACAGTCGATAAAACGCTTTCAGACCGGACACAAATGGATGGGGTTTTCACATCTATGCCAATGGAGGCGTCGAATGCAAAGTTTGTGACTTTCTGAAACTGAACGTTAACTGCGATTTGCTTGCAAGTTACTCGGTTTGAACAGCGAATCAGCTGCAATTAATGACCAAAAAAGGACGTGTTTGGCGACTCTGCGTTGGTAGATAGAAATTTTTGAAAGTGTGTTGATTTGCAAGTTTTGGCCAATTTCAACTGAGAGTTTCGGTTTTTTTTCAAATATTTAAAAAAGTTAAGTATAGTCTGCTCTCAGATAGTGCGCCAACTTAAAAGTCTAATAGAGAGGATTGTGTTTGATAAATTGGCTTAACGATAAATTTGCTGCCTGTTCCAGATTGGAAATTTTTAGAAAATATCTCAACA
>NW_026017110.1:4558558-4575359 GCF_020466585.1 Dendroctonus ponderosae | reverse complement strand
GGCTATGAAAACAAAAAGTTATTAGTACCCAGTATGTGTTTATTGAAATAACTATAAACAAACAAGCGCATTTTATTTTCTCTAATCCTGCAAGAGTTTCTGTGATATTTAATACCGAAAAATCGATACTTTTCGTTTTTTTCGTTTTTTTTTCGAAAATTGTCCCTGATTTACAATTGTAAACTTAACAGCTTTTAGTTAAATACTTATATCAATTAGTTTATTTTCCAACAGTTAGCTTTATCTTCTTCAAATGATGAAAAGTTAAAGTCGAACATTTCTAAATCATACTGAATTTGACTTTTGAGTTTTAGGTTGCATGTGTAGCTTCACATAGCATTTGTTGTTACTTTGCAGATAAAAAATTCAAACAAATTTTACTTCATTTTTATCTTCATCCACTTTGTTGTTGCTTTTCACCTGTGTTTATTCGACGTAATTTTGTCAATTCGACTTTTATTTTACAATTCTTCTTGCGTCTGGTGACCGATCGCATGCTCTTCTGTCTTTATTCGGTTTAAATCTGAGTTTCTATCGCTCTTCCTTCTCAAGGTTCACCTCAAAGATTTATCGAATGTTATGATTTGTATTCCCTTTTGTTCAAAAGACTGATATTTCGGCTGTCCGTGACCATATGCAAAACAGTTGTAATAAATGGATTGTAAAGTAACTGACCTAAACTAGTTTAATTTCAAGTTTTGTATGATTTTTCGGGATTTTTGTTACTTCTTCAATTGTCATGCAGTCGATTGTTTTATCAAGTTCAACTTTCTATAAGAAGTTTAAAAGGTTTGATTTGTCTGCCCATTAGGCAAATAGAACTGGGAGCCGAATTTTTTAAATCACAATAACTACTTCTGTAACGTTGCGATTTACAAGTGGCAATTTACCAGAAGCTGAAAGGAACGAGATCCTCTGCAGGTTGGCCACAATTTTTACCAGAAGATAATTACTCAGGTAAATCGCCCTGCGGTTATTGCGTTAATCTGAAAGCTCAGATCGAATACGCTTTGTTGCAGGCCCAAATGAATAATATCTTGGTCGCTCGTTACGTGCGGCCGCATTGCAGGAATGCAGATATTTATGTCCCTATCTGGGTATGTGTATATTAATTATAATTGTTACTGCTACTATTCATCTAGTTATGCGGCTACTCCAAAGATTATGAATTGGATCTAAATCTCCAAGCTTTTTCAACTAAACCAGCAATTTCCTAGTGCTCGGTCATGGCTCTGAAAGCCGTAACCTTTGCTACATTTCTTATAAAAAAAATTCAACCTAGTACCCATTAGGTTTGTTCACCTGACTTAGCAGTAAAAGAACAGTTAAGTCACACAACTTGGTGCCGGAAGAGTTCGAGCATTCCGCTAACGTGTGTCGTATTATGTGATAAATATTTAAATTGAGACATTGTTGTTGTTGTTGCTCAAAGTAAACAGCACTGTTTTGTTTATGTTGTTAATATGCCCAGTTCCCGATTGGGCCAAGATTTAGACAACAAACGCTGTCAGAAAAGGTTCTTGAGTGCCGCTGTTGTTACAGGGTGTAAACAGTGGGGCCCAAAATAGAAACTAGTCCACAATAGACGTAGTAAAAGAGGGGAGCGGGCCTAGTAAAAAAAGTTGTCGAACGATAGAAAGGACAACAAACAATGTCTGAATTACACCTTAATCTGTTTCGAGGAGGCTCAGGTGTATTCTTCAACACTTATTCGCACAAAGGAAGGATTTCGTTGCAAACTCGCCTAGAAATCGCGGGGATAATGATGGTGAACAGGGTTGGACTGTTCAAGTCTCAGGGCGATAATTCCGGAGGATTTCGGTAAAAATGTTAATATTAGTAGGTATAACACTACAAATTAAAAAGGTTTCTCCAAATGTCCGCGAGCTAAAACTTGTATTTCGATTTATTGTACCTTTCCCAAAAGTTTTTATAGCTATTTTCTTTCATTTTGGATAAGAATCACTTCAATTGATTTATTCACATTTAGCAATAGGAAAACAATCAATTCGTCTTTAAAATGGTCCTTCCTCGGATCAGCAGCATGTATTTTGTCCAAGAGCCAAAATGGAATTTTTCTCGATTTTTACAGTTTTTTTTCTTCATAGCAACGCAGCCTGCTTGAAAAAATATTCTTTATAACATTTTCGGCATCTCCAAATGCATTTAATGGCGACAAATTTCTCAATATCCATCAGTAAAGATTTAAAAAAACTCGCATGAATACGACTTTGTAAAATCGAAAAGTATCAGAAGAACCAACAATATTCCGGAAATTCTCCTCTGTTCAGTGGACCTCAATTTCCATAAGAAATGAGTCAATGTTGTTTGTTTCCTCTTAAGTTTTCTCATTTTTGATAGGTTGCATTGAACACGTTCGCTTGAAACGCACGAAACAGTTCGCACGAAACAGTGAAATTTGCACAAAATGAGTTGAAACTGAAAATTGTGCCTCCTTAACTATGGCCATCACTGTTAAAATCTTGTTTGTTATTCTTCGCCAAAAACTCTCACTTTGAAGCGATTAATTCCCATGGATCAAATGTTTATAAAATAATGGATAAATGCAGAAGCGGCCACTGAGCAGAGATTCAATTACCAATTCATTTTCACTTTTCTTTCTAAAGGAAGAATTCACGAACCACTGGAGGTATTTTGAAAGATGCAACAAAGTAAACTAATTTGAACCAATGAGAAAAATATGGCATGATTCTGCCCTGTAAATAGTTAGATGGACCCCAATAGAGAACTGATCAACCCCTTTGAGAAACGGCATTTCTGCAAATCCTGCCCATACAACCGTATAAACTGTTGGGGGCTATCGGATTTCTGATTCTAGTTTTTACAGACCCCGGCTTATTTTGGTCAGGAGGGCGCAAAAATGGACAATGGCCGTTTGGCACAAAGAAAAACGTGTGAAATTGGGTTTGCGGTGACACTAATAGATCAGGTTTCTTAGCTGAACTTGTTATTGCCCAACAAAGTTCGATTGGGCAACTGAAAAATCACACTTTTACTTTCGGGCACCATTTTTCGCCTAAATCATTCAGGCGCTAGTTTTCCGTAAGTGTCGTTTAATTGGCCGCTAATTGGCTTCTGTATTGTGAGCACGCAACTTGATCCTTTTCAATTAAAACAGAAATAAATTATCGTCAATTAGGGATTTTAATTGTTCGAATGCTTCATAACAATCAGTTTTACGATTCCTATAAAGCCATTACACGACTCGATGCTAGAGGTAAATGGCATAGTGAAATCAATTTCGATTTAATTTTTAATTTTCCCATTTAGCTAAACAATATGCATATGTGAGAATCGAGGTTGAAGGCTTTGAAAACAAAAATAACTTTTTCATCATAAAAGGCAAAAAATTATATAAATACAATTTAAAAAAGAAGATTAAAGTACGCATACAGCCTGAAGAACAAACGAAATCCAAAGAAACAGAATGTTCAATTTTTCAAAATTACGTTTTTTCAAAAAAGCAAGTTTAAAAAGTATTGATCTAATAGTAGGTAATGGCGAATGTTTGAAACGTAAATTTTGTATGATTCTTGTCTATCAGTTGGAATGACTGCGAAGCGTGTGAACTGTGGATGAAAGATGAAGAAAACACAGTAACGACGCTCAAAGGGTCGAAAGAAACGGTAAGAAACCTGATAATTCCAAGCAGACAAAAAACTAAGATTAGTGACAAATAAAATTACACTTGAGTGAGAAAATCCATCTTAGGAAACCTTCTGATTTAGATCCAATTTAAATGGGAAATGCAGAAGGTTTAAAACGTGTTTCTTTTTTAAATGTCCCTAATAAAATCATAATTGCGTGGCCAAAGCGCCAACAAACATGAACGTTATGGAAATAATTTAACGAATTTACCCTGTCGAAAATCGGTACATGCTAATTACAAAGCCACATAGGCAGAGTAAGAAATAGCCAAACAATATCCAATGTCCACCCCATTTCCTGTTCCCATAGAAAATAGAGCTGTAATCGAATACGCCGTAATAAGTTCAGACGGTTCACAGGGAATCGAAGTAGGAGCAAAAAAAAGAGTTCAAAACGTTACTTCCTTTGGAACGAGTTTGAAGAAAACCGATTTAATTTAATTACGTTGCGTAACGCATGGGAATGTTTAGCAGGAATTCATTAGAATAAAGTATTCGCCGGTATTTAAATAGAACTGTTCTAGGACCAATTTGTCCTGCTGTTGAGATTTTTCGGGGAAAAACAGGAAAACAGGTTTGTAGGCTGATCATGATGAAATCCAAAAATAAATCACTCAAGGCTGGCAAAAGTCGTAAAGCAGAATGCAAACACCTCCTGCTACCGGACAGTGCAGCAAAAGGGGTCCCCGTGCACTCGTAATGGGCCTCGAGCGAGCAGCTTAAACGTGTTGGGAATTTAATTTAAAAAAATATCAAACCAATGGATGAAGTTCCCGCCAAAATATCGAGGTCAAGCAGTCAGTGGGCAGCGGGAGGTTGCAGGAAAGAGATTTTGCAGATTCAACGCTAACCAGGCGGTTTTTTTCATGTCCCCAAATTAAAAACTGAGTTTTTGCCATTCTTCATCTATTTCAGGTTGCAGCAGCAGATAATTTCATTTGAGTTGCAAATTCAACACTGAAATCTTTTATTTCAAAGGTGTTTGTATGCCTCTTTGCTGCCAGTACAAACCAGCATGCTTTTCGTACAAAGCACTTCAGGTTTTCAGCAATTCGAGCTCAATATTCAAAATGTCCACTTGAAAACGAAACAAAAACACTATTACAACAATACTTGAGGGGTTTCTCACAAAAACCGAACAAGTCCAAATTTGGCGATTTTGATTCAATTTTTGAAAACAAAAAAGTGCATTAGTTTTTTTCATTGATCTTTTTAACCTTAACCAAACCAGTTGCCGAAAATTTCCACACGAACCAAACAAGTCCAAAATACCTTTCCTTTTTTCGGAAAATTTTGTTTTTTAAAATTAATGACTTTTACTCAAAATGGTTGAAAATAAAACGTCTTCCTGGCCAGTTCTCTCATTCTAATGAGAATAAACGCATCGACTGACCAGACGAACGCTTTAATTATACATATTTTCGAATGAAGCTTATCTTGAAAAGACTAAACAAATCTTTTCCAGCCAACCGAACCGACCAGGCACAGTAATCATTGGCAATCGTTCACGCAACAATAGAACAGCTTTAATCGTCAACGAGCCTTGAATAGTTTAACCATATTCATAATGGCAATTAATTTAAATAAAAAACAATTTCCACTTGCCTACTCGTCGCATCACCATTTATATTCCCATTAAGTCATGATAAAGTGTGCTTCCGTTCTTCTGCATTGAATCTATAGATAAGCGAAGACTAATGAATTGGCTTCGAGTTGCTGGTATTCTTGCGAATAAGCGCTTCACATTAGCTTCTCGTCATCTGTTTAAATGGAAGAGCTAATGGAAATGTACAGGATTTTTTCGGAAGACCGTCAGGGACTCTTCGGTTAGATAAATAATAGAAATATAAAGTGTGAATCGATTTACTAGAGAGGAAAAGGGTTGTGTAAGGTTTGTTCCTCCTATGAATACAGAACATCAGGAATTTTTGACCAGAAGAAGAAGAAAAGTGTTTTTGAATTTCTACTCCTTTTCATAATGGAACTTTCAACCGGCGCTTGGTCACAGAATAATTTAGTGCTACCTAAGAACCAGCCCTTAATTTATTCTAATAAAGATCAATGAGAGTGTAAGAACTATATCTAAGCAACAAAAATGAAACAAGAAACGACCAAAAATTGTGAACTCCAGGATGTACAACATGAAAGTAAGTAATTAATATTTTGCTCCATCAAAGCTTTGATGTATTGGAAGAATCCAAGTAACTAGAAATTCTGTAGAAAAGAAAAATTTTCGGAAGTTTCCTTTCGGAACCAAAATTTTCCAAATAATTTACATTTTTCAAAAAAAAACAGGGCTGACGCAGTTGAATAAACCATCTATTTTCCGACCGGTATTTACTGGCTGGTAAAATTCAGGATTCTGAGTGATTTTTTATGAAACTTTTTTAGGGTTTTTAGAGCCAAGCATTTGCCAAACGACTTAGAATTTAACTTAGTTTAAGATAAAACAGCAGAAAGCTATAGAGCGCGCTTACGCCTTAAAAAAAGGAACAAACAAAACAATTCCTGCTCATCGAGGAATTGCAAATAGAAAGGACTCGGTCTCTAATAGAAGCCCTTGAAAGGCGACTTTAAATTTCAATAAGGAACTAATCTCCTTCTGGCAGTAGTCTTAGTTCAGGATGCACGATTCGAAACACGCCAACAGATTAGGCACAACAAGCTTAGACCAGAAATAAGCGACGAGACTTTATCTTTGAGCTTGATCTGACCAACCCACACTTCGATCGTCCGATGCAATTACGAAGATCTTCGACCAAGGCCAGAACCTTTGATACAGATCGCACTGCTCGAAGGATTTAAACCATGGGTGGAACGTACGTGGTAGAAGACCATGCAATCCACCCAGCTAAGTTGGGGTTTTGCTTAGGAGCGAATTAACATTCCGTCTCGAAACTGATGCTTATTTCAACTAGGAAAACTGCATTTTGAATATCAGAGCCTACTAGTATTTTCAAGGAATATTTTATATAAAGCAAACCAAGATAAGACCTGGTGGTCAACTGGCAAAAAGTCTTGGAAGGTATTGGTTGATTCCATGTTCTTCTGCGCTACTGGTCGTGATGATGAGGAAAGTTGCACGGTAGCAAGTTGTCTGCCTAATTCCAGGTAGCACAGAGTTAAATGATGCTTCTTTCTCCTCTGGTTTAATTTATTGGAAAACAAGTATCAGCAAACCAGATCGATTAATTCTTTAGGACAGTGAACATGTTGCGTATGTTTACCTGTTACACCATTTTATGAGTTATGATCCAAAGAAGTGAAGATAGCTTTCAGAAGATACTTTTTTAGAAAAAATATCGAAATTTCGATACGAGATGAGGCTGAATTTGATAGTCGTGGTAACCGTAGTTTTCTGTCGCAAAAATTGGCAAATGTGTATAGAAAAACGTTTAATTTTCTACCCAGTTGAATCTCCGCCCATTTAATTTCAACACCTTTATTCTAACAACAACGAAGATTAAAGTAATTAGCTTTAATTGCCCGAAAGAAGGACTTTGTCACCATTCTGTATCAGCTTAACATAATTTTAATCGGGCAATTTCTGGCTCAAGTTCACCATTCCGATTGTGCCTTCCACGCTAAGCTGCCCTTACAGGCTGGCACCATAATTCCTTTGTGTTGCTTCATGACTTGACAACGAAAAAAGTTGCAATCGCCGCAATTACTGTCGTGGTTGCAGCTCCGATGCGTCCCACCGTGTGAAACATTCGTCATGGCGTACTTTATTTCCCAAATTATCATTGCTTTATTAGCGGCCGATTTTTTAAAAAGCCTTTACTGTGTACTTTAGAGCTTAGGCTTGCTGTGTAAATGTTTTAAATGCTTTTTTAAGTTGTGGTGAAGCTTTTTACGGCGCACACTTTTCCAAGCAAATTGGCGTAAAATCCTTTGAGATACATACTTTGAATGTTGAACGTCCATCAGGCGTTAACACTAAGTTGCAGCATAAATAGGCAATAAACATGCATAACTGATTTAAGCAAAAAAGTAGAACAATCGAAGTGTTCGTTAGCGAAATCTCGTTACAATGGTCGATTGAACAGCAGAATCATCCCATTCGAGAAATGATGCATGATACATATGGCATAATAAATACTACTAAGCACGACCGAAGGATATGGGCCCATATCAGCATGCATTAGTAATAAATGGCCTTTCAAACAACAATCAACTGTTTTTCCAAGGTAACAACGCATCACCTCTTGAATTGATGACAAAATAGCCGAAGCAAAGTTAAGGCTGGTTTTAACAGTGGTTTTGTTTTGCTAAGTGGAATCGACGCAAAACTGGAGGTTTTGCCACATGGAATGAAGTCAAACCTAATTGAAGAGTAGACTTGAATAAGGGGCAATGTGCCAAAAAGCAAAATGTTCAGGAGACTCAAAAAACCAATTAATTTAACCATTTTATGAATAAAACCATTGTAGTTTGACAAAGATTTTTATTTGCGAGCTTAAATTGTATATATGTATAGTAAGAAAAAACAGATACGGTAAGTATTATTTTAATATAAACAAACGAAAATGAAAAAAAAAATAGAAAAGGGCTAAGAACCAATAACTTTTTGATTCACGGTAAGTGCTAGAAACTATGCAGTAATTTTTTGGCAGAACTCTTGGTGCTGTGGTAAACGAAGATATGGAATCATAGCGCGTAAATTTAGGTTTTTAGCTTCATTAAGCTGTAGTGTATTTGGTCTGCAGAAACATTTTTCTGCAGAACTTTATCTTCTTCCATTCCTCTATATCACTGTGCGATTTCTTAGTAAACACGTATCCTGGGTTATCTTTCGTAACTCGTATTTGTGACAACGTCGTTATTGGTAGCTTTGCAGTGGATATTAAGGAGTCGGCGGCTTGTTGTAAGTTTAAAAAGTGTCTCGGTTCCATTTTGACAACTTTATATGGCTGTATTGATCTGGTTTCTCTTATGAGTTGTTCGATGTCTTCAGTCACAAAGCATTTTTTGAGTCTTCTTCTCCTTTCAATCTGTGCGAAATGACGATCATTTGGTAAGTAACTGTGACCGTTCACGAGAAACTTTATAGTAACTTCGGTGAATAAACCAATAGATGTTAAAAAGATCATTAAAAACATTGCTACCCGATTTTTATTTTGTCCGGTACAGTTATCACGCCAAATGATCAGTCTTTCTTTTTCTGTAATGTTGCAGTAAAACTTTCAATAAGCAAGACATAATTTCATTCGATCCCCTGGCAGCTTTTGTTTCATTCCAGACGCACATAAAAGCTTCATTTGCATCAGCAATATGCACCACTAAAGTTATCAGATATATATAAAGATCAGAGATTTAATGTGTTCCAGTGTCCTGTGCATATTACATACATGGTAGGAATGTCGGCCCTTCCTCGGGACAATTAAATATCCAGTGTTTGAGAAAGTGCAGTTGTTGTGCAATACTTCAAGTACTCCTGGAAGGCTCAGCTGCAATAATCTCCAATACCTGTTCCTCTAGGTTCTAGGAAGGTCTAGAAACCGAGCACCTTTAGATTGTCCACTATCTGAGTCCATTTCGGGCCACTCGTCTAGTGTGCAGCTCTTTGCTGGTGTAAGTTCCTACAGCTTCTGCTATGTTACTGTGGCATTTTCTCATAACAAATCGCATATTCGCAAATTCGCTGTTGGTTTACATTTTGTGAAAGAAGCTACAAAATAAGCCACAGTTTGACAAATGCTTGTTATCATTGACAAACGCTGTCTACCTGTAACTATCTGTTAATGACAAAAAAACATCATTGCCGCTTTGACTTTTCATCAAAAAATTGTAGAATTGTAGAAGAGTTCTTTTTTAATATCAAAAATATTTGACAAAAAGATCGTAATTTTTCCTTCCGAATCATTAAGTATTCCAATAGGCTTCCAATCAAACGTGGGACCTCTTCAAAATAATGCTTAATAACAAAGTTGAAATTCGATCTTCAATTATATATCTTCCAGAATATCTCCTGGAAATTTTCGAAAAAAAAAATTTCAATATTGTTCTTGTACTCTCTAAGTGGGCCCCTATATGGCCTTAAAAGGAATGACGCCAATTTTGAATCACCCTGTAGAGGACGTGGAGCCTGACATTTAACACCTTTTCAAAGTATAACAATTTTTTTTTTGGTACTTAGCCCCTTATTTCAGTCTACTCTTCAATTGTCTCTTATATTGTTCTACAATTCTTTTGAACTTTCATTGCTATGATCCCCATGTTCATGTGGACGTGGTAAAACAAAAAAGGATCATTACAGTTCTGTTCATCTTTTAACTAACCAATCCTTTCCTTTCCCCTCCAGTCACCGTATCTATTTCCCATCTTTCTAGTCTTCTGAAAAATGCTTGGATAGAACGGCACCTGGCCATACATTTCCAACAAACTTGCAAAATTGAAAAACAATTCTTTACTCCACTTCCTATCGTCATCTCCCATTTGCTACATTTTACAGTCCGATTCCCAAACCCTTGAGTTCAAACGTTAACTTCCTTTGATGGAGAGAAGGAATAAACCGGGGGAATCAACATGAATCAAGTCAGTCTCTTAAGCCCATTAAGCTGATTGTTGTTAATTCTTCGCCCTTATTTGAAGAAATATTTGCCCGATTTTCGGGATACAGCCAATGTTTAGTTAAACATTTTGCCTTGATTCTTTATCGATAATCTTAAGACTATATTCTACTACAGTCTATATCCATTCCAGTCCTCCGGCTTTCTCATCGACTTTATGGCTGCTTGAATTTTCATTTCCAAGTGTTTTCAAAATCAAGACTGAGTTTTGAGAAAACTGCCAACATTTTCTTATCGATGGTGCACTTTCTAAAAAGGCCATTTAGTTGTCAATGGAATGATGTAAAATTGTGAGCGTTCTTGCTCATTGTGCTTCCGAGAAATGAGCAAAAACGGGACGAAAAACATGAAATTTTGGTGAACGATCGAAACCTACTCGAATTGTCTCATTCATATTGATACAAATGAATCGAATTTTCAATTCTCTATCCAACCATGGCAAAACAAATTCTGTGGCTCAAATGGTTGTTGAGAAACTTCGAAAAAGGCAGCGTCATGTTTGAATCGATTTTGCAACTCAAAAAAAAACACGCAAATATAAAACTTCTTGAAATCATAAAAGTGCTCTAATACTCACAATAAAGAACGATAAATTTTTCCCAGAGAAAATTCCAAATGCAATTAATGATTCACAAAAATCTGTAGTATTTGCTTAGACATGTCTTCACATATGCTTCCTACATCAGTCTCTCACTGTTAATTAGAATGTAAATTTTTGTAATAAGTAAAATAAATCCTCAATGTCTGCACTTGTTTGCTATTCAATTAAATACAGTCTGCTTGAAAGCTTTGGAAAAATGCAATGTTTTGCGCAAAGTCCACGCGTACCTGACATTAAGTATTGCGTTCACGCTGGAGGCCACAGAGATACGGCCTAGCATTTTCCACAAACCATATCTGCAATTATATTTATTTTTGTTGTCGTAATTTCAGGTGAAAAACAACAAAAATCGGGCTGTAATGACGCCGTGATCGTACGCTGAAGAGGTTTTCCAACTCGGCCGGTTCTTGATCTGTGAAAGGAGTCATCGCAACCGTGATGGCTCACATAATACCCCAAGAGATGTATGGAACGTGGTCGAAATAAAATCATGTTTAAAACATTCGGATTATTGCTCTCATGCAGAATTCGGATTACAAATTGATCGAAAATTTCACGTTATTGCTGCAGTTGAACGACGTTAAACGTGCTGATATTTCGGTGGAGATTTCGAGGTTTACATTTCTTCGTCGACTTAATTTGAGAAAATTTCAAACACTTGCTGAACTGAAAATATTGAACCAAACTGCAGCGACAATGTTCTTGTGTGTTTGTTAGTTCTTCAAAAAAGGGATTTTTCTGGGTTTTATAAGTATTATTTTATTCGATTTTTTGATGCAGATTGGCACCCTTATGCAAGCGTCAACGCCAAAGCGTTCGGATGTGGAACAGCCACAGTTTGTGGGATAATTGTCAGCCTCATCCGGACGCGACTTTGCCTTGAAAGAAATTCAAAAAAATTTAGGAAGTTTCAGCATAATAATTGATCTGTTCTTCGACGCACCGGGTCTAGGAAGGACGGCTTTAAAGCATTAACAAAGCCTAAAGAGATCGCCTTGAACTCAGGAGCAGCGGTGTCAGTGACTCCGCTCCTCGTCCACCTCTCCTCCTCCCTGGGCCCTTTGCGTCCCGCGTGCCTCTTGGGCCTGCAGGCTCTTCGGGACACTTGCGATAAGGCCTTTTTACCTTCTCAGGCTTGATGGCCTGTCCTGCATATTCCATGCAATCTTCCACAGTGCCTCCAGTCTTAAAGGCTTCTTTGGGTTATTTCGGGGTTTGCAAGATCTTCTGCTGATTGCCTGAGCTGATTTTACTGCTTTGAAGCCGGCAAACTGAAGCAGGAAGCCTGTAGCTTTGCGGTTCTTTGCGGTACTGGCGTAAAGCCCTTAGGCGACATCGAGGTACCGAGTTCGGTTCGTACGGCGAGTTTACGTTTGCCTGCCGTATACAAGTTACTATGAACCGAGCCATGACCAAGACAAAACAGTAAAAGTGGTACCGTGTATTCGGGTACCAGATTTACCATCCCATCGCAGGGAGTTTTCATACTGCAAAGGCTGCAGGCGACGAATAGACACAATTCTTCGTCTTCTTCGCACTACGTACTGTTTGATGGTTTGGTAAAAAATAGTTTACTGGGTACGAAATAATTTGTTTAAATTACGTTTATAGTTTCTAAGCAATAGCACATTTGCAAACAAAACCGATTTTGTATAATTTTTTCACACTAATGATGATTTGCAAGGTACAGCAAATTTTGTTAGAGGCAAAGAACAATTTCAAAAGAAAATCAGCTAGTAACAGAAAAAAATGGTAATTATTTAAACAGTTCTAGTTTGCCGTAGTTGTTTAATATTTATCTAAAAAACCATTCAAAAACAAACCTAAAACAGCCCAGAACAAAAGAGGCAGTTTCATCGCCCATTGTTTGCTAATAATCACCGACATTTGCATTTCTTCGATCACAAAGCCCAGTTATAGTCAAATCTATTGAACGTCAATTCATTTTCTCTAAATCCCCTTCAGATCTACCATTAGGTCAACCCCTGCTCTAATTTTTCCCAGCTTGATCGACCGTTCGTTCCCATATTACAAGTGCAAAGTTATTCGTTAAAGTGGGAGTGTCACGACTTTCATATCCTTTCACTATTCAAGTCATAGAAATCCTAGGCAAGGCTACAGCCGACCATTAACTGGGTGGCAAAAGTCCCATGCAGTTTCCTTATGGACAGTTAAAGAACGTGTTACGCCTTCTGGGGAAAGTTCGATGGGGACTTTCAGCTTGCTTGAAGTTGGTAAATCTCATAAACAAACGGAAAAAAATTCATCAGTTGGAGCTGGTTTGGAGAGACCGTGTTGATTGTCGTTAATTTTTCAAAGTATTCCGTAGAAGATGTTTGATCTATTAGTTTTGTGCAACGTCCGTTAAATAATTATATATTTTTCAACACCAAATTAGGTACAAATTCGGTGTTTTCAGTGATTAGATTTTTCTGGGAAACTTTCAAATTTATTATACAAAAAGTGTTTTCAATGGATCTTCTGATAACCTTGAACAAACAAATTTATTTTTTAAGAACCTAATGAGTTCGCTCAAAAATTTCGCAATTTAAATTCCCAAGAGCGCGGTCTGAGATATAAAATAAAAAGATTTCGAAAAATGATTCTCCTCCAGAAAATGTTCAGACTGCAGAAAAAAGTCAGAGCTCATCTTTACCATCTATATTCTAACCAACTTCTGTAAAATAATTAATGTCTCGAAAGCCAAATAAACTACAAGCTCAGAAAGCTGAAATAAATTCTACCAAATCAGAAATTTCTACAATATTTTCAAACCTGAGCCTTGTTTTAATCGATAATCCAAAAAAGCTTCGTCAAAAAACGAATTATTTAACAATCAAATTAGATTGAAAAAGACCTGTTTTTTGTGTTGAAAACAGTGCGTTTCGCTCTGATGGACGAGGTTTTAAAAAATTGGCCTTCATTAGAAATTGTACGCAAATGTTCAAAATTTCAGCCATATTTTCCAATCATATTCTCAACAATTTGAAATAAAATTGTAATTGAAATACCTTTTTTTCAGAAGTAGAGTAGATGCGCGATCAAAGAACGAATTTTGGTAAAATTTCTTGGATTTTTTACAATTCAGTTTTGTAATTTTACCTTCAATATTCACTTTATATGTTTAGTTAATAATGTTCGCCTAATTAATTCTTTTTCAACATTGTTCCAGAAGTTGGACATAGAAAATTGGATTAAGATAAGTAAAACCGTATAAAAATTGTACACACATCAGGAATTTGTTGTTAATATAAATAAATAGTTACGAAAAGTGTTTTCTAATTAAAACAATTCAATTCGATCCTATAATTTGCGAAATTTAAAAAAATCTTTCTTCATTTGAAGGTTTTGGAGAATTTTTGAAAAGCCATGTTTCACATCGGTTCATAATTAACGTGATTCCTTTTAAGGGGTTATAGAGGCTCACTTGGAAAATTGGAAAACATTTTTTTCGAAAATTTCTAGAATTTATTAATAGTTGAAAATATAATTTTAACTTTTCTATTAAGTATTATTTTGAACTGGTCCCATATTTGATTGGTAGCCTATTGAAATTCATAAGCGCTTGCAACAAAAGTTACGATCTTTACTTCAAATTACGAACATTTTTGGTATTAGAAAAGAACTCTTCTACAAGTGTTTGATGCAAATTCAAAGCCACAATGATGTATTTTGTCATTATCAGGTAAATAGCTTTTGCCAAGGAAAACAAGCCGACTTTAGTCGCTCCTTGCCAATTACTGCATTTGCAGACCTAATTAAACAAATCTGGGTTACGTTGTGGCAACGGACCACATATCTCTTCAGTTAATGGTACTTTGAACTCTTAATCAGGAGTAAATAAGCCCTCAGGTCAAAGTTATTGCAAAACTGGTTCGTCGACCCCTTGCAGAGCTCGATTTGTCTTCAGGCAAACGTCTTTTTCGTGTTTTTCGGCCATTTGATCGCTGGGCTTAGATGGATTCGACGTAGCAAAAACAAGTGCAAGGGGCGGTTTTTTGCAATGCATTATTGTTTGCTCCCCCTTTTCGTTTGTTGTTGCGGGCTTTGCGCATTCTGCCCGAAAAGATTTGCATTGAAGTTCGTCAGTGTGATAGATAGTTAGGCCCGTTCACATGACGTTGAATAGAATGCCTGTACAGAAGAAACAAGTTCTTAGACTTTTTTGCGGCTTCTATTCAGCATAGTGACGGCCCTAACGTGACATTGATACATTACATCGATTGCTTACTGGCACTGAGAAAACCGCATAGTATTGAATTGAAGCAGGGTGCAAAAATCAGTGTCTTTCTTCCAAGATTTTAACAGCACTATTCACCGGAGTTTGCTTAGGACTGAAGCGTTTAAACAGAACAAACACTTCTCTTCCGAGTTATGAAGAATGGGAGTGGTGACACGATATCGTCAATTATCACTTGAGAGATAAATTCTGGTGTTGGCTGTGATTTATTGAGGAAGTACTTCGCCGATGAAAGAAAGGAAAAAAGGCTCGGTTGATAAAGTTGTTTATTAAGTGACGAGGTGACCAAAAATGCCACTTTTTTATTAGGCTTATTATGGGACCAGACAAGAGTTCTAAAGGAATGAAAACGGCCATTTGAGTTCAATCCGGAAAATACCTCCAAGGAAAGCTTTAAATGCAGATTGTTGAGCAACAGTCAAAGTTAGCAATAAGCAAACTATAACTCCGAGCAATTTATCGAAAAAGTTAGGGTTTCTTTGCTTGAAACTAGTCAGTTTTAGAGCTTTTAGGCCACAGTTGAAAATAATTTTTTGCGGGGTCCAAATTAGGGATGGGTGAAAAACATCGATGTAATTCGTTCGATGTTCGATTATTTCACCATCGATGTTGGAAATTTGGGACATCGATAAAACATCGATGTCAGATCCTGAAATGAAAACATCGGACATTTGATGTTGATACTAGATAGAAACATTTTCTGCGAACTCTTTGATAGTGTCGATACAAACGATACTGGGGCATAGCGGCCCATTTCCAGCGGCACCCGAAAAAAGCCTGTTTTTGCAGTCGGTTGACCGAAAAATGTGGCAACTACAGGTTGAATAAGTTTAGTCGATTATGTGATGTCATAGTAGCAGTAAAATAAAATATAAGTTTAATTAATTAATTTAATTTAAATAAAAAAAGTTTAAGTTAATCAATTTGAAATTTGTATGCAACGGCAAACTATCAGAACATCAATGTTGTCAAAATCAGAACATCGATGTTGTCAAATATCGATGTTCTGCCTTCAATGTTTTCCTAACATCGATGATACTTTTCGATGTCAACATCGATGTTAGACCACCATCCTAGTCCAAACTCTGGAAACCGAGAAATGGCGTTGTCTTGCTAGGCGAAAAAGTGGATTTTCGGCCACTTGTTTTATAACCATATATTGTCAGAAGATCCATTTTTGATAAATAAATGTGACTTAGTTGTTTATAAATCAAAATTAATTCCTGGGTTTCAGTCATTTATTTATCAATTAAAATACGTTTTGGTGTATTTTTCCACCATCATCAGTTTTTCTAAAATAACATGCACAACAGAAGTTGCATAATTTTGATTTTGATAACACTAAAATACTGATTAACGAGAGTAATTATAATAAGAGAAGAGTCCATGAAATGATACAGATTAAAAAACATAACAATGCTATGAATTTCAGATCGGATACCGACAATCTTAGCTCAGTATATCATACATTAATTAAATGAAATAAACATAGAATATCAACTAACACCCGGTATATTGAAGAATTTTGCAAACCAAAAATAATCTCCTCAGAATACAAAGAAAAATAGCTGAAAGTAAAAGAAATCAATATAAACAATGTTTTATTCGCCTTGTGTCCAAAATGGACAAAATTAATACTCCAAATGTATGCCAAGGCTTAAAGCAGCAACAACGCTACACATGTAAGTAAAAATATTTAAGTATCTGAACGAAGAATTCT